>NC_142476.1:74580483-75180846 GCF_049115385.1 Moschus berezovskii
ATTCTTGCTGTCCAAAAAGTTGACAGTCACAGAAGACCAACTCTCAAAAAAATTATCCTCTTCCTTGTCCTGTTTCTGAACAATTTGAGAAACAAAAGAGCAACAGATGTGAAACCAGTGCATTATTTTTATTACTCCAAATTGGAGGACATGATTTGAGACAACTTTAGTTAAATGATCAAGCTTATGTTGGAACTTCAATTTAGATAGACTTAAAAAGCAGAGACATTACTTTGCCAACCAAGGTCCGTCTAGTCAAGGCTAGGGTTCTTCCAGTGGTCATGTATGGATGTGAGAGTTGGACTGTGAAGAAAGCTGATCGCCGAAGAATTGATTTTGAACTGTGGTGCTGGAGAAGACTCTTGAGAGTCCCTTGGACTGCAAGGAGATCCAACCAGTCCATTCGAAAGGAGATCAATCCTGGGTGTTCATTGGAAGGACTGATGCTAAAACTGAAACTCCAATACTTCGGCCACCTCATGCTATGAGTTGACTCACTGGAAAAGAGTCTGATGCTGGGAGTGATTGGGGTTAGGAGGAGACGGGGATGACAGAGAATGAGATGGCTGGATGGCATCACCAACTCGATGGATATGAGTTTGAGTGAACTCCGGGAGTTGGTGATGGACAGGGAGGCCTGGCGTGCTGTGGTTCATGGGGTCACTAAGAGTCGGACACGACTGAGCGACTGAACTGAACTGAACTGAATCTACTTCCTCCTGGAATAAATCCAGCAACACTGAAGGAGAGAAGGCTTCTCCATGAAAGTGAAAACCAGCCCCATGCATAACAAAATAGCATCCTTATTCCTCTAGTGCTGCTGGCCTTTCTGAAGAAGAGCAGAATCACTCCTAGCGAGACAGAGGTCCCTAAGCCATACTTGCCCCCAAGAGCAAAGAGGGAGAAGCAGCACTGCACATGCCCAATTCTTTGTGAGAAACTCTCAGCTGGGAAATGTTCATCACCTTCCTGATGATGCAGGAAGAGGTAAGTTAGAGAGATACCAGAGTGTGTTTATGGAAAACCTTCCTTTGTGTAAACCAGAGGAGTGGGACAGTTATGTACCTTTTTACTACCACTGTATCAATCAAAAGTGTGAAAATGTTAGTCATTCAGTCATATCCAACTTTTTGTGACCCCATGGACTAGAGCACACCTGGCTTCTCTGTCCATGGGATTCTCCAGGCAAGAATACTGGATTGGGTTGCCATTCCCTCCTCCAGGGGATCTTCCAGAGAGAGGGATCAAACCTGGGTCTCCTGGATTGAAGGCAGATTCTTTCCCATATGAGCCACCAGGGAAGTCCATTATATCCAAGGAGATAGCCAAATATTTTGTCCTTTCCAAAGGAATGTACAAGTGAGATCCAATTCTCAGATCTGTCTAACACACATGCAGAGAGTTTTATTGTTGGTAAAGTGCTTCTTACCATACCACATATGTTAGTTGCTCAATTGTGTCTGACTCTTTGGGACGCTATGGGCTGGGGCCCACCAGGCTCCTCTGTCCATAGAATGTCCTAGGCAAGAATACTGGATTGGGTTGCCAGTCCCTCCTCCAGGCGATCTTCCCAACCCAGGGATCAAACCTGGGTCTCCCACATTGCAGGCAGATTCTTAACCATCTGAGCCACCAGGCAAGCCCAAAGTACTTCTTACTGGCCTTAAATGAAGGAACATCGAGGTAGATTATCTTCATTTTTATTTTCTTATTTAAAATTTTATGATTCATGCTTGCTTTTTAGTTGAATACTTTTGTTTCCATTTTATTTATTTTGACAGTTTGTATTTAAGAGAATTTTCCCCTTGTTTCCATTTTTGTTTTGGTGTTAGAAAAATTTCCTTTTATTAAATAAAAGCATGATTTAATTTATTGACCTTTTAAAGAGTTGTGGCACATACTATAAGCATACAGTAAAATGGAGAAGTCAGGGCATGGAAAACTAAAATTTCAGAAATATTGGTTTCAAGGACAAGAGTGGTCTATATGTCAGGTAATAAGTTTTATAATATTCCCCCATAGATTTGAACTAGTCGAGTCAAAAGCAGGTCCATGATAGCTGAAAGTATGGTCACTGACGTTCTTCTCTGAAAGCACTGTTTACTAATGGGCACACAAATGACAGACAAGGCACCAATTTTGAAGACCTTGCATTTATAGCCTCAGCTGTCTCTGTTATCAGATTCTGGATTTTTGTCCTGCCTTTTGCTTTGAAAGTGCTTTAAAATTGATGAACATTCTTGGGAAAGATCCACTGTCTGCTTGTGGCAGATGTTTCAGCAGCTGCTCCCACATTGTAAAGTGCCTTCAACAGGACATGGCCCAATACGTGGAGAGCAGCTTTCTGAGTAGACAGGGCAGCAGCTGTGGCCGCCTCAGACCTTCCGGTGATGGAGCCCGTGGAGGAGTCAGTGTGGTTCCAAAGGACCGTGAAGCTGGACTGATGAAAAGCCAATCCTCCTCCTCTCTGCTGTCAGGCCAGCTGTGATGAGGGAGAAGGAGCCGGGCCAGCTGCTACTCTTGGGGTTAGGAATCTTTTCATTCTGCAATGAATACCCTGGGTGTTTTCTTTCTCCAAAATCTCATCAGCTTGTTGCATCTGATCCTCTATAGATGAAGTTCTAAGATCAACATTTATTCACTTAACTAATATTTATTGAACTCCTGAGGTGGCAGGCACTGTGAGACCCTAGGAATTCAATAAGAAACAGGAGAACATTTTTCCTCTCAAAGAGCTTACGACTAATGGGGAAAATAATGTATCAGTAAAAAATCTAGGGCTTCCCTTGTCGCTCAGTCAGTAAAGAGTCTGCCTGCAATGCAGGAGACTCGGGGTCAATCCCTGGGTCAGGAAGATCCCCTGGAGAAGGAAATGGCAACCCACTTCAGTATTCTTGCCTGGAGAATCCCATGGAAGAATTCTGGAAGGATCCTGGAAGGCTACAGTCCATGGGGTTGCAAAGAGTCGGACACAACTGAGCTTTCACTTTCACTTTAAAAATTCTACATGCTGTAACTAAGGTCTCTGTTATTGTCAAATATTATTGACACTGTTATTGTCATTCAGAAAAAGGATTCTTAACTCAGGTATCATATAGAAGGAAAAGGGCAAAACCAGGGAAAGCATCTAAAAAGTGCAAATGGATTCTAAGGACAATGGGAAACAACCAAAGGTTTTAAATAGGAGAAGATCATCACTGTCTTTAAAAAAAAAGTCATTGGAAGGAGGCACCTCTATTAACTTTTTCCTGAGATAACTTATCCCACTATGTTCAGTATTTACATGTACTTTATTTAAAATGTACAAGGGAGCCAAACCTGATCCCATGGAGGCTTAAGCAGCCCTGGAGCCGGGAACAGGCCCCCTGACAAAGTTAGTGGTGAGGAAATGATAATTATTGGTACCCACTGACCGCCAGGAGCTCCATGGCTCCCAGGGGCTACTGTGGTCATTCTGAAGCAACTAGTCTTTTTTTCCCCAACTATCCCCCCAGGCATGCCTTGTGTTCCCATCCCATAATGTCTGGTTTGTCTATGACTGAGAAGATCAGGGCTTATTGCTATTTTTGTCATTGGTTATTTGCGAAGTCATGTCCGACTTTTGTAACCCTATGGACTGTAGCCTGCCAGACTCCTCTGTCCATGTAATTTCCCAGGTGAGAATACTGGAGTGGGTACCCATTTCCTTCTCCAGGGAATCTTCCTAACCCAAGCATCAAACCTGCATCTTCTGCTTGGCAGGTGGATTCTTTACCACTGAGCCATCTGGGAAGCCCCCATTCTTATTTTTAGGGGATCAGATAGAATGGTGACATCATTTTAGTCTCCAGACCCAGCTCAAATCTAGAAAAGATGGAATTTCAAGGGCAACCTTCTGACACCGTTTCTCCTTCTCTCCCAATTCCCAGCTCTTTATCTCAGATCCTTCTATAACTGTCACCTACATCTGGAGTCTGCTCATGGACAGAAGAACAGGACCAGTGCTCAGAAATGTCTCAAACTTGTGTTTGAAGCGGCCTTGAAATTCTTAATAACTTAATCTGTGAATTTGTGTTTATTAAGCAAAGTCAGATGGGACCCATGAGCATGCAGCTGTGGACTTGGAGTCTCACTTTAGGTGCTGTCTCCCTTCCCATTGCCACCCTCGGGATGAGCTCTCAGCTGCCCACCTTCCTGGCCTTACCCACCAGCTGTCTCTTCCGTGATCAGGGCCTGAGGCACAGAGAGGGTCAGGTTCAGACACAGACCAAACAGCAAGTTGCTGTGCAGGGCCCGGGGCAACTGAGGTTCAGCTCAAACCCTGCAAACGTCCCTTTGTCTCAAGGAGTACGGCACTAAAGAGTAATTGAAAGCAACAAAAAATACCAGTCAGGAGAGGAATCATAGGGAAAAAAATGCTTTTTTTCTGCTCTTTGAATATGCTAGTGCTAAGTTGCTTCAGTCATGTCTGACTCTTTGTGACCCTATAGACTGTAGCCCGCCAGGCTCTTCTGTCCATGGGGATTCTCCAGGCCAGAATACTGGAATGGGTTGCCATTTCCTACTCCAGGGGATCTTCCCAATCCAGGGATTGAACTCATGTCTCTTGCATTGGCAGGGGGGTTCTTTACCACTGTACCGATCCTTGAGCCTTTAGTAAATGCTTCAGGATTCATGTACTCTATATATTATATAGACTAAGACATTAAAGGGGAAACAGTGTCTCTTAAGATCATTGTGGCAGTGGACATGGCCCATGAGGCTGTGATGGCAAAGGTTATTTCTTCTCAATTCTATATCCTAGTATGTAGCCCAGGGCCTGACATATGGCTAACACTTGTTAGCTAGTATACCTCTAGTGCCTAAAAGGATGCTGGTTACTATTAAATGCTGAGTAAGAAGCTACATTTCTATTTTACTCTGGTACCGAGAGCTTATGTAGACGTAGATGAGCCTATGTAGAGCCAAGTAGCATGTGTTCTCCTGGGATGTGGCAGGAGAACTCAGGTTTTATAGGCTCCAACCTGATCAGTTCAGTTCAGTTCAGTCACTCAGTCCTGACCGACTCTGTGACCTGATGAATCACAGCATGCCAGGCCTTCCTGTCCATCACCAACTCCCGGAGTTCACTCAAACCCATGTCCAACATGATAGATCAGTTGGTAAAGAATCTGCCTGCAATGCAGGAGATCCCGGTTTGATTCTTGGGTCAGAAAGATCCTCTGAAGAAGGGAAAGGCTACCCACTCCAGTCTTCTTGGGCTTCCCTTGTGGCTCAGCTGGTAAAGAATCTTCCTGCGATGTGGGAGACTTGGATTCGATCCCTGGGTTGGGAAGATCTCCTGGAGAAGGGAAAGGCTACCCACTCCACTAGTCTGGCCTGGATAATTCCATGAACTGTGTATAAATAGTCCATGGATTTGTAAAGAGTTGGACTCAAGTGAACAACTTTCACTTTCACTTTCCTCTCCCCAGTTCAGTTCAGTTCAGTTCAGTCACTCAGTCATGTCTGACTCTCTGCGACCCCATGCACTCCAGGCCTCCCTGTCCATCACCAACTCCCGGAGTTCACTCAAACTCATGTCCATCCAGTCGGTGATGCCATCCACCCATCTCATTCTCTGTCATCCCTGTCTCCTCCCACCCCCAATCCTTCCCAGCGTCAGACTCTTTTTCAGTGAGTCAACTCAATGCATGAGGTGGCCAAAGTATTGCAGTTTCAGCTTTAGCATCAGTCCTTCTAATGAACACCCAGGATTGATCTCCTTTAGAATGGACTGGTTGGATCTCCTTGCAGTCCAAGGGACTCTCAAGAGTCTTCTCCAGCACCACAGTTCAAAAGCATCAATTCTTCAGCGATCAGCTTTCTTCACAGTCCAAATCTCACATCCATACATGACCATATTCTATCTAGGTTGGTCATAACTTTCCTTCTAAGGAGTAAGCGTCTTTTAATTTCCTGGCTGCAATCAGCATTCACAGTGATTTTAGAGCCCCCAAAAATAAAGTCTGACACTGTTTCCACTGTTTCCCCATGTATTTGCCATGAAGTGATGGGACCAGATGCCATGATCTTTGTTTTCTGAATGCTGAGCTTCAAGCCAAACTTTTCACTCTCCTCTTTCACTTTCATCAAGAGGCTTTTGAGTTCCTCTACACTTTCTGCCATAAGGGTGGTGTCATCTGCATATCTGAAGTTATTGATATTTCTCCCAGCAATCTTGATTCCAGCTTGTGCTTCTTCCAGCCCAGCGTTCCTCATGATGTACTCTGCATATAAGTTAAATAAGCAGGGTAACAATATGCAACCTTGACGTACTCCTTTTCCTATTTGGAACCAGTCTGTTGTTCCATGTCCAGGTCTAACTGTTGCTTCCTGACCTGCATACAGGTTTCTCAAGAGGCAGGTCAGGTGGTCTGGTACCCCCATTATCTCCTAAACCGAGAGATGGGTGTGGCTGGATTGCTTTTATTCCTTTTGGTCCACCTCACTTGTTGATAGTTTACTGTTTGATTTTAGGAACTTTAATGTGTGATATATGCCTGCCAAGCATGCTTTCTAGAATATCTATAGTTTGAGAGGAATAATAAATACCAATTGGAAGGCAGACCTTGGTGTGGAAATCCAGCAGAGCAAACACAGGGTCAGGTTCTGAGTCTTGACTGACCCAATAGCTCATTGCTCTTCTAAAATGAACGTTTGAAATTAAGGCGTACATTGTGATTAAGATCTTCCTTTAGTCACCTCATTCCTCTCAGACTTACAGAAGCAGCATTACTTTGCCCTGAATGGATAAATAACACTACCCTTTCACACTGCAATTAGCACACTTGAATTCAAAGAAATTATTTTGAAAAACAATTTGCACATTCTGATTAATTTTTAAAGGACTAGTGGTTTCTCACAGAGAAGGCAATGGCAAGCCACTCCAGTACTCTTGCCTAGAAAATCCCATGGATGGAGCAGCCTGGTAGGCTGCAGTCCGTGGGGTCGCTAAGGGTCGGACACGACTGAGTGACTTCACTTTCACATTTCACTTTCACACATTGGAGAAGGAAATGGCAACCCACTCCAGTGTTCTTGCCTGGAGAATCCCAGGGACGGGGGAGCCTGGTGGGCTTCCGTCTATGGGGCGCACAGAGTCGGACACGACTGAAGTGACTTAGCAGCAGCAGTGGTTTCTCAAGTCACAATTTGTGTCTAGAATATGTTTGTGGAACTATTTAAGAGAAGAAATTAAAGGGATTTCTTACAAGAGGGAGACACAATTGGGAACAACGTTATAAATAAAAATTAACTACTAGTTTTACAAGGGGCCCAGTTGCCAGAGTAAAAAAGAATTCTTCAATGTGTTTTATCCATTGGTTGATTTTGTGTGAAAAAAATTACTACTGAGGAGATGTAATGAAGTGTCTTCAGATGCAAAACTCAGAAATTGGGACGGGTTCTAACCTGTATATTGAATCAATGGAATCATTAAAAAAATTACAGTGATGGGGTGTATATATATTGATAAGAGAAAAATCTGAGCTTAAATTGAAAGCATTGCCTTATATAAATGAGGCCTGCTCAACTCTTAACAGGGTGATTTAACTTAGTTCAGTCTTTCATGAGAGAAAAAATAGATCTTATGTTTTAAATAAGTAAATGAAAACACCTTTATAGTGAATCAAAATTCAACCAGTTTCTTCTGCCTTCCAAAAAATTACATTTTAAGGTCAATTTGCTTGGAATATGTATAGATGATTGTTTCTGACCTTTTTACAAAAATGTCAAATTTACATTTTATAAATAATGAACTTGAGTAAGTTCAATCTGTGGCCATAAAAATCAGAAACTCAGAGTTTCTTCACTTAAGGGCCAGTCCCTTAAGGATAGAGTGCTGACTACAGCTCTTTCTGGATCCCAGAAGGGTTCAAGGATGTCCTGAGTGCTGAGTAAGGCTTTCAAGAAGTCACAGAATTGTTTGTTGTCTTCATTGCAGGTGTGATCTTCTGGGACTAGCACAGATGGAGAAAAGCAGAAAAAGCACTGTGAATACGTCCAGATTTAAATCCCCAGAGAGCACATCACCAAGGTGAGTTTGGGGTTCAGTTCTGTGATCCATCTCAAAAGGATACATATTCATCCTTCTGCATTATATTGTCTTGTAATTCAATGATACATATTGCCTAAACTATTATATGAATAAGGTAATTTTGTAACTTAGAATTGTTGTGATTTTAAGAACCATCATTAAGTGCCTATTAGACAGCAGGCACTGCAAGGTACTGGGCCTACAAGGTAGACCCTGTCATTGACCTCTGGATGGGAACAAGGGGATTGCACACATTCAATAAGAGACTCCAAGCATTAGTGAAAAAGCAAGGATGCTGGCCTGATACCAAGAAACCAGAAAACAGCACGAGAGGATCGCTGTGTAGAATAAAGCAGAAGTTTCAACAGAAAACTATTTTAAAAGAAAAAAAAGTCAGTATGAATAATAATATAAAAGCCCAAATTTGCTGCAAGATTCTTCAACAAAGCAGTTTGCCCTTGCCTATAAGAGAAATGAGTATCAGATTATAGTAAAACTGTAGAAATGTACAAGCTAGGTATATATACAAGATATATACATGAATAAGATAGGTAAAATGTCACATTGTTTTAGTAAATATAAGGCAGAATTCAAACTTTTATTCAATCTTTTCTTTTCCCATCCAATTAAGGTTAGTCCTGCACAAGCTCATGCACAAGTGTTGAGTGCCTTTCACATTTCATGCACTGTGATTGACAGCAAAGAGAAGAAAAAGGAAAGACTATACTATAATGATAAGATGTCCTGAAATACTGGTGGTTAAGACAAAGGAGAGATTACTCTGATCTCTGAGTCTTGGGTATTTTCTTCCTGATCTTGCTCATTTAAACTAAAATAATTTATAAAAAAATAACATACCACTTTTGTTGGTTTGTAAAAGATTGATTAATTACAAATACCCTTTCCTTCTCTAACAGTGCTGTGAACTTGGCTAAGTAACTATTTGGTGGATGAAGTGATTAATTTTACAGAGTTGGACACTTATTTTACTTAAAAAGAAATCTCAGATTAAATCACATCATTATTTACCCTCCTCAGCATTAACTAACTGCCCCAAATGACCGTGTAACTGGCCAATATTAACAACTGGCATGATTACAAACAAACGTTGATTTTGATTTTCATTTTATAACTAAATCTTATTAAAATTTCCTCAGGCTTTTCTTACTTGTAAAGAATAAAGTACAAATCATATTTTCCATTTGGAATTGTTCTTATCCCCTAAGAAAAAAATCAATGCATCAAAATTAAATTTCAAAACTGCATTAACAACATCTTTGAGGCCAGGTATTCTAATAGTCTCTGAGTGGAAAACAAATCACTAAGATATTATATGTGGACAATATAATTATTTTTACCACCTTTTACTCTATAGGAAACCACAAAAAAAGAATTCAAACTCATGTAGGATTCAGTTAGAAAATGGAAGTGTGTTCATCTATATCATCTTAATATCACTAAGTTTAGTGATTTCCACTTGAGCATTAGTTTTAACTTGTAGAATTTGAATTAAAGTGTAGGTATTTAAAAGCTTTAGCAAAATAGTAAGATTAAAGAAAATATAAATTATTAGATTTAAGCAATTGCCCTCTATAACAGTATACTAATTCCTTAAAGACATTGAAGTATTATTTAATAGCTGGAAGAAATTTTCAAAATCAATTAATCCAATCACATTCCTTTTAAAGAAAATGAGAGCAATAACAGTGAAATGATAGGTATGATCCTCAATTTCATCTCATAAGAAGTACTCTCATATAACCTCCTTTTTTTTCCATCTTTTTTTCCCTCACATATTGCTCTCAGTATTTGGAGCCTAAATTCTTGGGAAATTCTGTTACTTGAGATGCCTAGCTATGATCAGCATATCTCCTACTCCATGAAGGCAGGAGTTTGTGTCTGTTCTTTTCTGATGTGTCCCTTGGCACGTCCTTCTTTGTGTAGCCAAGGCAGTCTCAGAGCAGACAAATGGGTTTGGAGAAGTGGGAACACATAGTGGATTCATTGTTTGGACCCCAAAACAGTTTGGCATAATAAAAGCAATCATGATTTCAACCAGATAATTCTTTGAAGATTGTACCATTTTTGATTTTTCGACGATTACATTGTTTTTCCTTAGTATGACATGGCATAGACTGCTTATTGCATTTTTCATGTCCATATTCCCTCCTTAAATTGATCACAGCACATCTACATTTGCCATGACCCATGGCTGCTTAGTTAGAGATTGCATTTTCCCCTGTGTACTTAGTCACTCAGTCGTGTCCAGTTCTTTGTGACCCCGTGGACTACCACCTGCCAGGCTCCTCTGCCCATGTGGATTCTCCAGACAAGAATACTGGATTGGATTGCCATGTTACCTGAAGATAGGCCCATGGAATGAAGCCATCAGGATTGGGTGTGGAGGAGTTTTTGCAGTCTCTTCCCAAAGCTTAAAAGGAAGTAAGTTACATGCCACCTCCTCTTTCCCTCTCCTAAATGGATGAAATGTGGACAGAGTGAAAGTGAATTGGCCCTAATTGTGAAGAGAAAGACTATACTGAGTATGGTGGAATGAAAAAAAAAAAGTGAAATTAACCTTCCTTGATAGGCTTCTGAAGTACAATTTTCCCGTCCCCTGACCTACCTACTTTGTGTTAGTTGTTCAGTTATGTCTGACTCTTTGTAACCCCAAGGACTATAGCCCAACAGGCTACTCTGTCCATGGGCTTCTCCACGTAAGAATGCCAGAGTGGGTTGCCATTTCCTACTTGAGGGGATCTTCCCAACTCAAGGATCGAACCTGGGTCCTGTACATTGCAGGCAGACTCTTTACTGTCTGAGCCACCAGGGAAGCCTAGTAACTTTAAACAAAAGCCAAATGAACTTTCAATCTGGTTTAAACCACTATTTAGTGTTTTCTGATAAAGCACTCCAAACTTCATGACCTATAACCTATAAATTTTCCTTGGGAAAGAGAAGTTGTGTGTGTGTGAGTGTGCATATTTTCAGAAGATTAACTACAAAAGAAGTAAGTATAATACAAGTCTATGTGTAGAAAACCTGTGTAACAACAGAAAAATCTTTAACTCATACCTGGCAGGAATTGAAGAAAAGCTTGACAAAACAGGTTTAAAGTTTGCCTTGCTTGCCTTCCTGGATTTTCTAGGTTTTCTAGATTCTTCAAAGCATGCCATCTTTCAACTAGATATTGAGTTCCAATATCTAAAACATTTACACATTATTAAAGGCTATGGTTTTTCCAGTGGTCGTGTATGGATGTTAGAGTTGGACTGTGAAGAAAGCTGATCGCTGAAGAATTGATGCTTTTAAACTGTGGTGTTGGAGAAGACTCTTGAGAGTCCCTTGGACTGCAAGGAGATCCAACCAGTCCATCCTAAAGGAGATCAGTCCTGGGTGTTCATTGGAAGGACTGATACTAAAGCTGAAACTCCAATATTTTGGCCACCTCATGCGACGAGTTGACTCACTGGAAGAGACTGATGCTGGGAGGGATTGGAGGCAGGAGGAGACGGGGATGACAGAGAATGAGATGGCTGGATGGCATCACTGACTCTATGGACATGAGTTTGAGTGAACTCCGGGAGTTGGTGATGGACAGGGAGGTCTGGTGTGCTGCAATTCATGGGGTGGCAAAGAGTCGGGCACGACTGAGTGACTGGACTGAACTGAACTGAAAGACCTTAGTTTGGTATATCATTTAAATTAACTCAGTTCAGGTTTATGCCATACCTATTGGAGGATCTTAGCTCTGAGATGTCTCTGATTTTGCTGTTCATCTTCTCTCTGCCACCTTCTTCTAAGATCCCATGCCTGTGGCTCTTGAAGGCATTTAGTAGCAATTTTTATAAAAGAAGTTTTTATATTAAAAACACACACACACGTGTGTGTGTAATTTATGTATTAACATTGTTAAACAGTGGAGTTAACAATAGTGATACAGGTTTTTGTTATAGGTAAAATAAATGCCTGTTTATTGGCTTTCTGTCTTCAATATGTAGAAGGAAACAAATTAAGATTTCTTAAGAGCAAATCTCATTTAAGAAATTTGTAGGTTGTGTTAGGACTTTTATTTCCACTTACAAGAATTGCATGGTAAAGTTGTTCCAAGTCAGAGAATATAGATGATCTCTTCTGAGAATATTATTCCTTTTCTTTAAAATACTATGAACCTGACCATGAAACTGGACCTGATTTATGAGCTTGAACAATTCATAGTTGCCTCAAACAGTTAGGGGGACAGTTAAGTTGCATAATAACAGGAAAACTACTTAAGACACCATTTGTTATATCAAACACACTTTCGTTTTCTTTCTTAGTTTCAGTTTTCATCACCGACTAATGAAGTTCAGTTCAGTTCAGTCGCTCAGTCGTGTCCGACTCTTTGTGACCCCATGAATCACAGCACGCCAGGCCTCCCCGTCCATCACCAACTCCCAGAGTTCACTCAAACTCATGTCCATAGAGTCGGTGATGCCATCCAGCCATCTCATTCTCTGTCGTCCCCTTCTCCTCCTGCCCCCAATCCCTCACAGCATCAGACTCTTTTCCAGTGAGTCAACTCGTCGCATGAGGTGGCCAAAGTATTGGAGTTACAGCTTTAGCATCAGTCCTTCCAATGAACACCCAGGATTGATCTCCTTGAGAATGGACTGGTTGGATCTCCTTGCAGTCCAAGGGACTCTCAAGAGTCTTCTCCAACACCACAGTTCAAAAGCATCAATTCTTCAGCGATCAGCTTTCTTCACAGTCCAACTCTCACATCCATACATGACCACTGGAAAAACCATAGCCTTGACTAAGTGGACCTTCGTTGGCAAAGTAATGTCTCTGCTTTTTAATATACTATCTAGGTTGGTCATAACTTTCCTCCAAGGAATAAGCGTCTTTTAATTTCATGGCTGGGCTTCCCTGGTGGCTCAGAGGTTAAAGCGTCTGCCTCCAATGCGGGAGACCCGGCTTCGATCCCTGGGTCGGGAAGATCCCCTGGAGAAGGAAACGGTAACCCACTCCAGTATTCTTACCTGGAGAATCCAATGGACGGAGAAGCCTGGTAGGCTACAGTCCATGGGGTCGCAAAGAGTCGTGCACGACTGAGCGACAGAACGGAACAGAATTTCATGGCTATAGCTAATGAAAGTAAAGCTGTTGCTGCTAAGTCACTTCAGTCGTGTCCGACTCTGTGTGACTCCATAGACGGAAGCCCACCAGGCTCCCCCGTCCCTGGGATTCTCCAGGCAAGAACACTGGAGTGGGTTGCCATTTCCTTCTCCAATGTGTGAAAGTGAAAAGGGAAAGTGAAGTCGCTCAGTCATGTCTGACTCGTAGCGACCGCATGGACTGCAGCCTACCAGGCTCCTCCGTCCATGGGATTTTCTAGGCAAGAGTACTGGAGTGGCTTGCCATTGCCATTGCCAAGCTACTAAAGCTTATTCCTCTAAATGTAGTATAAGCCAGTGAATTATGTCTATGTGGGAATGAGCTACACTGTTCACACTAGTAAAATAAATATCTATACTGGTGGCGGTATTTAGTCAGTAAGTCATGTTTCACTCTTTGTGACCCCATGGACTGTAGTGTGTCAGGCTCATGTGTCCATGGGACATTCCAGGCAAGAATAGCGGAGTAAGTTCCCATTTCCTTCTCCAGGGGCTCTTCCCAACCCAAGGATTGAATCTGCATCTCCTGCATTGGCAGGCAGATTTTTTACAAGTGAGCCATCTGGGAAGCCCAGTGATCTATATTACTAATGGGGATAATAATAGATAACGTATAATGGAAATTTTTAGGTGGATTATTTACCATCTGAGCCACCAGGGCAGTCCCACAGGCATCATCACAAAATAATATTATTGCAGAGCTCTAATTAAGTCAGTTCAGTTCAGTTCCTCAGTCTTGTCAGACTCTTTGTGGCCCCATGGACTGTAGCACGCCAGGCTTCCCTGTCCATCACCAACTCCCAGAGCTTGAGAAAGCTCATGTCCATCGAGTCAGTGATGCCATCCAACCATCTCATCCTCTGTCGTCCCCTTTTCCTCCTGCCTTCAATCTTTCCCAGCATCAGGGTCTTTTCCAATGAGTCAATTCTTCGCATCAGATGGCCTAATTATTGGAGCTTCAGCATCAGTCTTTCCAATGAATATTCAGGATTGATTTCTTTTAGGATAGACTGGTTGGATCTCCTTGCAGTCCAAGGGACTCTCAAGAGTCTTCTCCAGCACCACAGTTCAAAAGCATCAATTCTTTGGTGCTCAGCTTTCCTTATAGTCTAACTCTCATATCCATACATGTCTACTGGAAAAACCATAGCTTTGACTAGACAGATCTTTGTTGGCAAAGTAATGTTTTTGTTTTTAATATACTATCTAGGTTGGTCATAACTTTTCTTCCAAGGAGCAAGTGTCCTTTAATTTCATGGCTACAGTCACCATCTGCAGTGATTTTGGAGCCCAACAAAATAAAGTCTGTCACTATTTCCATTGTTTCCCTATCTAATTTGATACGAAGTGATGGGACCATATGCCATGATCTTAGTTTTCTGAATGTTGGTTTTAAGACAACTTTTTCACTCTCCTTTACACTTTCATCAAGAGGCTCTTTAGTTCTTCTTTGCTTTCTGCCATAAGGGTGGTGTCATCTTCATATCTGAGGTTATTGACACTTCTCCCGGCTTGATTCCAGCTTGTGCTTCATCCAGCCCAGAATTTCACATGATGTACTCTGCATAGAAGTTAAACAAGCCAAGTGACAATATACAGGCTTGACATATTCCTTTCCCAATTTGGAACCAGTCTGTTGTTCTAGGTCCAGTTCTAACTGTTGCTTCTTGACCTGCGATTATGACCCTGATTTTCCCATGAAGAAATTAAATATTATGAACCACAATCACAGACAACTAGCCAATCTGATCACATGGCCCACAGCCTTGTCTAACTCAATGAAATTAGGCTATGCCATGTGGGGCCACCCAATATGGACATCATGGTGGAGAAGTCTGACATAATATGGTCCGCTGGAGAAGAGAATGGCAAACCACTTCGATATTCTTGCCTTGAGAAACCCATGAACAGTATGAAAAGGCAAAAAGATAGGACACTTAAAGATGAACTGCCCAGGTCGGTAGGTGCCCATTATGCTACTTGAGATCAGTTGAGAAATAACTCCAGAAAGAATGAAGGGATGGAGTCAAAGCAAAAACAACACCCAGTTGTGGATGGGACTGGTGACAGAAGCAAGGTCCGATGCTGTAAAGAGCAATATTGCATAGAAACCTGGAATATTAGGCCCTTGAAGGCTTCTGTCTATATGAATCTAGAGCCCATATCATTAACCACTGCAGTATACTTTTCTATAGTGCTTATTTGCTTGGTAATTATGAAAATCTATATTTTCCTGAAATGTTTGAATTGAAGACGAGGAAAGTCTTAAGTTACTGGACAATGGCAGAGTTTTCACTTTATTTTGCTGGGAGGCAATAGCAAGCATTTGCTGCTCTTTCCTTCCACCTCTGAACACAAGCAACTTAGATTTTTAGAAAAGACCATGACAAATAACTGAATATGGTCTAGATCAATAAAGCAGCTGCTGTAAAACAGCCTTGGGCCACAGATTTCTGCTAAACTATCAACATCTAATGTCAGAGTGTTCTTTGAAGGATGAAAGTCAGACTGATGTTTTGAAAGTAATTTTCTTTTTGTATGTCAGTGATTGAATTTGGGTCAGTTTTCCAAATTGTTTAATAAGACAATACAAAATGTGATTACTCATATCTCTTGCAGAGCAGTGATATTTCACAGAATTCTGAAATATGCCTTAAGGGGGGAAAAGCATCTTGGTCAAATGATGACATATTTATATACAGTGTAAATTACATGTAAACAAAGTGAGATAAGACTGTTTTTGGATTTATATCTAATCATTTAATAATTTTTTTTTTTTTTACTATATATGTGTGTAGGTGTTTGTCTGTAGTGTAGTGTGTTAGTCTCTTAGTCATGTCCATTTCTTTGCTACCCCATGGACTGTAGCCCACACTTTCCTTTGTCCGTGGGATTCTCCTCTGGAGTGGATTGCCATTCTCTTCTCCAGGGAATCATCCTGGCCCAGGGATTAAACCCATGTCTCCTACCATGCAGGTAGATTCTTTACCACTGAGCCATCAGGGAAGCCCATACATACATACAGAGATATATATTTACATTTCATATATATTTATATTTTATGTATATATAACCTTTTGCAAAATTCCATTAAAATATGAAGAAGACATTATGGTTGCTAAAAATACCTGAAAAAATTATTAAGATCGTTTCTCTTATGGTAATATAGAGATTTTTATTTTATTAATATTTCTCTTATGGGAAATATAAAGAACTGAAAGAACATAATAATTTCCATAATAGAGAGGAACACACAGTAGTTGAAAGCCAGGAGTAAAATTCTCCACTTGGCTGGATCTCTGCACTAGGAGATTATGACACATCATTTGGCCATTAGTTGCTCTTACATAAAAAGATTCCCTAGATATTTCTTAAGATCTCCTTAGGTTCTAAAGTCTCTGAGATCTCTTTTGGTAACATTTTTACTTGGTCCACTTGGAATAGCAAATGGAGTGCTTTCTAACTTGTTCTTCATGTCAATTAATTACAGAAACTATTTGTTTCTCTTTGTAAAGAAAGAAGATTCTGGACCAGAGTCACGTGTGGTCATCCCACAATAACCTCTGCTGCCCAGGGAAAGGGTAAGAATAGGAGATCACTTCTGCTATGTTCCAGAATGTATAGACAGTGTACCACTTCACACTTTTTTGCTTTTCTGACCTCTCTCTTTTCATGCCTTTTCATATGAGTGTGAAAGTGAATGTCACTCAGTCGTATCCAACTCTTTGCGACCCCATGGACTATACAATCCATGGAATTCTCTAGGTCAGAAGACTGGCATTGGGTAGACTTTCCCTACTCCAGGAGATCTTCCCAACCCAGGGTTTGAACCCAGGACTCCCTCATTACAGGCAGATTCTTTACTAGCTGAGCCACAAGAGAAACCCAAGAAGACTGGAGTGGGTAGCCTAACCCTTCTCCAGTGAATCTTTCTCACCCAGGAATTGAACTGGGATCTCCTGTATTGCAGGCAGATTCTTTACCAAATGATCTATCAGGGAAGCCCTTCATATGGGTGATACTATTGTAAATCTGCAGACCAAAGAATGAATATATTAGCTGAGTTTTTACTCTTAGGTGATGTGACCTTAATAATGCACTTCTACATTATATTCTTTAAGTGCTTATACGGTGTACCTCTACTGTTGATGCAAGTGATGAGAATGAAAAATACTCAGAAATATCACTAGATTATGAAAAAGTTCTGAATTAAGAATAATAAAATAAAAGGCACAAACAGTTCTTATTTCTGTAGCACTTAATGAGTGCATTGGAATAGTCCACAGAATATCAGTGTGCCTCAGAGCAGACATGGTGGGCAAATCCATAATTCATTCCTGATTCATAATTCATTGTGGCTTCTAAGTACTGACTTCTACACTTGCAGCCACCAAAGGGAATAACAGCTTCTTAGACATATTGTTGATTCCAGACCTGGGGTAAGAAATTTGAAGATGAGCCTAGGAAAGCTTATGCCTAAAAGCAAAAAATGATACATTTTGTTAAAGGGAGCAAAGGGTTAGCACTTGACAATTATGTGATCATTTGAACATAAAAATAATAATAAATACAGATAACTAAATGATACTGAATATATAAACCTCCCTGAGTTCATGATGCTTATCAAAGACACAAGAGAAAAACAAAATGATACACAAGCAAATAAATCATCAAAATTATTGGAAGTAACTAAGGCACCTACAACTTACCCTGTCCTCATTCATTCAAAGTGTATTCCTAGGTACCCAAATAATTTCAGTCGAGAACAGAAATTATTTTCTTTACAGATAAACATAGGATAAATTGTTATAGGAATGGTAAAATTAGAAAATAACCAATTTACTGTACCTAATTAAATACTTAATTGAAGTGGTAATCATCAGCCAGTGAAAGCATTTGGTGAAAAGTTGATGGGAAACTTGTGATAGAAGGATCAGATATTTACTGAAACCTAAAACCACAAATCACCAGCTAAATGTGGGACCACAGACATTACTTGCCTCCTGATGTGATACCCATACTACTACTTATGGTCTAACACCCAGAGTAATACTTAGGAAGTATTCTTTCCCCAAAGGTGGAACCTGCATCTAGATCTAATCCAGAGTTGTAGGAAATGGGGATAAGGATTTTACAGATCAAGTTAAGTGAAAAAAATGGAAAAATCAGAAGGTGAAGCTTTCCATAGGACAACTGACTCCGTTTGTACAACAAAGAGAAAAAAATAAATTAAGCGGAGGGAGGGGGCTGGAATGTTTGCTCTAGATCCAAGGACTTAAGAAACATAACCATCAAATACAATGTCTGGGCCTTATTTCAGATCCTTACTTGAACCTACAATAAATTGTAAAAAGACCATGAAAATTTAACTATGGATTGATCCGATGATAGCAAAATTATTTTACTTTAGTTCGATACAATAACAACATTATAATTACATTTTTTAAAAAACATATTTTTAGAGATAATGTGAAATACCTAAAGGTGAAGTGAAATGACACTTGGGATTTACTTTAAACTACTTCATTAAATATAGATAGATAGATGGTTACAAATAAAGGAAATTTGGCAAGTTTGGATAATTGGATGATGTCAATATTGGATGAGGTCATTTAACTAACAATTTAACTGTTCTCTATTTTTGTGGTATCTTATTGTAATAAAATTAAGCAGTGATATGTTTCTTTGAGTTAGGAATCACATGAAAGTAAAAAGTTTAATTGCTTTATAATAATCAACTCTCAGCTCAGACATGCACATCCTTTATCTGTATCTCATAAAAAAATAGGATTGGGTTCAAAATGTAACATTCTGTGTCAAAAGTAGTTGATACAATGAACCATATACAACCAGAGGGCTAAAGATATTGCATATCACTGAATTTCATGCCTGTCTTAGTCGATTAAAGCATGCAACGCCAAACTTAGAGAAATCTGTCTGCAGCATACCGTTGCCCTACAGTATGGTATTTTTCTAAGCACCAATAACTCTTAGAATTATGAGTTCTTTCAACTATAACTTTTTCCAGAGTTTCCCACAATTCTGTGTGGATTAATTTTCTAGTTTTCGTTTTTTGCCATAACAAAGTAGCAGAGGCTGGTAGGCTTGAACAACAGAAACTTATTTCTTCACAGTCCTGGAGTCTGAAAGTCCAAGGTAGAGGGTTAGCTTTCTTCTGAGGGCCTCTCCCTGTGACTTGTAGGTGGCAGTCTCCTTTCTGTATCTTCATATGGTCTTCCCTCTTGGATAGGGCCCACCCTAGTGACCTCAGTTCAGTACAGTTGCTCAGTCATGTCCAACTCTTTATGACCCCATGGAATGCAGAACACCAGGTTTCTCTGTCCATCACCAACTCCTAGAGCCTACTCAAACCCATGTCCATCATGTTGGTGATGCCATCCAACCATCTCATCCTCTGGTATCTCCTTCTTCTCCCACCTTCAATCTTTCCCAGCATCAGGGTCTTTTCCAATTAGTCACTTCTTCGGCCTTAGGAAGCATCACTACAAGTAAAGCTAGTGGAGGTGATGGAATTCCAGTTGAGCTATTTCAAAACATAAAAGATGTTGCTGTGAAAGTGCTGCACTCAATATGCCAGCAAATTTGGAAAAATCAGCAGTGGCCACAAAACTGGAAAAGGTCAGTTTTCATTCCAATTCCAAAGAAAGACAATGCCAAAGAATGTTCAAACTATTGCACAATTGTATTCATCTCACATGCTAGCAAAGTAATATTCAAAATTCTCCAAGCCAGGCCTCAACAGTACGTGAACCATGAACTTCCAGATGTTCAAGCTGGATCTAGAATAGGCAGAGGAACAAGAGATCAAATTGCCAACATCCATTGGATCATTGGTCGGTTGGTTGTGCCGAGCTGGCATCTCTTGCGTCTGCGCCGCCGGAGCCAGCATCTCTCACGTGTGCGCCGCCGGAGTTGGCGGCCCAGAGGAGCTACCCCACGCCCGAGGCCAGGGCGGTGGCCGAGAGGAGCTGTCCCATGTCCAAGAGGCGGTGGCTGCGCGGGCACAGGAGGGCCTAGAGGAGCTACTCCACATTCAAGGTCAGGAGGGGCGGCCTTGAGGAGATACCCCTCATCCAAGGTAAGGTGCAGTGGCTGTGCTTTCTTGGAGCAGCTGTGAAGAGATACTCCACGACCAAGGTAAGTGAAACCCAAATAAGACGGTAGGTATTGGGAGGGGGTATTAGAGAGCAGACACACTGAAATCATAATCACAGAACACTAGTTGATCTGATCATATGGACCACAGCCCTGTCTAACTCAGTGAAACTAAGCCATTCCGGGTGGGGCCACCCAAGACGGACGGGTCATGGTGGAGAGGTCTGACAGAATGTGGTCCACTGGAGAAGGGAATGGCAAACCACTTCAGTATTCTTGCCTTGAGAACCCCATGAACTGTATCAAAAGGCAAAATGATAGGATACTGAATGAGGAATTCCCCAGGTCGGTAGTTGCCCAGTATGCTACTGGAGATCAGTGGAGAAATAACTCCAGAAAGAATGAAGGGATGGAGCCAAAGCGAAACCAATACCCAGTTGTGGATGTGACTGGTGATAGAAGCAAGGTCCGATGCTGTAAAGAGCAATATTGCATAGGAACCTGGAATGTTAGGTCCATGAATCAAGGCAAATTGGAAGTGGTCAAACAGGAGATGGCAAGAGTGAACATAGACATTCTAGGAATCAGTGAACTAAAATGGACTGGAATGGGTGAATTTAACTCAGATGACCATTATATCTACTACTGTGGGCAAGAATCCCTTAGAAGAAATGGAGTAGCCATCATGGTCAACAAAAGAGTCCGAAATGCAGTACTTGGATGCAATCTTAAAAACAGAATGATTTCTGTTCATTTCCAAGGCAAACCATTCAATATTACAGTAATCCAGGCCTATGCCCCAACCAGTAATGCTGAAGAAGCCGAAGTTGAACAGTTCTATGAAGACCTACAAGACCTTTTAGAAATAACACCCAAAAAGATGTCCTTTTCATCATAGGGGACTGAAATGCAAAAGTAGGAAGTCAATAAACACCTGGAGTAACTGGCAAATTTGGCCTAGGAGCACGGAATGAAGCAGGGCAAAGGCTAATAGAGTTTTGCCAAGAGAACGCACTGGTCATAGCAAACACCCTCTTCCAACAACACAAGAGAAGACTCTACACATGGACATCACCAGATGGTCAACACCGAAATCAGATTGATTATATTCTTTGCAGCCAAAGATGGAGAAGCTCTATACAGTTAGCAAAAACAAGACCAGGAGCTGACTGTGGCTCAGATCATGAACTACTTATTGCCAAATTCAGACTGAAATTGAAGAAAGTAGGGAAAACCACTAGACCATTCAGATATGACCTCAATCAAATCCCTTATGATTATACAGTGGAAGTGAGAAATAGATTTAAGGGTCTAGATCTGATAAAGTGCCTGATGAACTCTGGACGGAGGTTCGTGACATTGTACAGGAGACAGGGACCAAGACCATCCCCATGGAAAAGAAATGCAAAAAAGCAAAATGGTTGTCTGAGGAAACCTTACAAATAGCTGTGAAAAGAAGAGAAGCAAAAAGCAAAGGAGGAAAGGAAAGATATAAGCATCTGAATGCAGAGTTCCAAAGAATAGCAAGGAGAGATAAGAAAGCCTTCCTCAGTGATCAGTGCAAAGAAATAGAGGAAAACAACAGAATAGGAAAAACAAGAGATCTTTTCAAGAAAATTAAAGATATCAAGGGAACATTTCATGCAAAGATTGGCTCGATAAAGGACAGAAATGGTATGGACCTAACAGAAGCAGAAGATATTAAGAAGAGGTGGCAAGAATACACAGAAGAACTGTACAAAAAAGATCTTCATGACAAAGATACTCACGATGGCATGATCACTCACCTGGAACCAGACATCTTGGAATGTGAAGTCAAGTGGGCCTTAGAGAGCATCAGTATGAACAAAGCTAGTGGAGGTGATGGAATTCCAATTGAGCTATTTCAAATCGTGAAAGATGATGCTGTGAAAGTGCTGCACTCAATATGCCAGCAAATTTGGAAAACTCAGCAGTGGCCACAGGACTGGAAAAGGTCAGTCTTCATTCCAATCCCAAAGAAAGGCAATGACAAAGAATGCTCAAACTACCGCACAATTTCACTCATCTCACACGCTAGTAAAGTCATGCTCAAAATTCTCCAAGCCTTTCTTCAGCAATATGTGAATCGTGAACTTCCAGATGTTCAAGCAGGTTTTAGAAAAGGCAGAGGCACCAGAGATCAAATTGCCAACAACCGCTGGATCATGGATAAAGCAAGAGAGTTCCAGAAAAACATCTATTTCTGCTTCATTGACTATGCCAAAGCCTTTGACTGTGTGGATCACAATAAACTGTGGAACATTCTGAAAGAAATGGGAATACCAGACCACCTGACCTGCCTCTTGAGAAACCTGTATGCAGGTCAGGAAGCAACAGTTAGAACTGGACATGGAACAACAGATTGGTTCCAAATAGGAAAAGGAGTACATCAAGGTTGTATATTGTCACCCTTCTTATTTAACTTATATGCAGAGTACATCATGAGGAACGCTGGGCTGGAAGAAGCAGAAGCTGGAATCAAGATTGCCGGGAGAAATATCAATAACCTCAGATATACAGATGACACCACCCTTATGGCAGAAAGTGAAGAGGAACTCAAAGGCCTTTTGATGAAAGTGAAAGAGAAGAGTGAAAAGGTTGGCTTGAAGCTCAACATTCAGAAAATGAAGATCATGGCATCTGGTCCCATCACTTCATGGGAAATAGATGGGGAAACAGTGGAAACAGTGTCAGACTTTATTTTTTGGGGCTCCAAAATCACTGTGGATGCCGATTGCAGCCATGAAATTAAAAGACGCTTGCTCCTTGGAAGGAAAGTTATGACCAGCCTAGATAGCATATTGAAAAGCAGAGACATTACTTTGCCAACCAAGGTCCGTCTAGTCAAGGCTATGATTTTTCCCGTGGTCATGTATGGATGTGAGAGGTGGACTATGAAGAAAGCTGATCGCCGAAGAATTGATGCTTTTGAACTGGTGCTGGAGAAGACTCTTGAGACTCCCTTGGACTGCAAGGAAATCCAACCAGTCCATTCTTAAGGAGATCGATCCTGGGTGTTCATTGGAAGGACTGATGCTAAAGCTGAAACTCCAATACTTTGGTCACCTCATGTGACGAGTTGACTAACTGGAAAAGAGTCTTATGCTGGGAGGGATTGGGGGTAAGAGGAGACGGGGACGGCAGAGAATGAGATGGCTGGATGGCATCACCGACTCGATGGACATGGGTTTGAGTGAACCCCGGGAGTTGGTGATGGACAGGGAGGCCTGGCGTGCTGTGTTTCATGGGGTCGCAAATAGTCGGACACGACTAAGCGACTGAACTGAACTGAACTGAACTGATTGGATCATTGAAAAATCAAGAGAATTCCAGAAAAACATCTACTTCTGGCTTATTGACTACGCCAAAGCCTTTGACTGTATGGATCACAGCAAACTGAGGAAATTTCTTAAGGAGACAGGAATAGCAGACCGCCTGACCTGTCTGCTGAGGAATCTGTATGCAGGTCAGGAGCAGCAGTTAGAACTGGACATGGAACAACAGACTGGTTTCAATTTGGGAAAGGAGTACTTCAAGGCTGTATATTGTCACTCTGCTTATTTAACTTATATGCAGAGTACATCATGTAAAATGCCAGGATGGTTGAAGCACAAGCTGGAATCAAGATTGCCGGGAGAAATATCAATAACCTCAGATATGCACATGACACCACCCCTATGGCAGAAAGTGAAGAACTACAGAGCCTTTTGATGAAAGTGGAAGAGGATAGTGAAAAAGTTGGCTTAAAACTCAACATTCAGAAAACGAAGATCATGGCGTCTGGTCCCATCACTTCATGGCAAATAGATGGGGAAACAATGGAAACAGTGACAAACTTTATTTTGGGGGTCTCCAAAATCACTGCAGATGGTGATTGCAGCCTTGAAATTAAAAGACGCTTGCTCTTTGGAAGGAAAGTTATGACCCACCTAGATAGCATATTAAAAAGCAGAGACATTACTTTACTAACAAAGTTCCATCTAGTCAAAGCCTCACTTTACCTGAATTACCTCTTTTAAGGCTGTCCCTCCAAATAGAGACACATCCTTCTTTTGGCCATGCCACATGCGGGCAGATGGGATCTTCGTTCCCTGCTGCTACTGCTGCTAAGTCACTTCAGTCATGTCTGGCTCTATGCGACCCCATAGACAGCAGCCCGCCAGGCTCCCCTGTCCCTGGGATTCTCCAAGCAAGAACACTGGAGTGGGTTGCCATTTCCTTCTCCAGTGCAAAAGTGAAAAGAGATAGTGAAGTTGCTCAGTCATGTCTGACTCTTAGCGACCCCATGGACTGCAGTCTAACAGGCTCCTCCGTCTATGGGATTTTCCAGGCAAGAATACTGGAGTGGGTTTTCATTGCGTACCTGGGGTCAAACATGAGCCCCCTGCGGTGGATGCATATACTCTTAACCACTGGACCTTCCAGGGCATCCTTAGCACCACCTTCTGAGATACTGGGGTTAGGACTTCATCATAGGAATGGGTGTGTAACTCAACACATGTTGCTGCTAAGTCACTTCAGTCGTGTCCGACTCTGTGTGACCCCATAGACAGAAGCCCACCAGGCTCCCCTGTCCCTGGGATTCTCCAAGCAAGAACACTGGAGTGGGTTGCCATTTCCTTCTCCAATGTGTGAAAGGAAATGTGAAAGTGAAGTCGCTCAGTCGTGTCCGACCCTTAGCAACCCCACAGACTGCAGCCTACCAGGCTCCTCCATCCATGGGATTTTCTAGGCAAGAGTACTGGAGTGGCTTGCCATTGCCTTCTCCGAATAGTACCTCATTATGGGCAGAAATGAAAATTAAGCAAGACTTAAGATAACTAAGATTTCCAAATGACAACTGAAGTTGGGAGAAGGAAAAACAGGACTTAGCCAAAAAAAATTACTACCTAAGAATGGAGGTGGCCTTTGAACCCAGCCTTGGATCTTAGTGTTCTGTATCTGTGCAAAGAAGTGAAAATCAGCAGGCTGGATACGTAATATTCATTTGAGAAAGATCATTTAAATCTTGGAAGACAATTATGATTTTATATTTAACTCCCAAATGTTCAGCTCTTGAAATCAATTAACTCTTGTTCATTTATAATTCACCCATATCTTACTGTACCTTATCGATACTTTCTTGTAGTTTTGTAGATTTTACCTGTTCTTGTGCTTTCATTGAAAGGCTTGTGTTGTCATGTCTCAGGAGGTTGGACTATTATTCCTCTAGCTTGTCACTGTTAGCTGAGATACTTTCTTCAGCTATAGTTTTACTAGGAGATTAAAGGGAATGTTCCAGTAGTGGATATGTTATGTACTGTGAACAAGTCAAATTATATTTTTCAAAGTGGGTAAAGTATAAATGATAAGTCTATCAATCAACTGTAGAACTTGCTTTATTAAACCAAATTGACATACACCGTGATTCCGATTCAGGAACAAATTTGGTTAAGCATCACTTTATTCTAGAATTTCCAGTGCCTGCATTTGATGAGACAAATGTTTGATGGACTTGCTAATTTGATGCTGAAGATTAATCAGGTACTCTGTGGAAGACTTATAAATATGTAAAAAGACAATAAGAAGTTAACTCTGAAAGCAGGGATTCCACCATTTTAGCAGGAATAAATCTGTCTTCATCAGTAGTAATCACTGAGATTAATATTATAATCAGTATACAAAAGACAGATTACTTCTGTCATATTTTTTTAGCCCCTTCTTTTACTCAAATAATATCTTGGATCTGAAAAGGGAAACTACTTCTTGTGAGGAAACTGCTCATCCATGTTAGGTAAATTGACTCTTCCAGGACACTAAGGTATAATTTAGGAAGTGGTGTTTTATTGTGCATGAAATGTTACCCTCAGGTTCTTCGGTTGCTTACTCATCTCCTTAATATTAAGTATGTGCAGTTGGGTCTTATTCACTTTTTCCCTTAAATGAATCTCAGTTTTTAAAACTAGTCCTGAAATAATTGTTTAATTTATTTAATAATTAATTTTTTTCTAAAATATCCATATTATATTTTTTAGCATTCAAAAACTAACAGTTAAATATTTGCAAGTATTGTGTTAGTTTCAGGTATATAGCAAAGTGAATCATACATATATGTAAGTCCACTCTTGTTTAGATTCTTTCCCCATATAAGTAATTACAGATTTTTGAGCAGAATTCCCTATGTTATACAGTAGGTCCTTATTAGCTATCAATTTTATATGTAGTAGTGTGGTAGCGGTGGTTTAGTCGCTAAGTCGTGTCTGACTCTTGCAACCCCAGGGACTGTAGTCTGTTAGGCTCCTCTGTCCATGGAATTCTCCAGGCAAGAATACTGGAGTGGGTTGCCAATTCCTTCTCCAGGGGATCCTCCAGACCCAGGAATCGAACCTGAGTCTCCTGCATTGCAAGTAGATTTCTTACCTACTGAGCTATGAGGGAAGTCCATGTAGTTGTGTGTTTATGTCAATCCATCATCCAATTTATCCCTTCTCCCTCTCTTACCCACTGGTCACCATGTTTGTTTTCTATATCTGTAACTTTATTTTGTAGATAAGTTCGTCTGTTCCTTTTTTTTTTTTTTTTTTAGATTCCACATACAAGCAAAATTTCACATAGAAAACAATACTTTCTCTGACTTCACTGAGTATGAAAGATCATTATTTTTTTTTAAACAATCCCTTCTATTAATAACCTTCATTGTCCTGTGCTAAGTCACTTTAGTCAGTTCAACTCTTTGCAGCCCTGTGGACCATACCCTACGATGTTCCTCTCTCCCTGGGACTCTCCACGGGATCTTCCTGGCCCAGGGATCAAACCTGCATCTCTTATGTCTCCTGCATTGGCAGGTGGATTCTTTGCCACTGGTGACACCTGGAAAGCCCTGAGTGTCCTATAGTCTTTCTCAATAATAGGCAACCATCTAACTCCCCATAGCTTCTACCTTTTTATCTTGGCACAGCCATCAGAGGCTAATCCATTCCCTGAATTAAAGTTGGTCATATATTAAAATCAAAGTCACTCATCATTCTCCTTCTCCCCTTCTTCTCAGATCCTTTCTTCTTAAGAGAAGGCACTTTTGGGCTTCTGAAGGAGTTCTTATATAGCACAGCTTCTGACTTTTCTTCCTTTTAGTTCTTCTCTGAAGATCCTCTGATTTTTCATTGTCTTGTTCATATTAAACATATTGTTCATACTGTTCTCATCTGAACAATAATTTCTATTGACTCTTTTATTTCAATACCTTCCAACAGTTGCTTTATATTAATGGCTTATGTTGAGATTGAGGAAGACTGAAATGTTTAGGCCATCATCATTTGAACACCATCTGGATAAGGTTCATTGATTTCTCCCTATTTTCTTAAAGTCTTAATTGAAGACACTTCTGTGGTTATCAAGACCCTATGCTGGTGTGCAGAAAAAAAAATCCTACATTTGGAATGTAAGAAGCTACATTTTGTAGTGTCCAAGGCATTGGCAAATAGCAGAGAGACATGGATGGTATTGTTAGGTAGTTAGACTAGGAAAAAGGAGTCCAGAATGGCAGTGGCTAAGAGACAAAGAAGGGAAAAGTCCATGAAAATAGAACAAAGGAAGGTCCCAGGACCAAGTGAGGACCTCAGGTAAAACAAATAGCCCTTCTGGCTAGCCCAGTTTACACAGGGCAGGCTCAGGGGAGGAGAAAAAAACATAAAAAGAGGAGCCAAAATAGGGCCAGGGGGTTCTCTTCTCTTCGTGTCTTTTGGGTTGGCCCACCCTCATGCATCGAGGATGTATTTTTCTTTGCTTTCTAAATAAAACTGAGCTGTAACATGGAGCTGTAACACTGGTCTGTCTGAGGGCTGTAACACTGGTCCATTTGTTGCTTCAAATTTTTGTTGCGACGAGACAAAATTGAGGAAATTACAAACTCTCCCAACATTCTGATCTTAGGATAGAAAAAAAGATCACAGACCAATAGGGTGATGTTGACAACTAGAGTGAGAAGTTGGTCTGCTTAAGACAAATGTGGTTCCTGACCTCTTAGTCTAGCGAATATTTCTTATACGCCAGGAAATCTTTCTTCAAAACAGCATGTCATCTATTTAAGCTATAGGCCCTCTGCTTCCACTTTCAGATTCTAGAAATTCATGTTATTTCTTATGGAAACAGATGTGGAAAACACAGTGTTCTGATATTATTTTACAGCTATTCTTATACATTTTAATTTTTGCTAAGTGCATTTTAAAATTAAATTTTCAGGACTCCAATAGAGTTTTTGCAGTGATTCTATAGTCCATTATATTTTAAGTCCTCAGACTTTCTTCTTTGAGCACTGAGAATATGGGATACAATAAATTATAGGTATTAGATATCTGGCAAAATGCAGTTTAGGACACTGCACATTTTAGCTCAAAGTGCAAAAAAAAAAAAAATCAATCTTTTTTGCTGTCATAAAGCTTATTGAAAACTGCTATTGTGCCATTAAAATTAATGTAATCACTTTTCTCTTTCTCCCTAAGTCACATTGCCCTTTTGCCCAACCCTTCAGGTCATCTCCCCTCAAAGACAATAAGCCCTTTCTGGTTATTCCACTTGAATTAATACTGAAAGGAGTGCTGTGAAGTGTTGCTTTTCGAATTCGTTTTTTTGTACAATAAGGTTTAATTTTTACTTAAAATTACCAAATTTCCATTTGGATATTTCCCATACTCTGCACCATTTAAAATTCACTACTATAGATATGCAGAGGGAAATGGGCTCCCTTCTTGAAATATGCTTGAAAAAGGCATCAAGCTTGAAATAATTTATGACAACTTTTTGATTTAAGACAAACCCCTCAGTGTTTTATTATGTTTTAGCATAAGGCTTTGGAATTATCTGTAGTATATTAATATTTAAATATTAAGAATATGTGAAAGTGAAAGTCGCTCAGTGGTGTCAAACTCTTTGAGACCCCATGGACTATACAGTCCATCGAATTCTCCAGGCCAAAATACTGGAGTGGGTAGCCTTTCCCTTCTCCAGGGGATCTTCCCAACCCAGGGATCGAACCCAGGTCTTTCACAATGTACTCAGTATTAATTTAAGCATTTGCTTAAGAAAATGTAGCCTTCCTACAATGTCCTAAAATTTATACCAAGTGTTCCTTTATTGATACACAAGTAACCAGCTTGTGGTTAACCTTGGTTAACTTCACTGACCCCCTCCCCTTTTTTTTTGCTTTTCTGGCCACGTCCAAAGTCATGTGAGATCTTAGTTCCCTGACCAGGGATTGAACCCACACTCCTTGCAGTCCAGTCTTAACCATTGGACTGCCAAGGAGGTCCTCTCCACTGAACTTTTAACACTGAGAAGAAACTTGGGGGTCGCTCAGTTCTTCAGGGAGGTTTGGGTGGATGGCAGTGTGAAATGAAAATATCTCCTCCCATATTAATAAACCTATCAATAAACAAGAAATGTCACAGCAATTGGTGATTTCTGGCCTCCAAATGTGAATGAGGGCTCCCAAAATTGTGATCCAGCAGATACTGCCCTCCCCCAGGGTGATTGCTGAGGAGCTGGAGATGGGGGTGAAGACAGAAGCAGCCATCTAACAAGTCTACCACTCCTTGAGGCAAACAAGGAAACGGGATTTGACTTCAGAAGGCTGAGGTGCATATGAAAGGAATGAAATCAGTGAGCCCAGAGGCTTTGCATCTTCCCATACATAGAATGCTAAATTCCTTAACTTGATACCTGATTTTTCTTACCTCGCAATAATATTTGAAGCTCAGACTCCCTGCCCGCTCTTTTGCAGACTTGTGGATACCCTACCCACCCCTCCCGCCTCCTTGGAGCAGTTTTCTCAGAGCTACTGAGCTGCTGTCTCCTAGGCTGAGTCCTTAACATTCCCACCAAATAAAATAGCTGTCTACTTTCAGGTTGTGACTGTATTTTTCAGTTGACAGTTTTGGCAACCACGAAGGTTGTGACTGTATTTTTTAGTTGACAGTAGTCACTGAATAAGGCTCTTTGAACAGTGAGACAGTTGTATACCTAAGCTCCAGGTTTTTGAACTGGCTTCAGAGGGCACCTGGGTTCTTTTCCTCACAGCTCTTTCCTACAACCCACATTCTGACAAAATACTTTTCAGCTACTCTGAAATGACTAAGCCCTTACAGGGAAGTGAATTTGTCCCAGGTCCCTGCTCAATCTGAGCAACGTTTCTTGACAAACTGATTACTCCTTGACTCTTACATAGTCAGGATTTTTTATCCTGGACATACCTGCTAGGGTTAAAAATTACAATTTAGTCTGATGTGACACTTCACAACTTACACAGGTCACTAAGTACTTTAAATCCCCCTCTTCCCTTCTTAGGTATGCATATACACTCTTGTTGCAGAAACCAGTACTCGAGAAACCAAGCACCACACTCAGGTTTATTACATTGGTGGGCCCAGAGGAGTTAACACACCAGGCTCTGAGCCCCGATCAGAGGGGTTACAGAGGTTTTATAGACAGACTATAGTGGGCAACACTAGCTGCTAATAGGCTGGTTTAAACTAAGGGGTTTTGTGAGCACAGGAACAGCAGTCAAGGGAGGAGAGAGGGAGGGCGATGCCTGACCTCTACATGGACAGGCATGATTAAGCAGGTTTTCAGGGTCTGGGCAATTGCAAAGAGCAGGACAAGGGTGAGTGAGATAAGCTCCAGTTCCTAGTATTCCAAGTCCCCACTTTCTGAGACTATGGGACCTACGTGATCCAGACTTCGCAAGGAGCAAGCTGAGTTACAGAGCCAGAATGGGCAGGAGGTTATGTAAAACTTTAACTTTTCCTCTTCACTCTCACAGTCTATTTGGCAAAGAAAACCTATAATCTGTTTCCGAACTTGACTGTGTGGTATGCCCCCCTTAATTTTCTTGCTACTCTCAAACAGAACTATTTTTATTCTTGTGTAAAGAGAATATTCTTGGTACTTGCCAAATGGAACAAGTGGGGAAATAACGAAAAGGTTTGCTGTTTGTAAGGCAAGTGCAGAGAAAAAGAGTGAGCCAGGCAGTCATGCAAGAAAAGGGAAATTTATTAGAGGGAAACGAGAGGGTGACTGGCCCTTAAGGAAAACCAACGTCCTCCCTTTCTGACAGGGTCTTTCTTATACCCCACCAATGAAAAATTCTCTGAAGGGATGGTTAACATTTAGCCTGTAGTTGAGTCCTGTGGTCATGTAGCCAGAGGTCTGCAATCTGGTGGTCTCATAGCTTTGAGAAGGTAGGCGCCAGTGAGGAAACAGAATGTCGTTTGGGCAATTTGGTTTATCTCAAGGGTCACTGTGATTTTATTCTCTGTTAACAAGGTCAACATAATGAGCCATCTTAACAATGAGCCTCCATGTAGACCCTATCACTTCCCCATGGACTCAGTGAGGAGAGAGCAACTGTGACCCCTTTTCTAATGCACTGCCGTAGCCTTTTGTCTCTTTCCTTATATACCTGTTTTGTTCTCTCTCCTGTCAAATGACAAAACTAAGAGGAGTTAGCGAGGAGTTTGATGTCCTTTATTCAAAGGAAATCAGTCCAGGCACTGGGGGAGGACCGTACCTCACGTGCAGTGGAGCTCTCTTCCTGAGTGATTATTATAGAAAGTTGGAAGATGCAGCACAGGAACAGGACATGATGGGCTAGGGGGTCAGGGATTTCCTTATAAGTCAAGCAAGTTCTGTTTTCTAGGGTAAGATAAGCTGCTGAAGCTGAGTTGACAGATTGTGCTTGGTGTATGCTAAGTCTCCTGGACTACAAGGTGGCTTGCATAAGGGTAGGCTGACTTACATTTAGATTTGTGACATAGGTTGAGCCATGGAAAGTGAAAGTTGCTCAGTCGTGTCTGACTCTTCGAGACCCCATGGACTATCTTCCCAACCCAGGGATTGAACCCAGGTCTCCCACGTTACAAGTGGATTCTTTACCAGCTGAGACACAAGGGAAGCCCAAGAATACTGGAATGGGTAGCCTACCCCTTCTCTAGCAGATTTTCCAGAACCAGGAATCGAACCAGGGTCTCAAGCATTGCAGGCAGATTCTGTACCAACTGAGCTATCAGGGAAGCCCACGGAGACAGCCTCTATTCTGTGGGTCCAGTATATAAATTACCTTCCTTACCTACTGCTTGGTGCTAAGCTTGCATTGTTCCATCATATGCTGAGAGTATAGCCTGCTGAGTAGGAAGCATAGGAAACTAGTGAAGCTGCCCTCTGTTCTCCACCCCTGCCCCTCCCCAACAAACTGGAGCCTTCCCACGTGGAATTGGGGTGCAGGCAACACAAAATACAAAAACGCCTTTTAGGCTTTCCTATATCATCCCTTTTACTTTTCCCGATTCATAAAATTGTACATGTAGCCTAAGTAAATGACTGCCTACCTTGAGGTCTCATTTTGATATGAGTGGCATTTTAAAATAATAGCATAAATGGCTAACGGAAGAAAGAACTATTAAGAGATTTGAATTCCAATTAACTGCCAGTGATTGCTTTGTAGCTCTGGGTCAATTGAACTGAGAATTTCAGAGATCAGTGTTTTCTGAGAGTGGCAAAGGACAGGGTCCTAGAGGTTTGCAAAGCTCCTCAATAGCCGTTGAGACCATCAGTTAAGCTTCGGTTATCTTGGAAATTTACTTAAGAAGCACACCTCATTTCCTAAAGTCAGAAAAGCAAGGGAGATTTTCTCTTCCTTTCTATGTTCATATTAAACTTTTTTCTTCACTTTTCTCAGCTTATTTTGCCCTTTTCCTCTGTCTTCCTAATCATTTGATTAATACCAACCCTCAAAACAAAATAGCTGAGACTGTTTAATCAAAAAATTTGAACGGATTGAAGGAGTGTGGAGAAAGGAAAATGTTATATATCAATCACAGAAAAACCATTAAGTATATATTAAAGTAGCTGATGCTTAATGATGTGCCATTCAGTAAGGGCATTATTTATATTAATTTAAACTTTATAAAAATCTTGTATAACATTATCTTCATATTGCTGTCGTTAAGTCACTAAAGCAAAAGTCGCTCAGTCTTGTCTGACTCTTTGTGACCCCATGGACTATCCAGTCCATGGAATTCTCCAGACCAGAATATTGGAGTGGGTAGCCTTTCCCTTCTCCAGGGGATCTTCCCAACCCAGGGATTGAACCCAGGTCTCCCACATTACAGATGGATTCCTTACCAGCTGAGCCACAAGGGAAGCCTAAGAATGGAGTGGGTAGCCTATCCCTATTCCAGAGGATCTTCCCAACCCAAGAATAGAACCAGGGTCTCCTGCATTGCAGGCAGATTCTTTGACAACTGAGCTACCAGGGAAGCCTTAGTCACTAAGTCATGTCTAACTCTTTTGTGACCCCATGGACTGTAGCCCACCAGGGCCCTCTCTCCATGAGATTTCCCAGGCAAGAAAACAAAAACGGGTTGTCATTTCCTTCCGCAGGGGATCTTCCTGATCCAGAGGTTGAACCTACAGTTCCTGCATTGGCAGGCAGATTCTTTACCACTGAGTCACCTGGGAAGCCCATATTATCCTCATATTACACATAAAGAAACTGGAATTTGAAATTTTGCTAGTTTAGCTCCAAATCCTATAATACTCACCAAAATACTATATAAATAGTTGGTATGGAAGTTACACGAGTATATGAATATGGCTTTTCCTTTAGAAAATGCAGTCTTGGCAATAAACATGGTGCTAGAAAAAAGAAAATGCAGGAAGTGTGTTTCTCCTGTTTTGTGTTCAGTAGCCTAATTCAGAAGCTTTCCTTCTGCTTCTTCATTTACTTCTCCCTGTCTTAGGTGAGTAAGCCTTGAGAAAAGGGGTGCTTGGCTCAGCCACCCTTCTTCCTCTGAGACCCGGCCACCTCGGTTTGATCATGTGCCCTGGTCTGTTCTCAGCATTGGCGCTGGGCTTTTCCAGCTTTCCTGGATTTGTGAGCCTGTATAATGCTAGAATGCAAAACCAGGGACCACTTTCTCCAACAGTTCTATCGGTTAACGAAGCTGACATTTTGATTTGCATATGGCTGTTTCCTCTGTCTTCACTCAGTAGATGTCAAACTTTGAAAGTAGGAGAACAGGGATTTATTAGTCTTGTCAAATATCAACCTAGCACCGAAGGATAAATGATGTTTCAGAGTGATAAAACAAAATGTCAAAATGTTATGGGACCCACTAAAAGGAGTCACCGATTCTGCTGAGTGAACTTTGTAGAGTAGATAGATTTTAGCTGAGTTTAGATGTCAGCATAGGATTTTCCAGAAAAGCTGGGAAAGTAGAGATTTTATGCAGATGAAACATCAATTCAGGCATAGATCATGCTATTGCACCTGGCACTTCAGGGATGTTGCGTGTTTTTTCAAATTAAAGGTTTGAGTCAAGCCAGCATCCAGCAAGTCTATTAGTACCACTTTTTCAACAACATTTTCTTACTTTGTGTGTGGGTCACATTTTGGTAATTCTTGCAATATTTCAAACTTATCCATTATTATTATTATTGTTATGGTCACCTGTAGTCAATGATCTTTGATGTTACTATTGTAATTTTGGGGGGGCACCCTGAGCCGTGTGCATACAAGATGGCAAACTTATTAGTTAAGTGTGTGTGTGTTGACTGCTCCGTCAACCAGCAGGTTCCTCGTCTCTCTCCCTCTCCTTGAGCCTCCCTATTCCCTGAGACACAAATGCTTTTCTAAAAAATTAATTCAGTTAATAACCATTCAGTGGCCTCTAATTCTTCAAGTGAAAAGTATCACCTAGTTCTCACTTTAAATCAAAACCTAGAAATGATTAAGTTTAGTGAGGAAGGCCAGAGAAAGATAAGACAGGCTGAAAGCTAGGCCTCTTATGCCAAACATTCAGCTAGGTTGTGAACGCAGAGGAAAAGTTCTTGAAGGAAATTAAAATTGCTACTCTGCAGAACACACAAATAATCAGAAAGTGAAACAGTCTTGTTGTGGATTATGGAGCAAGGTTTACTAGTCTGGATAGAACATCAAACCAGCCACAACATTCTGTTAAGCCAGAGATTAACCCAGAGCAAGGCCCTCACTCTCTTCAATTCTATGGAGGCTGAGAGAGGTGAGGAAACTGCAGATGAGAAGTTTGAAGCTAGCAGAATTGGGTCACGTTGCTTAAGAATAAGTAGTCTTGTTAATATAAAAGTGCAAAGTGAAGTGGCAAATGCTGATGAAGAAGCTGCAGCAAGTTATCCAGAAAGATCCAACTAAGATCATTAATAAATCTGAAAACAGATTTTCAATGTAGATGAAGCAGTCTGTAGAATAAAATACCATGGAGGATTTTCATAGCTAGAGAGGAGAACCCAAAGCCTGGATTCAAAGGACAGGTTGACCCTTACTAGGGGATAACACAGCTGATGACTTTAACTTGAAGCCAGTGCACATTTACCATTTTGGAAATCCTAGAGCCCTTGAGAATTTTGCTGAAACTACTCTGCCTAGTCTGTATAGATAGGACAGCAAAGCTTGGATGATAACACATCTGTTTACAACATGGTTACTAAATATTTTAAGTCCACCATTGAGACATACTACTCAGAAGAAAAAAAAAAAGCTTTCCTTGAAAACATTTGTGCTCAAGCCCATGGATCAAGGAGTAATTTTGACTTTCAAGTCTTATTACTCAAGAAATACATTTTGTAAGACTGTAGCTGCCATAAATCGTGATTCCGTTGATGGATCTGGGAAAAGTAAATTGTAATAGTTTTGGAAAAAACTCACCATTCTAGATGCCAGTAAGAACATTTGTGACTCATGGGAAGAGGTCAATATATTAACATTAACACAAATTTGGAAGAAGCTGATTCCAGTCCTAATGGCTAATGTAGAGGGGTTTAAGATTTCATTGGAGGAAGTCACTGCAAATGTGGTAGAAATAGTAAGAGTTAGGAATGGAACCTGAAGATGAGACTGAATTGCTGAAATCTCATAATAAAAATTAAACAGATGGACAATTACTTATTACGTATTACCAGAAAAAGTGGTTTCTTGAGATGGAATCTATTTCTGGTGAAGATGCTGTGAAGATTGGGAATTCCCTGGTGGGCTAGTGGTTAGTACTCAGCAGCACTTTTACTGTCGAGGCATGAGTGCGATTCCTAGTTGGGCAACTAAGATCCTACAAACCACACAGTATAGAAAAAAAAAAGAAGAAGATGATGCTGTGAAGATTGGTGAAATGACAACAAAGGATTTAGAATGTGACATAAACTTAGTTGTTAAAGCTGTTGTAGTCTTTGAAAGGACTGACTTCAATTTTGAAAGAAGTTTTGCTATGGATAATAAATGCCATCCAACAGCATTACATGCTACAGATAAAGCGTCCTAGAAAGGAAGAGTCAGTCAATCATTGTGGCAAACTGCGTTGTTTTCTTATTTCAAGAAATTGCCACAACCACCCCACCACTGTGATCAATCAGCAGCTATCAAGATGTAGGCAAGAACCCACACTAGCAAATAGATCATGATTTACTAAAGGATCACATGATGTTTATTAGCAATAAAGTATTTTTTAAAATTTTTAGAAGTTTCACATGTGGTTCAGTGGTAAAATATCTGCCTGCCAATGCAAGAGATGTGGATGATGGCTGGATGATGCAGCAAAGGCATCTGTATTTGTGTAACCAAATCCACAAAGGTCTATGATACAGGTAACTGACATACCTGCTGCTGCTGCTGCTAAGTTGCTTCGGTCGTGTCTGACTCTGTGCGCCCCATAGATGGCAACCCACCAGGTTCTGCTGTCCCTGGGATTCTCCAGGCAAGAACACTGCAGTGGGTTGCCATTTCCTTCTCCAATGCATGAAAGTGAAAAGTGAAAGTGAAGTCGCTCAGTCATGTCCAACTCTTAGTGACCCCATGGACTGCAGCCTACCAGAATACCTGCTGCTGCTGCTGCTGCTGCTAAGTCACTTCAGTCGTGTCTGACTCTGTGTGACCCCATAGACGGAAGCCCACCAGGCTCCCCCATCCTGGGGATTCTCCAGGCAAGAACACTGGAGTTGCCATTTCCTTCTCCAATGTGTGAAAGTGAGAAGTGCAAGTGAAGTTGCTCAGTCGTGTCCGACCCCTAGCGACCCCACGGACTGCAGCTTACCAGGCTCCTCCATCCATGGGATTCTCCAGGCAAGAGTACTGGAGTGGCTTGCCATTGCCTTCTCCTGGCAACCATGTGAAAGTGGCCCCTAGCTGGGAACATGATCAAGCAGCCTCTTGAAGAGAAAGATGACAAAGGAGTAAAGGATTTACAGAAAGAAAGAAGAGACACAATCAGGTTTAAGATGCATGTCACATATATTCTCTGTTTCATAAGTTTCAGTGTCAGCTTAGGGAAATTTTCATAGCATTTGACAAATAAGATGTTTATACAGTTTCACTTGTGTCTTCTAGTCGTGTAGTTAGGGACTAAAACATTGGCCTTTAGTAAAGTACCATGGGCTTTAGGGAGAAAAGAAATTAATATAAAATTCAATAAACATATATCATTTTGCATTTTATAAAATGCAAAAATAAGCCTAAAACGTGATCCCAAACTTCATTTATCGTTATTATAGACTGAATATCTTATAAATCTGTTCTGTATAGAATACTCAATAAATAATAATAGTATAAATAAATAATATAACACCAAAACTACTAGTTAAAGTATATTTTTAAATACATGTAAATTCACAGATAAGGGAATACATTACCAAGGGGCAGGGGTGGAGGAAAAGGAACGAAAAAAAGGAAATAATGAAGGAGGAGGGGAAGAAGGACAGACAAAAGAAAAAACAAGGCTTAATTAAAGCCGATAACAAATGCTGAAGTCAGTGACTGGTTCTTTTTGACCTTCCTAGAGGTCTGCGGATTTGAGTTTTTTAATGTCCTCTTCCTGATAAGAAAGATAAAGTGGAAGAAAGATGAAAGAAAGATTGTGTTGTAAGACAATGCCATACATAAGCTCAGATCTAAAAAGTTAAAAAAACAACGAAGAAATTCAGAGTGGGGGTTATTGGGAAAATAGAAAAATTAGATTCCCTATGACTTCAAAAAGACATTAAAAATCTGTCAATATATCAATATAAAGCACTGATAAGATTTGGCATGAAAGAAATTCTTCTAAGCTATAGGCTGGTGGTAAAACAGTAGGACCATCAATTTGAAGGTACACATCCTTTACATGAGGCTTTCTCAATCATGGCAATATTGACATTTTTGAACTGGGCCATTCTTTGTTGCGGGGGCTGGATGTGTATTGAAAGATGTTTAGCAGCATCCCTGGCAAATCCTGAAAGATGATGCTGTGAAAGTGCTGCACTCAATATGCCAGCAAATGTGGAAAACTCAGCAGTGGCCACAGGACTGGAAAAGGTCAGTCTTCATTCCAATCCCAAAGAAAGGCAATGCCAAAGAATGCTCAAACTACCGCACAATTTCACTCATCTCACACGCTAGTGAAGTCATGCTCGAAATTCTCCAAGCTAGGCTTCAGCAATATGTGAACCGTGAACTCCCAGATGTTCAAGCAGGTTTTAGAAAAGGCAGAGGCACCAGAGATCAAATTGTCAACATCTGCTGGATCACGGAGAAAGCAAGAGAGTTCCAGAAAAATGTCTATTTCTGCTTCATTGACTATGCCAAAGCCTTTGACTGTGTGGATCACAAGAAACTGTGGAACATTCTGAAAGAGATGGGAATACCAGACCACCTGACCTGCCTCTTGAGAAACCTGTATTCAGGTCAGGAAGCAACAGTTAGAACTGGTCATGGAACAACAGATTGGTTCCAAATAGGAAAAGGAGTATGTCAAGGTTGTATACTGTCACCCTGCTTATTTAACTTATATGCAGAATACATCATGAGGAATGCTGGGCTGGAAGAAGCACAAGCTGGAATCAAGATTGCTGGGAGAAATATCAATAACCTCAGATATGCAGATGACACCACCCTTATGGCAGAAAGTGAAGAGGAACTCAAAAGCCTCTTGATGAAAGTGAAAGAGGAGAGTGAAAAAGTTGGCTTGAAGCTCAACATTCAGAAAACGAAGATCATGGCATCTGGTCCCATCACTTCATGGGAAATAGATGGAAAAACAGTGGAAACAGTGTCAGACTTTATTTTTTTGGGCTCCAAAATCACTGCGGATGTTGATTGCAGCCAGGAAATTAAAAGACGCTTACTCCTTGGAGGGAAAGTTATGACTAACCTAGATAGCATATTAAAAAGCAGAGATATTACTTTGCCAACCAAGGTCCATCTAGTCAAGGCTATGGTTTTTCCTGTGGTCATGTATGGATGTGAGTGTTGGACTGTGAAGATAGCTGATCACCGAAGAATTGATGCTTTTGAACTGTGGTGCTGGAGAAGACTCTTGAGAGTCCCTTGGACTGCAAGGAGATCCAACCAGTCCATTCTAAAGGAGATCAATCCTGGGTGTTCATTGGAAGGACTGATGCTAAAGCTGAAACTCCAATACTTTGGCCACCTCATGCGACGAGTTGACTCACTGGAGAAGAGTCTGAAGCTGGGAGGGATTGGGGGTGGGAGCAGACGGGGATGACAGAGAATGAGATGGCTGGATGGCATCACCGACTTGATGGACATGAGTTTGAGTGAACTCCGGGAGTTGGTGACAGACAGGGAGACCTGGCGTGCTGTGTTTCATGGGGTCGCAAAGAATCGGTCGTGACTGTGCGACTGAACTGACTGATTAACTGGCTTCTGTCCATAAATACCAGTAGCTTTCCTTCTTCTTTTTGGTTGCAACATCCAAAATGTCTCCAAAAGTTACCAAATGTTTCCTGGAAGGAAAGCTTACAGCTGGTTGAAAACTGCTATTCCACTTTCAGCAATTCTACTCCTAGATATCTATGGCAAAAAACACATACATTTGTTTTAGAAAGCATATGAATCAGAGTAGCATTGTTATATGGAGAAGGCACTGGCGACCTACTCTAGTACTCTTGCCTGGCAACTCCCATGGATGGAGGAGGCTGGTAGGCTTCAGTCCATGGGGTCCTAAGAGTTGGACACAACTGAGTGACTTCACTTTCCACTTTCATGCATTGGAGAATGAAATGGCAACCCACTCCAGTGTTCTTGCCTGGAGAATCCAGGGACAGGGGAGCCTGGTGGGCTGCCGTCTATGGGGTCGCACAGAGTCGGACACGACTGATGTGACTTAGCAGCAGCAGCAGCATTTTTATAAAACAGAAAAATAGTTATAATTCTAGAAAATATGTGAGTGTAACATGATACATTAGCACAACGAAATATTATATAATTTCAATACTGCATAACAGTGAAATAAAAGAGAAAAGAACAAACTACTGTTAAGTGCAATTACTAAGCAACTCGCACACAATGTTGAAAAAATAAGAACAGCACTTAAGATTACTTGAATTTGACTCTGTGTAAAATCTGAAAAGATGCCAAACTCAAAACAATATATATATCTGGGGCTACCTACTTCCTAAAACTATAATGAAAAGAAAGAGAATAAAAAGGAAAATATTTTAAATAGTGACTACTTCTTGAGGTAAAGATTAGGCAAAAAGGGACTGAAAGAAAAGTCACATGATAAACTTCAAAAATATCAGTAACATTTTATTTCTTTAGCTTGGTAGTCAGGGCATTGGTGTCCATTTTAATATTACCTTTCACTTTATTTTTCATTCTTTTACATAAATACGAAAATTTAATCATTACCCATATACAGATTATTTGATTTGCGGGTGTTGTTTTTTTGTCTGCTGAAGATTTCTTTCTCTTTCTGGAAATATGCTTCCCCCAACTTCTATTTATTTATAGAACTGGTTATTTTATTTTATTTTTAATTATTTATTCCTCTCACCACTGCAGCTATGCCTCTATGGTGGGAACTAGTAGTTACAGCATTTTGTTCCCATTTCTATAGGGAGAGTCAGGGATCATAGCCAATTGTGGAACTTGTATGAGTTTGCTCCTGCAAAGAAGGAGATGTGGGTTCAATCCCTGGGTTGGGGAGATCCCCTGGATCAAGAACTGTTAACCACTCCAGTATTTTTGCTTGGGAAATCTCATGGACAGAGGATACTGGCAGGCTACAGTCCATGGGTCACAAAAGTGAAAGTGAAAGTCGCTCAGTCGTGTCCAATATTTTTGGGACCCTGTGGACTATACAATCCATGGAATTCTCCAGGCCAGAATACTGGAGTGGGTAGCTTTTCCCTTCTCCAGGGGATCTTCCCAACCCAGGGATCAAACCCATTTCTCTCCAGCTGAACCACAAAGGAAGCCAGTCAGACGTGATTTAGTGTCACATGCGCGTGTGCGCGCGCGCACACACACACACACACACACACACACAAGTTTGCTAGTATTCCCATAACAAAATACCACACACTGTATGACTTAAACAAAATAAATTTATTTTCACATTGATCTGGAGGCTGACAATCCAAGATCAAGATGTCAAAAATTTGGTTTCATCTGAGACCTCTCTTTGAGACCCCATGGATTGCAGCGTGCCAGGCTTCACTGTCCTCCACCATCTCCTGGAGTTTGCTCAAACTCATATCCATTGAGCCAGTGATGTCATACAACCATTTCATCCTCTGTTGTCCCCTTCTCCTGCCTTCAGTCTTTCCCAGCATTGGGGTCTTTCCTAATGAGTCAGCTCTTTGCATCAGGTGGCCAAAGTATTGGAGCTTCAGCTTCAGCATCAGTCCTTCCAATGAATATTCAGGGTTGATTTCCTTTAGGATGGACTGGTTTGATCTCCTTGCAGTCCAAAGGACTCTCAAGCGTCTTCTCTAACACCACAGTTCAAAAGCATCAATTCTTCAGCACTCAGCTTTCTTTATGGTCCAACTCTCACATCTGCACATGACTACTGGAAAAACCATAGCTTTGACTATACGGACCTTTCTAAGGATACCAGTCATATAAGAGAAGGGCCCAACCTAATGGCCTCATTTTAACTTACTTCTGTAAAGGTCCTATCTACAAAGGCCCTCCCATTCTACGGGATTAAGAGTTAGGGCTTTGGGAGAAAGGCTTTTAAGAATTGGGAGAAGGATACGATTCAGATGTGACAGTACTCATGACTTCTAAATCCAGTGAAAGTTCATTCCCAGGATTTTTGAGCTCAAGCTGGAGTTCAGGGCTTTAAGCCTCATTATTCCAAGGCTGGGAGGATGTCATTTTGTAAGTGACTTAAACTACACCCTACTTCACATAGACAAAACTGGTGTATTTCTTGAAGGGAATAAAGAAGGCCTACAGAGGGAAGCAGAGAGAGAGAATGAGTTTTGTAACTTTCAAATCTATTTTCAGTCATCTATGAGCTTCTTAAAATCTGGCTACATGAGCTGAACCAAGGCCCTTTATTACATAAATTGATCAACTTGTAATTATCTTATTTGCAGTGAAAATCAGACACGACTCAAGGAATCAGACACGACTGAGCAACTGAATAGAACTGAACTGGATCAAAGAATACTGAATAATGCTTTTTTTTTTTTTGGTAAAGTTTCAGCATCAAAATTATAAAATAAGTTTGAAAACTTTGCTTTCAAAATAAGGAGTACATTTGGAAATAAAATTTTTCTTTCTCTTATGTTTAAGGACAGGAAAATATTAATAGTTTCATATGATTTTATTCTACTTTATTGTTCAGTTGTTAAGTCATGTCTGATTCTCTGCCACCCCATAGACTGCAGCATGTCAGCCTTCCCTCTCCTTCACTATATCCTGGAGTTTGCTCACTCATGTCTATTGAATTGGTGATGCCCTCCAACCATATCATCCTCTGTCAGCCTTGTTTCCTCTTGTTCTCAAACTTTCCACTTTGACTACTAATATGGTATTGATGGATTTTTTTTTTTTTTTTTACTGATGATCTAATTTAACCCATCCTAGGCATACTTTTTCATGATTATTCTGCCTAAAACATGAAATAACAACGCAGATGCTATCAGTATTAGGAGTAGAGGTAGCTGCAGCATTAAGTCTTCTTTTCTGAATTCTGTGACTATATCTGTTAGAGTTCACAATATGTCCATAAAAATAAGACCGTAAGTTACTCATTACCATCACTTATGGTTAATAGTAGCTGCATTAAAATTGACAAGATCTGATAATCTCAATTTAGTAATATATGCTTTCTTAATACTTAATAGCAGAGCTGAATTGGCAGTGGGAATGAACAAATCTTATGGGAAACAAAAAACATAAATTTTTAAAAGTATTTTTAAATAATTTAGAAGTTATTTTTTAAAAATTTGTCAGTTAACACCTTAAACTAGAATTTATTTCACTCTAATTGTATAGAATAAGCTCTTTCTGCTATCTTTGTCACTGTTGCATTAAAGATTTTTCTCTTTGGCTGACAACAGATGAAAAGTGATCTGCGTATGCTGTTGTGTTCAGCAAGGACCAAAGGGATCTAGTTGTATAGGTTACACCATATTGTGGGCTCTTCATGTTGATTACTTTGAGGGAAATTTCTTGGAATAATTCTATAAAATGTTTCACTATTTCAGTAGCATTCTTACCCCATTCTCCTTATCCTGTGTTTAGTTAATTTTGCTGTTTCTATGAGACTTCTTTGGAGCATATTCATCTATTTTTATGCAGTAAATGTAATGTTAACACAATAAGAAATCTTAAAAAGTAAAACTCCAATACTTTGGCCACCTCATGCGACGAGTTGACTCACTGGAAAAGACTCTGATGCTGGGAAAGGTTGGGGGCGGGAGGAGAAGGGGACGATGGAGAATGAGATGGCTGGATGGCATCACTGACTCTGTGGACATGAGTTTGAGTGTACTCCGGGAGTTGGTGATGGACAGGGAGGCCTGGCGTGCTCTGATTCATGGGGTCGCGGAGAGTCGGACACGACTGAGCGACTGAACAGAACAGAACAGAACAGAACCCGATCATATTTACTGAATTGATGTCCAAATTCATACAGAAAAAGAATATGCACTTCTTTTTAAAAATAACAGACTGAACACATAGATTTATCTATATTACCTCTTGAAATTCTCATAAAATGGCAGTAAGCTAATTGAGAAAATGTAATACCCCCAAGTTAATGAAAATAGTATAAGAACCACAACATGCCAATGGAATTTGGTAGCTGGAAAGTACATTATATGATGGTAGCAGATTTATCAGATTAGAGAAAAAAATTTTTAAAGCCAAAGTGATTCATGTCACAGAACCTAAATAAGTTTTAGGATCTGGAGACACAAGAATCCCTCAAGGGTGGTTAAGAGTGGGACTGGTTGGAAGTCTGTATAAGGAGTGTCACTGTGCTGAGATACCTCTTGGTTGTGCTGTGCTGTGCTTAGTTGCTCGGTCATGTCCAGTTTTTTTGCAAAACCATGGACAGCAGCCTGCCAGGCCCCTCTGTCCATGGATTCTCCAGGCAATAATACTGGAGTGGGTCGCCCAGCCCTCCTCCAGGATCTCTTGGTTAGCAAATTATATAATTAATCCTCTGCCAACTCAGCAGAAAATAAGAGATCAGTCCATAGTAACATGAATGAAAAATGATCTGAACGAGTGTGGAAACAAGGACTGATGCTGGGAAAAGTGTCATAATAATAATAATAAAAACAGAATGAGTAAACTGAGGTTTACACACTGAAATGTGAATTTCCTCTCACCCCTCACCCTTGTCTCCCAGAACAATGGTGGGCAGGCTTATGGGTTCTTGGAAGAAAGCTGAAAAAAATCCCTTGCTGAGGAACTGAGTAGTTCTACAAATATGGTTTATGCGACTAGTATATTAATAAATGACCATAGAAAGTTACAGAGTAATGGAGAGAACAAACCTAGGTTTCATGGTAAATCAACAGCTTTATTGATGAGACAATATAAAAGAAAGTCAGTCCTTCAGGATGCATGGCAGAGAGCCACAGTCATCTTCTGAATGCCTCATGAAATGGTGCATAGATTCCAGTAATAGTGCCTGAGTGAGTGAGGTTCATCTCAGAACTCCAAGAAGTGCATTCATCTCTCTCTGAACCCCTCATTGCAATCTCCTCTGAATGAATATATCTCTTAACTCTGCAAAACAAGTGCTACATAATATAGTTGTAAGGTACCGTATAATCTGAACAAAGCTATTTCCCCCATTAACATCTGATTTCCCCCCAACTGTAGTTTTTTCTGTACAATGAAACCAAAGTTTGCTCAGAAACACCGAGAATCATACTAACTAGAACCATTAGGATTGTAATGGTCATTATTCATGAGATTCTGTAAGACAAAAAAAAAAAATAAAATTCCTTCCAGGTAAACCCATGAGCAATATGCCATGGAGTGCACAGTATTTCTTATTGCCATTTTAGATCCTTAGTAGCAAATGTGAATGGTGAACCAAGGTCCTCAGAGATTTGAGGAAAGCCTGAAATAGAAAAAAAAAGGCAAACAGAAAAATGGAAATCAGAAGTCTCTGTGCTAAGAGGAAAGAAGAAACTCTAAAATAGACTCTCGGGATGGAGGTCGAGTGCCAGGCGTCTCCGGGTGACGCCCCCCTCCCCAGCAGCATCAGCTCCTCCGCCCTGCTGCAGGCCGAGGTGCTGGATCTGGACGAGGAGGAGGACGACCTGGAGGTGTTCAGTAAGGATGCCTCATTGTTTTTTTTTAAAAAAAAAAAAATAAACCTTAACATCTTAAAGATGAAAGATTTGACTGCCACAAAAAAATAAATTATATAATGCTTGTTTTAAAGAACAATAAATATGTTTCCTAAACTAAAAATAGTAGATCATATATATACATATGTATAGCTGATCCACTTTGCTGTAGAGCAGAAACTAATACAACATTGTAAAACAACTCTGTGTGTGTGTGTGTGTGTGTATATATGCTCAGTCACTCAGTTGTGTCCAATTCTTTGTGACTCCATAGACAGCAGCCTACCAGGCTCCTCTATCCATGGAACTTTCCAGGCAAGAATACTGGAAGTGGGTTCCATTTCCTCGTTGGTGGTTCAGTTGTAAAGAACCCGCCTGCCAATTCAGGAGACAGGAGATGTGGGTTCGATCCCTGGGTCACAAAGATCTCCTGCAGAAGGAAATGGCAACCCATGGACTACGGTCTATGGGGTTCCAAAGAGCTGGACACGACTGAGAGACTAAAGATCCTGGAGGAGATCTTCCCAACCAAGGGACCAAACTTGTGTCTCATGTCTCATGCATTGGCAGGTGAATTCTTTACCACTGTGCCACTACTTCAATAAAAATTGATTTAAAAAAAGAAATCACAAATCAATTAATAAAAATTAGAATTTTAAAAATACAATGGGAAATTTGGATGATGACATTAAAGAAGCTCACAAAAGTATAAAGCACAACAAAACATGAACAAAAGAAAAAAAATATATACATATATATGAGTGTTTTATCAGCTTCCCTGGTGGCTCAGCAGTAAAGAATCTGCCTGCAATGCAGGAGACCCAGGTTCAATCCCTGGGTGGGGAAGATCCTCTGGAAAAGGAAATGGCAACGCACTCCAGGATTCTTGCCTGGAGAATCCCATGGACAGAGGAGACTCGAGGGCTACAGTTCCTGGGGTCACAAAGTCGGACACGACTGAGCAACTAGCACACATGCCTCACCAAGTGGTTGCAGGTGAGAATGGTATCACTAGCAGCAGGGAGACCAGGGAAGACAGGGCTGGGGAACTCATCCCCACACCCTAACCACTCCTGCAAGGGCTGCTTAGCCTCTAGGGGTGGCCCAGGTACAGGCCCAGTAGGGGCTCCATTCCTGCCCCCAGCTCTGCATTCAGGCAGCCCAGGCTTCTTAGCTCTCCTCTAGGCTGTCAAGATAGGCAAATCCCTCCTTTGGACAGAGGGCTGTTGAAACTGTGCAGCTGAGATCAGACCTGGGAAATACTATTCTGTGATCCCAGTGATTCCCATGGCCCACCCAGATGCACTTGATGGCTCAGGGAAGGGCCTCCATCACACAGAGAAACCAAAGGAGGTTTGCCATCACGCAGGAGGCAAAGAACTGCTCAACCCTCTGTGCGGCTGACCACCTAACCACTCCAGGCCCTGGGCCCTGTGAAAGTGCACTTCACTTGGCCAGAGACATCAGCAGAAATCCATTTGGGAGTCCAGAGAGATCAGAACTGCACTGAAAAGCCTCTGAAAATGAAACTGTGGGTAGACTTACCTCTTGTTTACAGATGAGAGAATTAACATCAGAGAGGCTTAGAGTTTTGCCTGGGACAGTTATGCAATATAATTTCCAAGTTTCAGTCCACTTTTGGCTACTGCTAGTAACTCTTCTTTCCATTAAAGCTTAATATGTTTAATAAAAAAGTTGAAGAGACACTCAGTGAAGCTTCTGATAAATAGGGAAGGAAATGTTGTTAGATAACAAATCAAATGTCTACAATGATTTTCAATTATTTAACCAAGGACAAAATAGAGAAACTAATCTGTTTAGAAGGTCTGGGAAAAATTTAAGGGGCAAATAATACATAAAGATAAATGGAGTTGCCATGAAGAGACAGATGCGACTCGAGTATTTACAGCATTACTGAATCTACTAAAATATGAAGCAGCACAGCTTACATATCTTCTCTTACTTTTGTCACAGTTTAAGACTGCACTGAAAATAGCTACCTTTCCAATGACTAGTGAATATAATAATTAGCAATTAAAATTTATTCATAAATTGTTGTTGTTTAGTCTCTAAGTTGTTTCTGACTCTTTTGTAAATCCATGGACTGTAGCCAATCAGGCTTCCCTGTCCATAGGATTTTCCAGGCAAGAATACTAGAGTGGGTTGCCATTTCTTTTTACAGGGGATCTTCCTGACCCAGGGATCAAACCTACATGTACTGCATTGGCAGACAGGTTCTTTACCAGTGAGCCACCAGGGAAGCCCATTCATAGGTTATTTATATCTTAATTAAAAAATTTGTATTTTTTCTTATGTATAGATTAATTTTTTTTCCAACTGTGTCTATTTCTGTAAGCCGAAAGACCCATCCAAGTCAATCTCACTAATGTTATGCTTAATGCTGATAGAGTTTCTGTGCGGGAATTAATAGTCAGGAGCATTCTATTTCTAAGAAGTATCTCCATCCTTCAATTACATAAAGTTTTTAGCATATTTTACAACATTCATTCTTGAACTGATTAAACCCTTTGGTCCTTTATAAGTGCAAATTTAACATTTCCTTTTGAAAGGGACTATGAAATTCTAATAACTTTGTCTTCTCCTGTGTAAAAGAAATTCACAAAAATGCATATTCATAAATCAGACAAATAAAGGTATATCAACAATCCTCGTAGGTAATTAACATGAAAGGTAGCTTTTGCTGGGTGAAATAATCTGCCCATTTTCCCATAAAATATTTACAGTTTTTTATGTGTTAGCACCAGTACTTACTGAATGAATTCTCCAGATTGTTGGCCATCTATAAATTAATACATTGTTTTATTGCTATTCCCCCTTGCAATAAACTCTCAGTTCTATATAATAGCACTAGAAACATTTCCCACTCCCTATAGTATTTCTTAATTAAAGATGATTAATGTCACAAATTCCAGCATCCCATTTTCAAAAGTTATACATCTTTAAAAGTACATTAATTACAATGTTAGCTTCAATAACTAAATATCGAATATCAATCTTTATTTCTAACTCAAAAATATCCATATTAGCATCACCTGGAGAGAGTTTTAGATCCTGATCTCTAGGTAACACACTAGTCAAAATAAATAGGAATCTTTAGTGATATAGCAAAGATATTAGAATTTTTTAATCTCCAGAAAGTTAAATTGTGCATGCATGCTCAGTTTTATCTGACTCTCTGTGACCCCGGGGACTGTAGCCTGCCAGGCTCCTTTGTCCATGGAATTTCCCAGGCAAGAATACTGGAGTGTTGCCATTTCCTTACCTAGGGAGATCTTCCTGACCAAGGGATGGAACTCACGTCTCCTGCATCTCCTTCATTGGCAGGCAGATTCTTTACCACTGAACCACCTGGGAAGCCCAAGTTAAAATGATGTGCAGCCAATTCTAAGAACCAGTAAGGGCGTACGTATGTGAACAGGCTCAGTAAATATCGATGTACTTGAATTCTTCTCAGCTCTGTCATCAGGGTTCTGCAGTTTGGCAGCTGAGGAAAGGCCAACACTTACCATGGCTGAATCAAAACAAAACCATAAATCAAAATCAAAAGGAAGAAGTCAAAGCTGTGAACAAATAGCACGTTGACCTGAAGATGGAGGTGCAGGACATTTCTGTGATACAGAAGAAGCCTATGCCGCTTGGAACATATTGAAAGCTATTGTGAATTTGCTCATGAGACAGATCCAATTCTGAATTGAACGGAAGCCAACTGATGAAGCAGGCTCACGTGCATAAAGACACTAACATCCTGTCCCAGCAACAGGCAGACAGCGGGTATCTGCTGTTTCCCTTGAAGTTTGGGGTCCATTGATTTTCAGAATTCTTCAATGGAAAATCCCAATTTGGTTTCTCTACTTTCTGACTTCTACAGTATGGTTTTCTCTTTTATGTTTACACTCCAAGTCCTCTGTTGTACATAAGTTTAGTTCAGTTCAGTTCAGTCGCTCAGTCGTGTCCGACTCTTTGTGACCCCATGAATCACAGCATGCCAGGCCTCCCTGTCCATCACCAACCCCGGGAGTTCACTCAAACTCATGTCCATCGAGCCGGTGATGCCATCCAGCCATCTCATTCTCTGTCGTCCCCTTCTCCTCCCACCCTCAATCCCTCCTAGCATCAGACTCTTTTTCCAGTGAGTCAACTCTTCACATGAGGTGGCCAGAGTATTGGAGTTTCAGCTTTAGCATCAGTCCTTCCAATGAACACCCAGGATTGATCTCCTTTAGAATGGACTGGTTGGATCTCCTTGCAGTCCAAGGGACTCTCAAGAGTCTTCTCCAACACCACAGTTCAAAACATCAGTGCTTTGGCGATCAGCTTTCTTCACAGTCCAACTCTCACATCCATACATGACCACGGGAAAAACCATAGCCTTGAATAGATGGACCTTGTTTGGCAAAGTAATGTCTCTGCTTTAATATGCTGTCTAGGTTGGTCATAACTTTCCTTCCAAGGAGTAAGCATCTTTTAATTTCCTGGCTGCAATCAGCATCTGCAGTGATTTTGGAGCCCCCCAAAATAAACTCTGACACTGTTTCCACTGTTTTCCCATCTATTTCCCATGAAGTGATGGGACCAGATGCCATGATCTTCATTTTCTGAATGTTGAGCTTCAAGCCAACCTTTTCACTCTCCTCTTTCACTTTCATCAAGAGACTTTTTAGTTCCTCTTCACTTTCTGCCATAAAGGTGGTGTCATCTTCGTATCTGAGGTTATTGATATTTCCCGGCAATCTTGATTCCAGCTTGTGCTTCTTTCAGCCCAGCGTTCCTCATGATGTACTCTGCGTAGAAGATAAATAAGCAGGGTGACAATATACAACCTTGACGTACTCCTTTTCCTATTTGGAACCAATCTGTTGTTCCATGTCCAGTTCTAACTGTTGCTTCCTGACCTGCATACAGGTTTCTCAAGAGGCAGGTCAGGTGGTCTGGGATTCTCATCTCTGAGAATGTTCCACAGTTTATTGTGATCCATACAGTCAAAGGCTTTGGCATAGTCAATGAAGCAGAAATAGATGTTTTTCTGGAACTCTCTTGCTTTCTCCATGATCCAGCGGATGTTGGAAGCAACTAGCAAATGTGCATGAGTTATTAGCCAATGCAATTTTTATTTTTGATGCTGTTGTTCAGTCACTAAGTCGCGTTTGATTCTTTGCAGCTCCATGGGCTGCAGCAAGACAGGCTTCCCTGTCGTTCACTATCTCCTGGAGTTTGCTGAAACTCATGTCCGTTGAGTCTGTGATGCCAACCATCTCATCTTCCATCACCCTCTTCCCCTCCTGCCCTCAGTCTTTCTCAGCATCAGGAATTTTTCCAATGAGTCATCTCTTCACAACAGGTGATCAAAGTATTGGAGCTTCAGCTTCAGCATCAATCCTTCCAATGAATATTAAGGGTTGATTTCCTTTAGGATGGACTGGTTGGATCTCCTTGCTGTCTAAGGGACTCTCAAGAGTCTTCTCCAGTACCACAGTTCAACAGCATCAATTCTTCAGCACTCTGCCTTCTTTATGGTCCAACTCTCACATTCATACATGACTACAAGAAAAACCAAAACTTTGACTAGATGGACCTTCTAAAGGAAATCAGTCCTGAAAATTCATTGGAAGGACTGATGCTGAAGCTGAAACTCCAATACTTTGGCCACCTGATGCGAAGAGCTGACTCATTTGAAAAGACCCTGACACTGGGAAAGATTGAAGGCGGGAGGAAAAGTGGATGACAGAGGGTGATATGGCTGGATGGCATCACCGACTCAAGGGATACGAGTTTGAGCCAGCTCTGAGAGTTGGTGATGGACAGGGAAGCCTGGTGTGCTGTAGTCCATGGGGTTGCAAAGAGTCAGACACGACTGAATGACTGAACTGAACTGATACGAAACTTGGTCAGCAAAGTGATGCAATTTTTAATTGACAATGAATAGAACAGCATAGAGGAGAGGAATGCATAGAAGTATTTGTCCAGTTAACCGTGCTCATATGTCCTATATTTTTTAATTCAAGTAAATTACACATATTGAAAAATAAAAACCTTCTATCATTTAACATATTCTCAGCCACAAATAGTTACTCAAACTTGTAATATAGTAACTTTGAAAAATATTGCCTCCATAACTATCTTTTACGTATCCATAGTTTTGTTAATGTTTATGTCCTGTGGATATCTTTGATTCCTTTTAAAGTTAGGCCTTTCTCCACAGTGTCTATTGAGTCCATTTCCCCCCTTTTACTCAGCATTTATCTTTATCCTGTTTGATTGTATTCATGAGTGAATAAAAGGAGGAAAGGAAAAGACAGGAGTTAGGCAAAATTATAAGAGTGAGTTTAATAAGAGAAAGTTGACTTAGCACAAAAGTCGCTCAAGTAACACAGTAATGAGGAGGACCTACTATAATATAAATAGGGGCTTCCCTTGTGGTTCAGCTGGTAACGAATCTGCCTGCAATGCGGGAGACCTGGGTTCAATCCCTGGGTTGGGAATATCCCCTGGAGAAGGGAAAGGCTACCCACTCCAGTATTCTGGCCTGGAGAATTCAGTCCATGGGGTCGCAGAGTCAGACATGACTGAGTGACTTTTACTTTCACTTAAAATTTATATGCCACTTCATTTTATAAATAAGTTAAAACAAAGATTTTAAGTTGGGTGCTTAAAAAGAATGATGCTTTTTTTTTTCACATAATACCTTTATTATACATGTTTTTTTTTCTCTAGAATTGTTGATATTTCTAAGCCAAACTAGGGTGTTTGAATGGATCATACAACACTGTGATTTATTTATTTACTACTTCAACATTTGTTTCTTAGCATTTGTTTTTCTTGTTCAGTCGGTAGGTCGTGTCTAACTCTTTACAACCCCATGGATTGGCAGCATGCCAGGCTTCCCTGTCCTTTGCCATCTCCCAGAGATTGATCAAACTTACGTCCACTGAGTCAGTGATGCCATGAACATTTAGTATGTGCCAAATATTTTGTGGGCACTGAGAAGTCCATGGCAAAACAAGCTAAAAGATGGCTGTCAAAGCCTGTTGATGCCCTCAACGAGTTTACAATCCAGTGAGAAAAAGAGAGAGGGCATCAGATAAAATTGACATGAAATAAATAATTCTAAAAATAAATAACATCAAAGTGTCCTAGTAGGAGTATCATACTATTGGGACACAACTTGGGGGATTGAAAAGCTGCTGCTTAGGAAATTGAAGGAAGTTCTGAAGTTTCTCCCAGGTGGTGGAGTGGTAAGGAATCCACCTGCCAATGGAGGAGATGTGGGTTTGATCCCTGGGTCTGGAAGATTCCCTGGAGAAGGAAATGGCAACCTACTCCAGTATTCTTGCTTATAAAATCCCATAGATAGAGGACCTTGGTGGGCTACAGTCCATGGGGTCACAAAAGAATTGGATACAACTTAGCAACTAAACAACAACTGAAAGTTGAATCATTTTGAAGAAAGGAAGTGGGAGGGATAGAAATGTGGAAAACTGAGGAGCTTAGGAAACATTCTAGTGAGAAAATACATAGAACTTTGGCTAGCATGAAGGAGCAGGAAAATGAAAGTGAGGAAAAAAGCCTGCTGAGGCTGTGTGAAGAGTGCCTGACATATACTGGAACATAGTAAGAAGTCAGTGACAAGGGACTGATGTAATCACACTAGTGTTTCCAAAAATTCACTTTGCTCATATTCATATTCATTACAACATATTCAATATTGTGACAAACTAGGTGTAATGGAGCAAGACTGAAGACACGAGATAAGTTAATGAAACCCATGTAGTAATGTAAGTGACATAAGTTAGTAGTAGGGTCATGTTAATATTTTATTAACCGATTTACATCACTAAGAGTCATCATAGTTTGGAAGTATAAACTTTTTTATCTATAGAATGATGCTATCTTACTCTTTGTTAAATAAAATGGATCCTTTATTAAACTTGTATTAAAATGGAAATCTTTATGCCAGCGTTCATTAAAATAGCACAAGAGAAAAAACAATTTGCAAGATTACAGGGATAAAAATAGAAATTGAAACTATGAGAACAAATGTTGATTGACTCCAGTATTACTCAGTGTGACATGAATTTTTGCTTAAATTATTCATTTTACTTCCTAAACCAAACCTTGACTTCTACAGGAGGCAGTATAATCATCATTCTAATGCCAGTATTTTAATGTTTCTAATCAATTTTAATTTCTTTTATATGATAAAATTTAACCTGAAAATGGGAAATCCGGGTTGTACTTTAATATGCATTACATGAAAATATAAGAACTGTAGTCCTTAAGGAAAAAAAGAAGGGGATGTTGGATGATGTGGTAGGCACTTTATCCAGAGAAACAACCAAGGTGACTGACTGATTGATTGATTGATTTGTAATAAGAAATTAACTCACAGTATTGTGGAGGCTTGTAAGTCCAAAATCTGCAGAGCCGGTGCCTCACATTGCATCCAAAGGCTGGAAGCTGCTGTAGAACCTGGAAAAACCCATATCTCTGTTCAAAGGCCACCAGGCAGAGGGAAATTTTTTAGGTAGTGAAGAGTCAGCTTTTTGTTCTATTTAGGCCTGAACTGATTGGATGAGGTCCAGTTACTTTATGCAGTACTTTGCTTAGTTTACTTCATGCATCTGCTTTACTTAGTTTACTTCATCTGAAAGCATTCTCATGGAAACATCCAGAAGAATGGATTACCAAATATCTGGCACCTAATGGACCACTCAAGTGGACACATAAACTTGACCATCATGGATGAGCTTATAAAGGATGCAGCAAAAAGAAAGAAAATTATGCATAAATTAAAAAAAATAAAATCTAGTATCTTATTTTTATTTGTCACTTAATTGTCAATTTCTTTTTTTAATCACAAGATGACAGTTCTTTGTGTGGGAGAGAAAAATTGAAATCAACCTTAAATTTATTTATATTGGATGAAATGCAATATCTATCCAATTTTTTAAAAAAGAAACTTAGATATAAGGAGATGTGTGTTGGCTTACTAATTACAAAGCATCTAACTTTAGATATTAATGCTAACAGTTAAGTGAGATCAATATGAGAAGAAAATAATGACATATTCCTACAAAAATTCAAGTTTTCTTTTATTTTTGTACTAATCAGAAAAGATTGTCTTTCTGAATAAGAATACCTTTATTTCCCTACGTAATATGTGGAAATCAGAACACTAAAATATTTCATATACATTTAAAATTTCAGTGTAGTACTGTGTAAATTGGCTGCCATAAACTGTTTTCCAACTGAATGTATACTTTTAATTTTTAGAAGTAATGCAGATAAAAAAATTTTCAAAGAATTTTAAATAACTGATATTGAAATTTAAAGTTATCAGGGCAAGACTATTATGACTTTTCAAGCAAAGAAATAAAGGTAACAAGTCAGGTGCTTTGGATTGAACTGTCTCCCTTCAAAATTCGTAAGTTGAAGACCTAAATATCTGTAAACTACTGAGCCTGTAAAGAAATGATTCAATACATGTTCACCTGGGGAAAGAGCATTCTGTACAGTGTTAGAAGCAATTGCAAATGACCTTAGATGGGAACATCCCTGATATGTTCACATAATAGTGGGCAGCCAGTGTGGCTACTGGAGAAGGCAATGGCAACCCACTCCAGTACTCTTGCCTGGAAAGTCCCATGGATGGAGGAGCCTGGTAGGCTGCAGTTCATGGGGCCACTTTGAGTCAGACACGACTGAGTGACTTCATTTTCACTTTTTACTTTCACACATTGGAGAAGGAAATGGCAACCCACTCCAGTGTTCTTGCCTGGAGAATCCCAGGGATGGGGAAGCCTGGTGGGCTGCCATCTATGGGGTCACACAGAGTCGGACACGACTGAAGTGACTGAGCAGAGCAGCAGCAGTGTGGCTACAGCAGAGTGAATGGGCACATGTAGAAATGGGGTAGTTAGAACTAAGTAATATGGCCAGAGAGGTAGTAGGAAGTCAAAACAATGAAGACATTGTATGTAATAGTGAAGTCTCTAACTTTCACTCTGAGCAAACTGGGGAGCCATTCTAGAATTTTGCACAGAGAAGTGTCATAATCTGTCTTGATAGCAACAGGATTACTATGGTTTCTGTATTACCATGAGACTAAACAAGGCTAAAGGCAGGAACAAGCAGCCAGTTAGGAGTCTATAATGACCCAAGCAAGAGATGATCGTTGCTTGAGAGATGTGATGGCCTTTTTGTGGTGTCAATTAGATTCAGTGGCATCTGGTCCCATCACTTCATGGGAAATAGATGGGGAAACAGTGGAAACAGTGTCAGACTTTATTTTCTTGGGCTCCAAAATTACTGCAGATGCTGCTTGCAGCCAGGAAATTAAAAGACTCTTACTCCTTGGAAGGAAAGTTATGACCAACCTAGATAGCATATTAAAAAGCAGAGACATTACTTTGCCAACAAAGGTCTGTCTAGTCAAGGCTATGGTTTTTCCCGTGGTCATGTATGGATGTGAGAGTTGGACTATGAAGAAAGCTGATTGCCGAAGAATTGATGCTTTTGAACTGTGGTGCTGGAGAAGACTCTTGAGAGTCCCTTGGACTGCAAGGAGATCCAACCAGTCCATTCTAAAGGAGATCAATCCTGGGTGTTCATTGGAAGGACTTATCCTGAAGCTGAAACTCCAATACTTTGGCCACCTCATGCGACGAGTTGACTCACTGGAAAAGAGTCTGATGCTAGGAGGGATTGGGGGTGGGAGGAGACAGGGACAACAGAGAATGAGATGGCGGATGGCATCACCGACTCGATGGTCATGAGTTTGAGTGAACTCCGGGAGTTGGTGATAGGGAGGCCTGGCGTGCTGTGATTCATGGGGTCGCAGAGAGTTGGACACGACTGAGCGACTAAATTGAACTGAACTGAACTGAACAGTCCTCAGTTATCTAATTGATCATTATTCTAGGTGATCCTGTGATGAGACTTTAGATATAATCAAAGTCCCTAATCAGTTGACTTTAAGTAAGGGAAGTTCTCCTGGATAATCTAGGTGGGCATGACTTTATCACTTGGAAAGCATTAAAAGTAGGGCTGAATTTTCCATGTAGATGTAGAAAAATCTCTTGCTAAACAGCAGCTTTGGTCATGCCTGTGGATTCCAGCCTGCTTGTCATCTTCCTTTCTAGCTATCTTGCACTGCAGATTTCAGATTTGCTTAGCCAGTCTCCAGTCATGGAAGACAGGTCTTTGAAATCTCTCTCAATATTCACACACATACATATATCCACTCTATATAAAAACAAAGTAAAAAATAATAATAAAAACAAAAGCAAATATATATTTATATGTGTATATATACACATATATGTAGTAATAACTTGTACAGGAGGTAAAAAGTGGTAAAACTATGACTATAAGTCTCTAACTGGAGATCTGTATCTATACCACATAGCTATACATCTATATACCAAATAAATGCTTAATATTTTATCTAAAACTTCTGTGATATGTCATAAGAATTGATTAATAAATCAGTATAGATCTGTACTATCATTTTGATGACTGTTTCCTTTTATTATTTGGAGAAGGAAATGGCAACCCTATACGGAAATTATTATCATTCAATTAAACTTGGCTTATTTCCTATTTCAGAATTATAAAAACTTTGATTTGAACTCTTATGTATGTGGACATGTGGGTGTTTGTCACATTTAAAGATACTTTTCTAACTAATTTTGCAGTGATATCCCACTATGCAACACTCAAAAAATAAAGTATTTCAGAGATTAAAATTTTATTGTTAAATGAAATATAAGGTGATAATCTCCTAATACATTACTTTGGTAAAATTGTGTCTTTAAAAGCCCTGGGTTCTTAAAGTATACGTTGTTGATTATGTTAAATTTAATTATGTTTTAAGTACTTAAATCCATACTTAGATGCATGCAGGTTATAAAATTGCACTATAGGTGGTTTGTAAAACCATAAATAGAAAGACTCTGAACATTATATGCCAAATAATGAATTTCATTCCCCAAAGAACATTCTAAGATTAATCCAGAATCCATTCTGTTTTAAAGAAAATTAAATGACCCTATTTTTCACTTGTTTTTCATTATTTATGCAATAATCCCTATATGATTTAATGGCTTATTTCCAAGTGGATGGTATAAAGTTTTCTGCAAATGAAAATATTACAAACTGAAAACAGGCTAGCTGGTGGCTTTTTGAAAATATAAACAAACTTGTGCCAGCACCGTGAACTCCACATCTCATTCTTAACTTACTGCTCTTTCTGTGTGCAAGACGATTTTAATGAATTCAGGGTATTTATGGTAAGATGGAGCCATTCTCTACATATTAAAGATTTCTGCAAGTTGACATTTCAGAAAAGGACAGATAATAAAGGAGGACTGTTGGAGGGGAGAGGGTGTTGTTCCTTGTTCTCACAGCTGTGAGGACTGTTATTAGTGAAAGACACTCTAGGAATATATTTCATTTATGACAAGCAATCTCTGTCAGATGATGGCATGTCAGCATTTGGTGATATTTAAAAAGAATGTGAGGTGCAGTAGAGGAAAGAATCACTGGTTTAGTGGCTGGTTAAAACAACGCATTCCATTTGATTTCTGAATATATTTGATTTAATCAGAACGAAAAGCTTCATTTCTTCTCACTCTCAAAGCATGTTTTCTCTATTTTGGGGTTGGGAAGAAGAAAAAAAATAGTTTGGTGTCAATCTATACTTGCTTCTTCCCTGCAACTATTTGCAATTACAAGTACAGCAGAAATATTTTAGACTTGCAGTTGATGTTTTACTGATCTGAAGCCCTCATGTAGGACTCCCTTCAGTCTGACATGTGTAGGATGGCAATCTTTTAGCTGTTTCAGTATGTAAAATCCTATATTTTAAAAACTCCCCTAATATGAACTGTTTTCTTTCATGCTGAGGAAAGCAGCAGTACTTTTATCCTGATCTAAAACAAGCCACTCAATTATACTCCAATTAAAATATAAGTGAATAATACAACAAACCACTAAACGTACAATGAGAAGAGGAATTCTTGCCTTGCCATCTACTAACTACACACTAGTGTTGCCTGATCTGTGGTTTTTCATTCCACTGTTTCAGTTACCTGTGTTCAACCATGGTTTGAATATATTCAAAGGAAATTTTCAGAAATAAACAATTCATATTTTTAAGTTTTCCTGAGTGATAAGGTAATGAAATCTCACATCCTCGCACTCTGACCTATCCGAGATGCGCAGTCTTGGGCACAGTCGGTTCCTGCCATCCAGCCATCCGTGTGGTCATGGTTCGATGACCCAAGATCTTCTGAAGCATCTAATCTTTCTTCTCACGTCTTGTCAGAAGGTCAGCAGTAGCCTAACCTTGCATCACAACATGTAGTCATTCACCTGACTTCATCTCAACCCCTGGGCATTTTAGCATCTCACATAATCACAGGAATAAAGAGGAGTACTGTGCACTATGATATCTTGAAAGAAAGGAGAGAGACCACAGCCACATAACTTTTAATACAGTATATTGTTATAATTGTTCTATTTTGTTCTTATTTATTGTTAATCTCTTATTGTGCATCTTTGATAAATTAAACTCTATCACAGGTATGTATCGGAGAAGGCAATGGCAAGCCACTCCAGTATTCTTGCCTAGGAAATCCCATGGATGGAGGAGCCTGGTGGGCTACAGTCTGTGGGGTCGCTAAGGGTCGGACACGACTGAGCGACTTCACTTTCACTTTTCACTTTCACACATTGGAGAAGGAAATGGCAGCCCACTCCAGTGTTCTTGCCTGGAGAATCCCAGGGACAGGGGAGCCTGGTGGGCTTCTGTCTATGGGGTCACACAGAGTCGGACACGACTGAAGTGACTTAGCAGCAGCAGCAGCAGCAGCATAGGTATGTATATATAGGAAACAACATAGTATATTTAGGGTTTGGTAGTCTACGGTTTCAGGAATCTGTTAGGGGTCTTGGAAGTCTGTGGATAAGGTAGGAGGGCTGCTCTGTAAGTTAGATAACTTGGGCGTGTTACTATGTGTGTGTATATGTGTGTGCATTTGTGTACGTGTGCACATTTACACATACCTGTTTTTCGTTCTTTAATGGAGATACGATAGGACCTAACTCACTGATGTAGATTCAGTGAGTCAATGTGAAGCCCTTACAATATTGCCTGGTAGTAGTAAGCGTAGACTAAATGTAGGTTTCTCTTACGCATTATTTGCCAATTGGAGTACTATGCCGGATTTAAAGGTGGTACTGCAGGCTCTCATTATTGAAACTGATTTGATAAATTAATAGTAGCCAACAGTACAGAATGAACCCCTTAAGCATAGAGCCTGCAATTTAAAAATACACTTGGTCTAAAAAGCAATTGTTTTATAAGAAAACTCATTTCAATTGGAGGTTCCAGTGTCTATTCTATTTCTAGATGGATACATGACCTCGGGCAAGTCACTTATATTTATAACATCCCAGGCATTCAAACCTGTATTTGAAGCTAGTAAATTTGAGCTAATTATAATTAGAGAAATTAAAGTCAGAAATCACACAGCTAATTGGTGATGAAATTTGAACTCTCTGTGCAGTGTTATTCAATTTTACTGCATTAATGCAGTCAGCAAATATTTATTAGCAGCCATGCTAAGCCAGTCAATCAATGTCAACATCTATAAACCGAGATTGGGTAGACACCTTATATGCTGGACTTTCAGACTCTAAATCTTCTTTCTCTGTGAAACAAAATTAAGAATCATTCTAACGACTTAATTGATTCATTAAGTGTTTCAGAAGTGTGAATTAAACTTTGAGAAAATTTTCTTAAGGCGTGGAGAATTCAGAAGCCCTGGCATCTACTAGCTTGGGAGAAAGGAGGCAGTTTTTGTGAGTTCCAGAGTTTTCAGCTGTAGAGCTGGGATAATACATAAGTAGGCTATGATATATAAAAGAGCTAGTGTGACTTGGCTCTACAAATTATAGCTTCTCACGTTTCTGCCCCTGGAAGCTGGTGGGTGTATAGAAAGATTAACACCAAGTTTGTGAGGTTGGGTTTGTAAGGTATCGCTCTTTAGATGTCAAAAGTTTCTCTGTCTAAACTACTTTGTAACATTGTCACTACTTTTCCTTCTTTCAGTTCAGTTCAGTTCACTCAGTCTTGTCCGACTCTTTGGACCCCATGAATCACACAGCACGCCAGGCCTCCCTGTCCATCACCAACTCCTGGAGTTCACTCAAACTCATGTCCATCGAGTCGGTGATGCCATCCAGCCATCTCATTCTCTGTCGTCCCCGTCTCCTCCCACCTCCAATCCCTCCCAGCATCAGACTTTTTTCCAGTGAGTCAACTCGTTACATGAGGTGGCCAAAGTATTGGAGTTTCAGCTTTAGCATCAGTCCTTCCAATGAACACCCAGGATTGATCTCCTTTAGAATGGACTGGTTGGATCTCCTTGCAGTCCAAGGGACTCTCAAGAGTCTTCTCCAGCACCACAGTTCAAAAGCATCAATTCTTCGGCGATCAGCTTTCTTCACAGTCCAACTCTCACATCCATACATGACCACAGGAAAAAGCATAGCCTTGACTAGACAGACCTTCGTTGGCAAAGTAATGTCTCTGCTTTTTAACATGCTATCTAGGTTGGTCATAACTTTCCTTCTTTACAATAGCAAAATGTAGTGCTGTATGAGATCCAGTCCTCAAATTTTGCTAGAGGAAATGGAGAGACGGAAGTCTACATAGCTAGCTGTTTACAACACAGGAAGTATACCCCAGTTCTTCTGAATTCTATTTCCTGAGTTGCTGTGAGTGATACAGCATACCTACTTTCTCATACATTGCTAGGTACTTTAACACGGATCATCTTGAAACAAATATCACTATATTGTTTTATATTTTTTAGGTTACGTGATATCTTTGGATTTAATATTTTTATGTCTTACTTGAGAATTGATGCTTTTATCACTCTGAAATGTCCTCATTGATCCCTAGTAACAACTCAACTTAAATTGGATCTGCTTGATATTAATATAACTACAGAAGTTGGAATTTACATAGTATACTTTCACCCTTTCACTTTTAATCTTTTCATTTCCTAATGTTTTAGGGGATTCTTCTAAATAATATATATGATGAGGTTATAAAAATATCTTTCATTACAATTCTATATTTTTAACTTTAAAAATTAATCTAATTGTATCTAACATGATTATCAAGAAGTTGGATCCATAACTTCTGTACAATTTGCTCTCTCTTAGACCCTCGTGTTTTAAGTTCTTTTGTCTCTTCTTTCTTACATACTTTTGGGATATGTAACATTCCTAACATTCTATTTTTCTCTTTATTAATTTGCTTTTTATACTTAATACTGTTGTGCACTATTGAATGTATTCGTTTATCCAAAATATTACTTCCTGCCTGACAGACTTTTTCTCATCTAGTATAAATTATGACTTTTACAAAATTCTTGACTGTGTTAGGACCTGTTGTTGTTCAGTCCATAAGTCGTGTCTGACTCTTTCTGACCTTGCAGCACGCCAGGCTCCTCTGTCCTCCACTATTTCCCAGAGCTTGTTCAAATTTCATGTCCATTGATTGAGTCAGTGATGCTATCTAACCATCTCATCCTCTGTCACCATCTTCTTCTTTTGCCTTTAAGTTTTCCCAGGGTCTTTTCTAGTAAGTCAGCTCTTCACATCAGGTGGCCAAAGTATTGGAGCTTTGGAGCTCCAGCTTCAGCACCAGTGCTTCCAATGAATATTCAGGGTTGATTTTCTTCAGGACTGACTAGTTTGATCTTGCAGTCCAAGAGACTGTTAAGAGTCTTCTCCAGTGCCTCAATTCAAAAAAATAAACTCTTTGGCACTCAGCCTTCTTTATGGTCCCACTCTCATATCTGTACATGACTACTGGGGAAACCAGAGCTTTGACTATATAGATCTTTATCAGCAAAAGTGATATCTCTGCTTTTTAATACACTGTCATACCTTTACTTCCAAGGAACGAGCATCTTTTAATTTCATGACTGCAATCACCATCCGCTGTGATTTTAGAACCCAGCAAAATAAAATCTTTCATTGCTTCCACTTTTCCCCCTGCTACTTGCCATGAAGTGATAAGATCAGATGCCAGGATCTTAGTGTTTTGAATGTTGAGTTTTAAGCTAGCTTTTCACTCTCAACTTTCAGTCATTAAGAGGGTTTTTAGTTCCTCTTCACTTTCTACCATTAGTGGTATCATCTGCATATCTGAGGTTGTTAATATTTCTCCTGCAATTTTGATTTTAGCTTGTGATTCATCCAGCCTGGCATTTTGCATGATGTACTCTGCATACAAGTTAAATTAGCAGGGTGACAGTATACAGCCCTATTGTACTCCTTTCCCTGAGAAAACTTTAACTATTTTAGCTATTTAACTATTCCTACCCTTTGTGTTTTTATTGTTATGAATTTTAGTTCTTCTTTTTGTAATATGCCACATGACAGTTTTATTACTGTTTTATTACTCTTTTGACAGACAGTTCTCTGGTCTGATAGGGATTACAGTTGCCCTTTTTCTTCATAAAAATATCCTATAGTCCTGGGACTTCCCTGGTGGTCCAGTAGTTAAGACTTTGCCTTCTAGTGCAGGAGGTATGGGTTTGATCCCTGGTACGGAGCTCTGACAGGGAGGCCTGGCGTGCTGTAATTCATGGGGTCGCGGAGAGTCGGACACGACTGAGCGACTGAACTGAACTGAACTGAACGGAGCTCTGATCACACATGTCTCAGCAAAAAAAACAGAACATAAAACAGAAACAATATTGTAACAATAATATTGTAACAAATTCGATAAAGACTTTAAAAATGGTCCACATAAAAAAGTAGTCTATAGTCCTGGTACTATCATTTGATATATTATTTTCCCAATTTAAACTAAAAGCTTAGATTATTGATTTTATATATAGTTCTTCCTTCCTTTAGCTGCAACGCCCAAATACTTTTATTTGGAGTTTAAAGTTGTAAATTTTAATTATGATTCTTTTAGCATATTTATATTTTGCCTTTTGATTTTTCTTAGACTAATAGGTTCTTCTGAGTTGTCTTTACTTATTTTTTTCTGCTAGATAGCTTAATGTCATTATTTCTACTATCATTTTGTCAGTGAGCATGTTCCATATGATTTCAGTCCTCTGAAGTATATTGAGATGTGTTACAGACTGGCATATAATCTGTCTTAGGGAACATCTCTGTGCAGTAGGAAAAAAGTATATTTTTTGATGGTTGGATATAGTTTTTTTATAAATGTCAATCATGTCAAGTCAATTGACTGTGGTTTTCAAATATCCTATATATTTGTTGTCTTTTTCCTTGACTTGTTCCATCAGTCACTGAGAGGAGTATTAAAATCTTAAACCTCACTTATTGCTTTGTCTATTCTTGAATTCTCTCAGATTTTACTTAATGCTTTTAAAGCTCTGTTCTGCGAAGAAATAAGCATTTTGAAGTTCATCTTGATAAACTGATGTTTTTGTCATTGCAAAATGTCCTTCTTTATTTCTTTACTTTGAAGCCTATCTCAATTATAGTCAAATCATTTTCTTTTTCTTGGTGTTTATATCCTTTATCGCACTTTTGAATAAAATATTTTTATTTAAAATTTAAATTATATCTATATAGAATTTAGATATAATTCTAAAAGTAGAATTATAACATGTCATACAACTGCTGATGTGTCTCTTTTGAAACCCTTTATTTGAGCTAGGTAGTATCTTTAAAGTATTTATCATGAACAATGTATCATTGAATTTTCCTTTTTTAAATATCTACTTTGATAATCCCTCTTATCATTGCAATGTTTAGTCCGTTTATGAAAAGCTTTCTTGCCTCTAAATTTCCTGTAATCATTTCAAAATCCAACTGTCTAAGGTTGGATTAGATACCACTACTACTACTAGTAAGTTGCTTCAGTCGTGTCCGACTCTTAGCGACCCATAGACTGCAGCCCACCAGGTTCTTCGGTCCATGGGATTTTCCAGGCAAGAGTACTGGAGTGGGTTGCCATTGCCTTCTCTAAGGTAGACTAGAGACATGTATTCACTTAGGGAGTAAAAGGTCCCCTGAAGACTGGTGAGCAGCTATGGCATGGCCAATAGAGAGACAGGTCGGCCAGCTTCTCTTTTGCAGGCAGAGGGATAGCCTTCTTGCAAGATATGCATGAGTTGACAAATAATGTCTCCCCCTGTGGAAACCCACACCAGCTGCTGCTGAGGAGGGCTTGTTGTCTAAATGTCTCCTGCACAGCTGTAGAGAATGATTCTTAAAGCTCCTACCAGAAAACTTAAGCAAGGCTTAGTGATTGAGAAATATGTGATTGTCTTAGTGATAAAAAGATAATATCTTAGTGATAAAAAGGTAGGTAACCCAGGACTTGGTTATACCTCTGTTACACGTTAAACACATTAAACAGAATATGGCTCCACAATGGGGCTTTCAGCTTCGCAGTTCCCCAGAGTTGGTGTCAAGATTCAAGTAGAATATAATCGCTGCTATACTTTTTGAAATTCTGTATAAGCTAGAATATTCTGTCAGTGTTAATGGAACTTGAAGCGCCCTGTCAAAACAATTGCAGCAATGTTATGTGTAAAATATGTTAAATAAACTATGCAAACTTGTATTTTTCATTACATTTATTTTCAGTTTTCCTTTTTTTTTTTCTGCCTACGGATGAACTTAAAAATAAGTTTGTTTCTTAATTAAGATGCTATGCATGAAGCTCCTGAATAATTTAAGACAATTGTTCTTTTAAACGGTTGTTAATTACACCCTCCTGGCACAGTTATTGTATTATTACTACACTTAGGAAAAATATGCTGTGCTATTTGGTCTCGAAAATATTTCTGACATTTTAATGAACACACCACTTAGTTATATTTTATGGAGCTTTCCAGTGAACCACAAAGGATTAAAAAATGTCATTCAAGGGTTGTAGATAATTAAACTGACTCCATATAAGATGCTTCATATGGAAATGAAAATTATGTGTGAATTTTGTTAAGTTGGAAATGTGTTTTACTAAATGACTTTAGATTTGTTAATTTTAAGTACAAGGCGAAGAGAATCAAGGGGATACCTTGTTCTCACCTCAATTTGTTCCATTTGCATAAGCTATTTTATCTTTCAGTACCCATTTTGATTTTTCATTCTGGCCCTTGAATAAATTAAGCATCATTTTAAATAAATAAATGTCGACTTTGAGGTATTATTAAATATATTCATTATAATACACCTGATGGGAAATTGGTGCAAATCAGTCTCAGAAGAACTCATAGATCAGGATTCCAGTCAGATGTTCATAGAAATAAATTTTAGATAGATATGGTTTTCATATGAGAAAAAGTAAGAATGCTTGTCAGTTCCAAAATAATGATTTTACTTGCTGCTCTGCACAGTTGACCTTTCTCTACAGTGTCATGGTCCTCTAAGTACTCTGCTACAATTATAACTTCCTACATCTACAAATTTGATTATTGTTCTATTTCCATGGATCACTAAGATTTTCTATTCCAGCAGATATCCCTGTAGTGAAGTTCCTGAGGGATCTCTGCTTGTTATTTTCCATTTCAACCATGTGCATTTTACATTTACTGGTAAAGATCTGAACAACAACACGTTCTCCAAGTGGCTGTTTAAGTTTGATTATAATAAAACTCTGGAGAATTCTGTGAGCTTTCACATCTGGTTGAAAACTCCAATGAGAACATCTGTAATGAGGACTCCCTGGAACAAGAAATTACAGATTATCTGTTTTTCAGAAGACATGATAAGCTAGTGAATGCCCACATTTTTTGTTTTTGTTTTTTGTTTGTTTGCTTTAATAAACTTCTCAATTCAATAAGTATTTTGAAATGAATTGTTGCTTTATCTACATTAATTGATCAAGTATTTCCATTACATTAGCTATTTCTGTCTCTAAAATATCATGACATAAAAATTGTTTCAAAATGTACAGTACTAACATGATCATGTATGCCTTTACTTAAAGCATGGAATTTTTCTATTTTAGCAGATATCCCTTTAATCAAGTGAATATTGACTACAAGTTCATTATTTCATAATTCAAATATTTTTAACATATTTTATCAAACTTATACCTCTTTTCTCTATTTAGAGAAGATAAAATTCTTAATATTTACTAAATTTTATCAAAGTAGTTAATTAAAATGAAAAACTTTTGTAATACAGTTCCATACAAGTAATTTTTTCTAGCTATTGCTTTTGATGAGACTAGCAGTCTAAATCTGTGGAAAGGAACAAAAAGACAATGTAAAATATGTGTTTTGCAATCATACCTAAAATGTGTTTATAAAGAGTTATACACTATTGCACATAAATTATGCAGCCACTCCAGTATCTTGTCTGTAAATTCCATGGACAGCAGAGCCTGGCAGGTTTCAGTCCATGGGGTTGCAAAAAATCAGACATGACTGAGCACACAGACATATTCTTGAAAAAGTGATTATTTCTTACCTCAGAGTTTCGTAAATTTCAAGTTGGGCTAACAGAGTATTTTCTTCTAAATCTGAACTTTTTTCCAGGGGAATTTGCTAAAATATCATCATTAAGTTCAAATTCTTTACCAGTTCTTGATTTGAACACTGTTCTTAGAAACTTAAGAGTAAGAAACACTTTGCATTTGCCCCTAACAGGCTAGGAAATGCCTCAATAAACATCACGAAATGTCAGTGACTTTATGGAAGACACATTTATTCTCTCTCACCATACAAGTCTTGCCTGGGTCAGCAGAATCTACAGGCAGGCTGATCCCGAATCTACACGGCAACTGAACTATGTGCTATAGTCTCATTTCTCACTGCTGTAGAAGAGGAGGCCTCATGGGAAGTAAAGCTTGGAAATTTTACCTCCTCTGGCAAGAACTGGTATGAGTCACTTTTGTTCGTATTTCATTGACCAGAACTAGTGACACGGGCGTGCTTAACTGAAAGGGTGCCAGGAAATGTGTGTGTGAGTTTGGGGAGGATAAGATATTTGGCAAACATCACTGACCCTGCCATCATTGACACCCTGGCTGTCACAATATATGAACACAAATGCAAATCCCCCAGGCAAAAGTCATACATTAGAAAATAGAAACTGAAAACTTGAGAACAAATGATTTTTCTCCTATATACAGAATACCCAATACTTATTTCACATAAATAATCTGAAAATTTAATAAAATAGGAAAACATCATTTTATTTATAGAAATGACATATCAATTTGCTGTTTTCATTTTGAATGTAAGTTGCAACTTCCTGATAAAATATGCTCTTCATTTGTCTTCTTTCCTTCCTTCCTTCCTTTCTTTTGGAGAATTACATGGACAGAGGAGCCTGGTGGTCTGTAGTCCATGAGGTCTCAAAGAGTCGGACTCGACTGAGTAAATAACACTTTTATTTTCCCTTTCTTTCTTTTTCCATGATGTGGATTTAACAGAGCCTTTTAAATCTGAAATAGACAGAAATTAAACTAAAATTTACACATAATAAATATGTGTGGAAGGTTGAAAAGCCAGTTATATACAAACAACATGCAAAGGTAAAAGAAAAATAAAAGAAAGGCAGATTTTGACTGATGTGAATTAGTTTTCTTTTCTTTTGTGAATACTATAACACAATACCACATTCCTGGTAGCTTAAAACAACAGAAACTTATTCTCTCACAGTTCTGGAGACTGGATGTTTCCTTTACAGTCACTAAGAGAGAGTCCGGCTCTGTCTATTCCAGCCCCTGGTGAAAAGGGGAAGTGAAAGTGAAAGTCGCTCAGTTGTGTCACTGTGTGCGACCCCATGGACTATACAGTCTGTGGAATTCTCCAGGCCAGAATAGCGGAGTGGGTAGACTTTCCCTTCTCCAGGGGATCTTCCCAACCCAGGGATCCAACCCAGGTCTCCCACACTGCAGGCAGATTCTTTACCCACTGAGCCACCAGGGAAGCACAAGAATACTGGAGTGGGTAGCCTATCCCTTCTCCAGTGGATCCTCCTGACCCAGGAATCTAACCAGCGTCTCCTGCATTGCAGGTGGATTCTTTACCAGCTGCCTGCCAGCATTTCTTGGTTTGTGGACCTATCACTCAGCCATCAAGTCCAGCACCTTCAGATCTTTGTCTTTACCTCACCTTCTCATCTGCGTATGTGCCAAATCTCCCTCTACCTTGCTCTTTTAAGCACACTTGCTATGGCACTTAGAGTCCACCCAGATCACCCAAGATAATCTTCCCATATCAAGATTCAAAACTTAATCACGTCTGAAATGATGGTTTTCATAAATTATTGATCGATTGGGCTGTACTGACTCTTAGCTACAGTATGTGAGATCTAGTTTCCTGACTAGGGATCAAACCCAGGACCTCTGCACTGGGAGCTTATATTGTTGCCCACTGGGCCACTGGGGAAGTCCCGGAAATGATACTTTTGAATGTAAGATAATGTTCACAAGTTCCACGGATAGCCTTGAGAGTCATTATTTAGCTTACTTCATCGAAGGAAAAGTTTCTTCAATCTGTGCCCTAATTCTAAAGAAATGTGGATAGACAGAAGTTGATTCAAAATGAGGACATCTTTAAATTAAATAATCTAGGAAGAATGAAAACCCAGCTGGCCTTATGCCTGGGGACTCTGAAGCTTTCTTTGCAGTATCAGTTCAGGGGTATTGAGAAATCTATCTGATCGAAGGTAAGTATTAATGCCTTCCTAGGCAGCATCAGCAGCAGGCAATGCCAAAGAATGCTCAAACTACCGCACAATTGCACTCATCTCACACGCTAGTAAAGTCATGCTCAAAATTCTCCAAGCCAGGCTTCAGCAGTATATAAACCGTGAACTCCCAGATGTTCAAGCAGGTTTTAGAAAAGGCAGAGGCACCAGAGATCAAATTGCCAACATCCGCTGGATCATGGAGAAAGCAAGAGAGTTCCAGAAAAACATCTCTTTCTGCTTCATTGACTATGACAAAGCCTTTGACTGTGTCGATCACAATAAACTGTGGAACATTCTGAAAGAGATGGGAATACCAAACCACCTGACCTGCCTCTTGAGAAACCTGTATGCAGGTTGGGAAGCAACAGTTAGAATTGTACATGGAACAACAGACTGGTTCCAAATAGGAGAAGGAGTACATCAATGCTTTATATTGTCACCCTTCTTATTTAACTTATATGCAGAGTACATCATGAGGAACGCTGGGCTGGAAGAAGCACAAGCTGGAATCAAGATTGCCGGGAGAAATATCAATAACCTCAGATATGCAGATGACACCACCCTTATGGCAGAAAATGAAGAGGAACTCAAAAGCCTCTTGATGAAAGGGAAAGAGGAGAGTGAAAAGGTTGGCTTGAAGCTGAACATTCAGAAAACAAAGATCATGGCATCTGGTCCCATCACTTCATGGGAAATAGATGGGGAAACAGTGGAAACAGTGTCAGACTTTATTTATTTGGGCTCCAAAATCACTGCAGATGCTGATTGCAGCCATGAAATTAAAAGATGCTTACTCCTTTGAAGGAAAGTTATGACGAACCTAGATAGCATATTAAAAAGCAGAGACATTACTTTGCCAACCAAGGTCCGTCTAGTCAAGGCTATGGTTTTTCCCGTGGTCATGTATGGATGTGAGAGTTGGACTGTAAAGAAAGCTGATCGCCGAAGAATCGATGCTTTTGAACTGTGGTGTTGGAGAAGACTCTTGAGAGTCCCTTGGACTGCAAGGAGATCCAACCAGTCCATTCTCAAGGAGATCAGTCCTGGGTGTTCATTGGAAGGACTGATGCTAAAGCTGAAACTGCAATACTTTGGCCACCTCATGCGACGAGTTGACTCATTGGAAAAGAGTCTGATGCTAGGAGGGATTGGGGGTGGGAGGAGACGGGGACGACAGAGAATGAGATGGCTGGATGGCATCACCAGCTCTATGGACATGAGTTTGAGTGCACTCCGGGAGTTGGTGATGGACAGGGAGGCCTGGCATGCTGTGATTCATGGGGTCGCAAAGAGTCGGACACGACTGAGCGACTGAACTGAACTGAACTGAACTGAAGCTTGTTACTTTTCCAGATTCACTCTAGGCAGAAAGGGAGCACAAGGAGAATACCAGTAAATGGAAAATACTGTAAGTAACTGATGAAAATGGTGAAGATGGTATTATTTGATTCTTTATTTCTTCCATGATGAGTGGTTTCATCTGGCTTCCAGACAAAAAGGAAAGAGAGATATGTGGAAGTCATGGCATTACCGAAGCATCATGGATTTTTAGTAAAAACTTTCAAAGGAGGCACACTTACTATTATTAATCTACCAGTCCTACAAAAGAATGTTTTATGTTCATGTTGAGAGAAGGAACCAGCAAGGCCTGGCCTTGTGACCCAACAACATTATTCTCTGTATACTCTCCCATTGGAAGAACTAGATGCAGAAACTGAAACTCCAATACTTTGGCCACCGGATGCGAAAAACTGACTCATTGGAAAAGACCCTGATGCTGGGAAAGATTGAAGTCCGGAGGAGAAAGGGACGACAGAGGATGAGATGGTTGGATGGCATCACCGACATGAGTTTGAGCAAGCTCCAGGAGTTGGTGATGGGCAGGGAGGCCTGGTGTGCTGCAATCCATGGGGTTGCAAAGAGTCAGACACGACTGAGAGACTGAACTGAACTGATAATCTCCCATGTAATTTCTTGTGGTCCTATTGTTTTAATGCCCATCAACGTGCTGCTGAAGTTTGATTATGTACCTCCAGCTATACCAGTGGTGAAAATCTAGACACCATATTGCTGTCTAATTGTCTGCTGGTCATAGCAACTGGCATGTGTTCCACAGGCACCTCAAACATCAGGGCTCTTCGTCTCTTTCGTTCCACCTCGGTCTCGCCACTTTAGCGTCAGCGCTTCCTCTTTGACCTCTAAGTTCAGGCTTCACTGAGCGGTCAATCTTCATCCCCATCACCCTCCACCTTACTTTACTGGGTGAGTAAATTTAGGAATTTAGGTAGAAGTATCTTAACATGTTCAGTTGGATTCTAGAAAAGCCACACCCACCTGTGGCTTTGTCATTTCTAATTCCAGTAGCAGCATCTGTCTCCTTCTCTAACCACTCCCCAAACTGAGGACACTCACTCTTTTAACTCAGGCGAAGAGAGTGAAACCTCCATCTAAGTAAGTTTCATTCAAATTATGACTTAGATGAAAATAAAGCAGAGATAGGAAAGGTGAGTGGAGAGTAAGTAAAAGATGTGGTGACTGGTGGTGTACATGTTACACGTGTATCAGGCCATGCTGCTCTCTGACCCCAATTTGCAGGAGACAAGACTGTGCCTGATTCGTAGATGATACTCCTCCAGCCACTGCTGGATGGATTTGCCACCAAAGAATGAATGGCTATTAACAAATTCTGCAACTCTATGAGTCAAGATCCCATGCTATCTCTTCATTTGTATAAGAATGAGCTGTTCTAAATCTTGCCGTCTCTTTTCTGTCTTCATTATATCTTTTGGCCAAACAGAAGGCATGCCTTCACATTATCTCAGCTCCTTGCCACTTTGGAATCTTGGCATAGCCTAGTCTAATACATCTACAGCACGTACTATTCAGTGAATTAATTTGTCAATTGATTCTTTTGTTTCAAGTGGTAGAAACCCCACTACCACAAATGGTTAGGTAAATTGGAAAATTTTAAGGCAAAAACTAGAGTATCATACATACCTACTGTTACTTTTGCGTATGTGCTTCTAGGGAGAGACATTTCCAGGATTCACTTTACCTCTCACCCCGGCTTCTCTCTCGTGTGTGTCTGTCTGTTCAGTCGTGTCTGACTCTTTGCAACCCTATGGACTGTAGCCCATCAGGCTCCTCTGTCCATGGGATTCTCCCGGCAAGAATGCTGGAGTGGGTTGCCATTTGCTACTCCAGGGGATCTTTCTGACCCAGGACTTGAACCCATGTCTCTTATGTCTCCTGCATTGGCAGGCGGATTCTTTACCACTGCATCACCTGGGAAGTCCCTACTTCTCTCTTACTCCAGAGTTTCTTCTTTTCTTTGAGAAGGAATATAAAGCTGTTATGTGTCATGGACTTAGAACCACCAGGAAGGAAATGATTTATACACACTGACTTGAGAAATCCCACAAAAGATATCAGTGTGTCAGTTTGAGTGAGGTGCTGCTCTAGGTGGAGCTAGTGGTGAAGAACCCATCTGCTAATGTAGGAGATGGTTCAATCCCTGGGTCGGGAAGATGCCCTGGAGGAGGGCATAGCGACCCACTCTAATTGCTTGCCTGGAAAATCCCATGGCAGAGGAGCCTGATTGGCTACAGTCCATGGAGTCACAAACAGTTGGTACGAGTAAAGTGACTTAGCATGCATGTTGCCCATGGAACTCCCAACTGGCTACAGGACAGAGTCATCACATGGGAAAAGCATCCTATACAAAGGGTGACCCCATAGAAAGGGTTACCCCTTCCTAGAAGATGGGGGAGTCTTGTTAGAAAGGTAACCATCCATTTTATATATACTTCCATTTTTATTACCAACCTCTATAAAAATGCCTCCTAAATAGCTGACCATTCACACACATCCCTGCCATTCCCATATTACATAATATCAACCCTTCCTCATTTCCAAGTCCTCCAATCAGGCCTTACTCTATATTTGGATTTGTGTTTTCTTTGTCTGGAATGACCACTCTCCTTCAAGCTCTCCTAACACAGGAAAGTTTGACTTAAACCTCAGGTCTTGGCTTCACTGTCCTTTCCCCCAGAAATCATCCCTGCTGGCCTCTCCAAACCACGCACTGTGCTGCCTAAGTTGTCCCCCAGCACCTCTGCTCCCCCATCACATTCTTTTTAACTGTCTCCCCACCTTGAGTGTATGTGGTTTCAGGGCAACGGCTGTGTTTTGTTGCCAGGTAATACAGTGCCAGCATCATCCAGATGCTTAACAAATATTAACTCACTTCCTAAAAAATTCTTCCTTGTTATGTAACCCCCTTGTACCCCACTCTTCACATTTCCAAAACAGAGATACGGATCGAACCTTCTAATACAGTCATTATGTGAGAAAAGCAAGAAAATACACACAAAACACAGAGCAGTACCTGACCAGGGGTAAAAGGACAGTCTTGGCCATACTTTGAGAATATTCCATGGCCTATACGTACTTAGTTGCTCAGTTGTGTCCCACTCTTCGCAAGAAACCCTTTGGACTGTAGCCTGCCAGGCTCTTCTGTCCATGTGGTTTTTCAGGAAAGAATACTGGAGTGGGTTGCATTTCCTTCTCCAGGGGATCTTCCCAACCCAGGGATCAAACCTGCATCTCCTGTGTCTCTTGCATTGCAGGCAGATCTTTTTCTGCTGAGCCATTGGGAAAACCCTTAAAAAATGGAAAATGTGTACTAGTACTATTACTGTGCATTGATGATGGAAGTAAATAATGACCCAGGTTACTCTGAATTTTATAACTTATGTAAGTTATTTTATTCATCATCAGATTATGTATATATGTTTGAAAAATATTTATTTGGTATTTAAATAACGCTCAGTGTACTTTTGGGTTTTAGGACCATATGAATATATCTTCTTAAATATGAATACATTCAGGATATTACAATTACAGTGTAGATCACTATACCACATCAGTAGTCTTGGACTAGTCTTTTCTACCTCCCCCAATACTTCATTCATGCAGTAATTTATTTATGGAGAAAACATTTATGGAATACATCTTATGTACAGGGCACCCATCTAGGTGATAGTCTCATTTATATTAACTCTGGATCCCAATTCTAGTTACAATTATGTCACACCCAGATCACTTCCATAGCACAGGATATTTCAGGAAGGTTAATTCACCCTTCAACAACCCTATAGCTAAATCCTCTTATTTGCTGTGTTACTGAAATGGTCACATCATTCAGTTCAGACCACATTGCAAGATTATGAATCTGATTCTACAGTAGAGGAAATTTAACAACAAGCCTAAATAATACTGCAGAAGGAGGAAAAAATGAAAGCTCTTTTACGAGCTAGGTAAAAGAACATTGTATATCTGATACACCGACTTTTCAGATAGCTTGATTCTGGTATGTCTGGTGCAACAAGACAAAAGATTGATATGGTTTTCCTCTGTAAAATGATAGTCCACAAGAAATAAATTTTCATGGATCATATTCATACTTGAGCAAAATTTTCCTCATCTCCTCAAACTGCTGTTCATTGAACTCCAGGCTATAAAGGGATTTTCATCTGCTTTATCTTCTTGGCTTTTCCTGCTGTTTTTAATTAAAGTTTAAAGAATTAAATGAACCAGGGATGCTGGGGTTACACCACAATGAGAAAAGATCAGCCACCAAATCCACGGAGGTGTAGTGGGTCACAGGCTGATTCTGAAATTATCATTCATGATGCTTTTTTTTCCCCTCTTTTTCCCCCAGTCTAATGACTAAGCATTAATGTCCTTAAAAGCTAGACAGATTATGGAGATCAGAGTTACAGGTCAGTTTCACAGAGTAATACTCTCTTGGAAAAGACATGCTTTTAAAATACTTTTAAAAAGTATTTTGAGGCTAATTTATGTATCATCCCTTTTAATTTTGGCTCTCAATGAGTAATACAATTTTCAGTTTCTCACAAAGCTTAAGAATATAAAATGGCAGTTTGGGAAATTTAAACGAATGTTCATATTTATACAACTAAAATCTATGAAAACAGTGTAGTGCTGAATATGGTTTTTGGAATTTTTGAACATTTAGTTCAGTAAAAGTACAATACAAATAGCTGGTGGACAGTGCTTACTGCAGGTAGGAGTAATGGTCCTACCTGCAGTAAGGTCAGATGGGAGCATAGCAGGAATATCTGTGGCCAGAAGGGGGAGCCACAGGGCCCTGACCGCCTCGACCCCCATACATGGGACTTGCAAACCATGGCTTCTGCTTTTGAAACCTGGCCCCCTTTTTAATCTGAAGCATAGTTGCTGTATAATATCATGTAAGTTGCAAGTATATAACATGTGACTCACAATTTTAAAAGTCACACTCCATTTATGGTTATTATAAAATACTGGCTGCATTCCCCATGTTGTACAATTTGTCATTTCAGTTTATTTCCTACCTAATAGTTTGCACATCTTAATCCCCTCTCCCTATACTGGTCACCACTAGCTTGTCCTCTGTATCTGTGAGACTACTACTTTTTTGTTATTTCGCTGATTTGTTGTATTCTGATTCCACATATAAGTGATATGATGCAGTATTTGTCTTTCTCCGTCCAGCTTATTTCACTTGGCATAATGCCCTCCAAGTCCGTGCACGCTGCTGCAAATGGTGCTTTGTCCCCTTATGGACTTGCACCCACAAACTGGCTCTGCCTGTGCCCAGGCTGAGATGGGGGATGGGCTCCAGGCTTCTGCAGAAACACAAGTGCAAGGGCAGAAGTCTGTCCCCGCTAGCCACAGGCTGTGCATCACCCCCACCATCCTTCCTGTGCCTGGATGGTGACCCCACTGTGTAATGCCAGAGCTGGTGTAGGGTCTGCCTGATGCAGCAGGTGTTAGGAGGGCCCCGGGGGAGGCGGGGGAGGCCAGGAGAAGGAGAGGAGGTGGCAGGGACTGATCAAAATAAACACTGTCTCTGATTTTTATCCCTCCATCCTCAAAGCTAATCCTTGGCTGGCCCCAGACCCAGCAGCACTGACGTGACCACTTGCTTGTCCTCAGAGAGGAAGGACAGGCTTTCCATTGCTTGCCCTGCCCCGCCCCAACACTGCTTTCATCTTCAAAAGACTAGTCCCTTTTTTCTGGGCCTCAGTCTCCCTAGATGCAGAGGAAGTGACCAGGCTCCTCAACCCTGGCATCTGGTTGAGCTGTGGCCGTGACCTTTTCCTCTGCCTGTTCTCTTTGGCTGCCTGGTGACGCCCTGTTCCAACCATTTTTTATTTCCGTATTTCCCACAAGTAAGTTACCTGGAGTTTCCAGATCTCTTTGAAAACCTGCTGCTCCAGCTGTCTCTGAGCCCTTCAGCCTCCGTCTTCACTGTGCTATGCACCCCTCAACACCCCAGCCCGACTCCTTATAGCTGGTGTAGTTTTGCAGCATGAAGAATGGAGTCTAGCAAACCTCCATGTCTTGAAGACAGTTTTCTTTATGGAAGTCACCCCTCTGCCCTTACCTGGAGACCTAGGCACCTTGTTTGGTTGCTTGCATCTCACTTCGGCTTACACTGGATGCAGATCACTGACATCCAAGTCTTCTGACTCCTCTGCCAGAGGGGTCTTTCCATGAGGGCAGGCCTAGGTCTCCTCCTCTGTGTGCCCTGGCTCAAAGCAAGATGGGATGAGAAATGGCCACTCCAGTGGCCCTGGTTCTGCTCTGAACAACTTCTCCAATGATGATTCCTATAAATCTGGACAGGCCATGTCTAGTTCAGCACCCCAAACTGAGGAGGATCTGAGCAGGAATTCAGAATCCCTCGAGTCCCTGTGAGCTTCCAGACTTGAAGAAATGATGTTAAAAAAGAAATAATTAGTGAAATCCCAAGCCATTAGGGAAAGAATCACTTTCCTCCATTCATTCCCATTATGTATTTAGAGATGTGTTACTAAATGTGTTACTATGTAGCAACTATGCATTAATATATCTGATGCTAAAGCTGAGACTCCAATACTTTGACCACCTCATGCAAAGAGCTGACTCATTGGAAAAGACTCTGATGCTGGGAGGGATTGGGGGCAGGAGGAGAAGGGGACAGCAGAGAATGAGATGGCTGGAGGGTATCACCGACTCGATGGACATGAGGTTGGGTGAACTCCGGGAGTTGGTGATGGACAGGGAGGCCTGGCGTGCTGCAATTCATGGGGTCGCAAAGAGTCAGACACGACTGAGCAACTGACCTGAACTGAAAAATGTGTATGTGTCAGGGATGTGTTATATAGGACAGTCTCAGTCTGCTGCAGCTGCTATAACAAAATGCCATACACTGACGATATAATAAACAGCATTAATTTGTATCCCACAGTTCTGGAGGCTAGAAGTCGAAGATCAAGGTCCAGAACATTCAGGTTCTGATCAGGGCCATTTTCCAAGCTGCAGACCCCTGACATTGTACCTCATCACAAGACAGAGAACAGAAACACTGAAGCAAACTTTCTCCTGACACTTGGAAGAGCAAAAATCCCATCCATGGGTACTCTGCCCTATGATCTCATCTAATTACCTCCCAAAGCCCCCACCTCCTAATACCATCCCAGTAGGAGTTCAGTTCAGTTGCTCAGTCATGTCCGACTCTTTGCGACCCCATGAACTGCAGCATGCCAGGCCTCCCTGTCCATCACCAACTGCCGGAGCTTACTCAAATTCATGTCCATAGAGTCAGTGATGACAGCCAACCATCTCATCCCCTTCTCCTCCTGCCCTCAATCTTTCCCAGCATCAGGGTATTTTCAAATGGGTCAGCTCTTTACATCAGGTGGCCAAAGTATTGGAGCTTCAGCATCGGTCCTTCCAATGAACACCCAGGACTGATCTTCTTTAGGATGAACTTGTTGGATCACCTTGCAGTCCAAAGGACTCTCAAGAGTCTTCTCCAATGCCACAGTTCAAAAGCATCAATTCTTTGGTGCTCAGGTTTTCTTTATAGTCCATCTCTCACATCCATACATGACTACTGAAAAACCATAGCCTTGACTAGATGGACCTTTGTTGACAAAGTAATATCTCTACTTTTTAATATGCTTTCTAGGTTGGTCATAACTTTCCTTCCAAGGAGTAAGCGTCTTTTAATTTCATGGCTGCAATCACCATCTGCAGTGATTTTAGAGCCCCCCAAAATAAAATCAGCTACTGTTTCCCCATCTTTTTGTCATGAAGAGATGGGACCGGATGCCATGATCTTCGTTTTCTGCATGTTGAGCTTTAAGCCAACCTTTTCACTCTCCTCTTTCACTTTCATCAAGAGGCTCTTTAGTTCCTCTTCACTTTCTGCCATAAGGGTGGTGTCATCTGCATATCTGAGGTTATTGATATTTCTCCCAGCAATCTTGAGTCCAGTTGTGCTTCATCCAGCCCAGCATTCCTCATCATGTACTCTGCGTATAAGTTAAATAAGCAGGGTGAAAATATATAACCTTGACCTACTCCTTTTCCTATTTGGAACCAGTCCGTTGTTCCATGTTCAGTTCTAACTGTTGCTTCCTGACCTGCATATAGGTTTCTCAAGAGGCAGGTCAGGTGGTCTGGTATTCCCATCTCTTTCAGAATTTTCCACAGTTTATTGTGATCCACACAGTCAAAGGCTTTGGCATAGTCAATAAAGCAGAAATAGATGTTTTTCTGGAACTCTATCACATTTTCGATGATCCAGCGGATATTGGCAATTTGATCTCTGGTGCCTCTGCCTTTTCTAAAACCAGCTTGAACATCTGGAAGTTCACAGTTCACGTATTGCTGAAGCCTGGCTTGGAGAATTTTGAGCATGACTTTACTAGCGTGTGAGATGAGTGTAATTGTGCGGTATTTTGAGCATACTTTGGCATTTCCTTACTTTGGGATTGGAGTTCAGCATATGAATTTAGGAGAACACAATCAATTTTAATGGCCTACCTGGTGGCTCAGACGGTAAAGTGTCTACCTTCAGTGTGGGAGACCCGGGTTCTATCCCTCGGTTAGGAAGATCCCCTGGAGAAGGAAATGGCAAACCACTCCAGTACTCTTGCCTGGAAAATTCAAGGAACATGAAGGTAAAATCCTTACATTAGTATGTATAGGGATTTTATCTTTGAGTTTTGTTTGTTGTTGTTCAGTTTTTAAGTCGTGTCTGACTCTTTGCAATCCCATGGACCACAGTATGCCTGGCTCCCTGATCCTTCACTGTCTCTTGGAGTTTGCTCATATTCATGTCTATTGAGTTGGTGATGCTATCTAAGCATCTCATCCTCTGCCACCCGCTCTCCTTCTGCTCTCAGTCTTTCCCAGCATCAGTCTTTTCCAATGAGTCGACTCTTCTCATTAGGCGGCCAAAGTATTGGAACTTCAGCATCAGTCCTTCCAATGAATATTCAGGGTTGATTTCCTATGGGATTGACTTGTTTGATCTCCTTACAGTCCAGGAGACTCTAAAGAGTCTTCTCTAGCACCGCAGTTCAAAAGCATCAATTCTTCGGTGCTCAGCCTCCTTTATGGTTCAACTCTCACAGTTTATATTCTAGTAAAAAATACCTTCTGGATCTTTGACTTTTCTCTATCTCTTACACTTCCCTGTATTTTAAAAACATAAAAAGATAAAATATGTAAAGTTTTGAAAAGTTACAGCTTTGCAAGCTGATTGTGACACTTTCATTTTAGGCACATTGTTTACTATGCTCCTGTGTGCCTTTCATGCTGCAATAGGAATGCACAGAGTATTATTTTGTTCTGAAGTTCAAGTAAATTTTTTGAAACAAGAAGAAAATATATAATCAATTTTAATAGATGTCTAATCCATCACTTGGTGATTTCATGAACAGTTTATGGAATGTTAAAATCTATTTTTATTTAGTGAATACTCTTTAGTTGAGCAGGCATTTTATTGAGCAGGCACTGGTTTAATCACAAAATTTACATTCAATTTTACTAACATATCTACATCTGGTATGTATTCTTAGGCTTCAGCACTTCTTGCTTGCTTTTTGGGCATGATAGTTTCAATTTTCTTTTTTTTTTGTAGGAATCAGAATAATGTCCTGTTTGTGTAGTGACTTAATGTAGACCATGTCTGCTTATGTTTCATCAATTAAAAGGAAAACACTCTGAGTTAGGAAGGGTATTTATTCTTGTTCCAATTCTCAACATTAGGAAACAGAACCAGTTAACCATGCCAATTGTTGGCTTGCACCCATTTGCCCTCATCTCTGGCCACCAACTATTCCAGAACAGCAGGAAAAGTTCCACTTGCATTTTTCTATGCCATTCAATTACAATGGTGGAGAAAATATTCAGACCCTTATAGACCAAGCTGTCATCAGTGGTTGTATCTGGGAAGTTATTTTGGAGATGAGATGGAAAGACAAGTGCTATTTCTAGTTTTATTTGATCCATACTCTACTGTCTGCATCTTTTCAACAGACATACACTCCATATAGAGAAGAAAAATGCGTTCCTCTACAGTGTCCCTACATGGCAGAGACCACTATGCTATCAGTCATAAAAGTCGCTTTTCCATATATTCTTGGTCATTGATGATGCTCTTAAAACTATACCAATATGTTCTATATAGCGCATTTTTACTAGTATGCTAATGATTCAGCTAGTAAACAGCCATTTACTGCCCATCAGCAAAATACACCGTAATGCACCAAGTACCACTGAAAGCCATATCAAGCCCATATATATTTAATGGCACTCAAAACTTCCCATAGAAAAATATGAAGACTGATACACTTCTTTGTAACATGACTGACCAAATAAAGCTGCACTGACAGCTCTGCTTTATTCCATTGATGACCTGAGCACAGCTGCATTAGGAACCAAACCCCTACCAGGTTCAAACATTATCTTAATGCAGTTATTTTACCTGAGGGAAAGAAAAATGAAAATAAAATCAACATTTAGGGGCAGTGTTTTTTTTTTCCAGTTATTTTAATTGGAGGGTAATTACTTTGCAATATTGTGATGGGCTTTGCCATATATCAACATGAATTGGCCACAGGAATATGTATGTTCCCCCATCCTGAATCCCCTTGCTACCTTCCTCCCCACCCTATCCTTCTGGGTTGTCCCAGAGCACTAGCTTTGGGTGTCCTGCTTCATGCATCAAACTTGCCCTGGTCATCTGTTTTACATATGGTAATGTACATGTTTCAGTGCTATTCTTTCAAATCATCCCACCCTCGCCTTGTCCTACTAAGTCCAAAGGTCTGTTCCCTACATCTGAGTCTCCTTTACTGCCCTGCACGTAGGATCATCAATACCGTCTTTCTAAATTCCATATACATGTGTTAGTACACAGTATTTGTCATTTTATGACCTACTTCACTCTGTATAATAGGCTCCAGGCTCATCTACCTCATTAGAACTGACTTAAATGTGTTCCTATTTATAGCTGATTAATATTCCATTGTATATGTGTAGCACAACTTCCAAATCCATTCACCTGCCAATGGACAACTAGATTGCTTCCATATCCTAACTATTGTAAATAGGTTACAGTGAACATTGGGGTACATGTGTCTCTTTCATTTCTGGTTTCCTTAGGGTGTATGTTCAGCAGTGGGGTTGCTGGGTCATATGACAGTTCTATTCTCAGTTTTTTAAGGAATCTCCACGCTGTTCTCACCAGTGACTGTACCACTTTGCATTCCCACCAACAGTATAGGAGGGGTCCCTTTTCTCCACCCCCTCTCCAGCATTTATTGTTTGTAGACTTTGTGATGATGGCCATTCTGACTGGTGTGAGAAAATACCTCATTGTGGTTTTGATTTGCGTTTCTCTAATAACGAATGAACTTGAGCATCTTTTTTGTGTGTTCATGAGCCATCTGTATCTTCTTTTGAGAATGTCTGTTTAAGCCTTTTGCCCATTTTTTGATTGGGTTGTTCATTTTTCTGTTGTTGAGCTGCTTGTATATTTTGGAAATTAATTCTTTGGCAGTTGTTTCATTGGCTATTATTATTTCCATTCTTTTAGCCTTATGAGGGCTGTCTTATCATGTAATACCTATCAGATTTTAAAAGAATAGAACATATTCAAAAAAACATAGTCACATTCCCTTAAAGCTATGTATTTCTGTAATGTAGTATAAATACTCATGCATTTTGAAACTTTAATATTCATGCAACTGCTTTAATCAAAAGCACATGCATGCGTCTTAAAAGGTGCAAGTAGGATGAAATGGCAACCCACTCCAGTGTTCTTGCCTGGAGAATCCCAGGGACGGGGGAGCCTGATGGGCTGCCGTCTATGGGGTCGCACAGAGTCGGACACGACTGAAGTGACTGAGCAGCAGCAGCAGGATGAATCAGGATGTGGGTTTTGTGGGCTTTGTCTTCTTCTCTCACTGTTTCCTCCACCTCACATTTCCACCTCTTCTCTGCATCACATAGACAGAGCATTGAATTGTGGAATCTTAGACCCAGAAGTACTCTTGTTGTTGTTTGTTCACTAGTCATGTCTGACTCTTTTGCAACCCCATGGACTACAGCCCACCAGGCTCCTCTGTCCATGGGATTTCCCAGGCAAGAATACTGGAGTGGGTTGCCATTTCCTTCTCCAGGAGGTGTTCCCAACCCAGGGATCAAACCCAAGTCTTTTTCATTTGTAGACAGATTCTTCACCACTGAGCTGGCAGGGGCTTCCCAAATTATTTATGTACTAGGCTGCACCTCTGAGTTGTAGCACTCGAATCCTTAGTTGTACATGTGGGATGTAGTTCCCTGGCCAGGGATTGAACCCAGGCCCCCTGCGTTGGGAGTGTGGAGTCTTAGCCACTGGACCCCTGTGGAAGTCATGTGAAAATGTTAGTCTTTCAGTTGTGTTTTAATCTTTGCGACCCCATGAACTATAGCCCGCCAGGCTCCTCTGTCCATGGAATTCTCTAGGTAAGAAAACAGGAGCGGGTAGTATTTCCTTATCCAGGGATCTTCCCGAGTCACAGTTCAAACTCTGGTCTCCTGAATTTAAGGCATATTCTTTACCGTTTGAGCCACCAGAGAAATCTGAAGGGCCCTTAATCATTTTCCATTGAGGGGACAGGGTTAGAGAGGTGATTGGTGCCTTGGATGACATGTGGCAGTTTCAACACTAATTTTCATAACCTTCTTTCTCTCTCTTCACCCAGAACTAAAGGTAGTCCCTTTGGTGTTGACAAGGAAAGCTAGAGTTGAAACTGTCACGTATTTTTCAAATAAGGCAACCTAAACACAAATCATGTTTTGAGCAAGCTGCATTCACTGTTCACACATAGCTTTTTTGAAAATTAAATTATTTTTGAATTGAAGGATAATTGCTTTACAGCATTGTGTTGGTTTCTGTCAAACATCAACATAAATCTGTCATAGGTGTACCTATGTTCCACCACCATGAGCCTCCCTCCCGTATCCCTCCCTAGCCCATCCCTCTATGTTGTTACAGAGCCCTATTTTGAGTTCCCTGAGTCATACAGCAAATTCCCATTATCTATTCTACATATGGTAATATATGTTTCCATCTTACTCTCTCCATCCATCCCACCCTCTCCCCCCTCCCCCACCCAGTGTCCATAAGTCTGTTCTCTATGTCCGTGTCTCCATTGCTTCCCTGCAAATACAATGCTCATTGCAGCAGTATTTGCAATAGCCAGGACATGGAAACAACCTAGACTTCCATCAGCAGATGCATGGATAAAGAACCTGCGGTACAGATATACAAGGGAATATTACACAATAGCCTTTGATTTACTAAAGGTTTCAGTTTCCTTACATGTGCTGCTTTTAACTGAAATAATCTCTATTTCACCTGAGTGTCCATGTGTGCATATGTTCATATGTGCAGGTGTGAACATATACATATTTGTGTCTTTAACTTGATTTCAGTGAGTTCAAGAAAATTCTTTTTTAAAAAATTAGTTCATTTATTTTAATTGGAGGCTTATTACTTTACAATATTTTAGGGGTTTTGCCATGCATTGACATGAATCAGCCATGAGTGTACATGTGTCCCCATCCTGAACTTCCTTCCCACCTCCCTTCCCATCCCATCCTCAGGGTTTGTCCCAGTGCACTGGCTTTGAGTGCCATGTTTCATGCATTGAACTTGGACTGGTCAATCTATTTCACATATGGTAATATACATGTTTCAATGCTATTCTCTGAAATCGTCCTATCATCACCTTCTCCCACAGAGTCCAAAAGTCTGTTCCTTATATCTGTGTCTTTTTTGCTGTCTCACATATAGGGTCATCATTACCATCTTTCTAAATTCCACATATATTCATTAATACAGTGTATTGGTGTTTTTCTTTCTGACTTACTTCACTCTGTATAACAGTCTCCAGTTTCATCCACCTCATTAGAACTGATTCAAATGCATTCTTTTTAATAGCTGAGTAATATTCCATTGCATATATGTACCGCAGCTTTCTGGTCCATTTGTCTGCCGATGGGCATAGATTGCTTCCATGTCCTGGCTATCGTAAACAGTGCTGTGATGAACATTGGGATACACGTATCTCTTTCAATTCTGGTTTCCTTGGTGTGCATGCCCAGCAGTAGGATTGCTGGATCATATGGCAGTTCTATTTCCAGTTTTTTGAGGAATCTCCACACTGTTCTCCATAGTGGCTGTACTAGTTTGCATTCCCACCAACAGTGTAAGAGGGTTCCCTTTTCTCCACACCCTCTCCAGCATTTATTGCTTGTAGACTTTTGGATAGCAGCCATTCTGACTGGCGTGAAATGGTACCTCATTGTGGTTTTGATTTGCATTTCTCTGATTATGAGGGATGTTGAGCATCTTTTCATGTGTTTGTTAGCCATCTGTATGTCTTCTTTGTAGAAATGTTTGTTTAGTTCCTTGGCCCATTTTTTGATTGGGTCATTCATTTTTCTAGGATTGAGCTGCATGAGCTGCTTGTATATTTCTGAGATTAATTCTTTGTTAGTTGCTTCATTTGCTATTATTTTCTCCCATTCTGAAGGCTGTCTTTTCACATTGCTTATAGTTTCCTTTGTTGTGCTAAAGCCTTTAATTTTAATTAGGTCCCATTTGTTTATTTTTGCTTTTATTTCCATTACTCTGGCAGGTAGGTCATAGAGGATCCTGCTGTGATTTATGTCAGAGAGTGTTTTGCCTGTTTTCCTGTAGGAGTTTCATAGTTTCTGGTCTTATGTTTAGAAGCGAAGTGCTAGATAACAAAGCTAGAAAGAGAAATTGGGCATGACTGACTCTTTTTGTCCAGCTATGTACTGACATATGTCATCTTATTATACTTTGCTTTACTGAGCTTAAAAATATTGTGTTTTTTACAAATTCAAAGTTTGTAGCAACCCTGTGTTTTCAGATGATAGCATTTAAAAAAATGTATTGGAAGATAGTTGATTTACAATGCTGTGTTAGTTTCAAGTATACAGCAAAAAGAATCAGTTATGCATATATATGTATCACCTCTTTCCCATAGAGATCATTGCAGAGTATTGAGTATAGCTCCCTGTGCTATAAGGTAGGTTCTTATTAGTTATTGTGTATATCACGCGTGATCAAGCATGTGTGCTCCATTGTATCTGACTCTTTGTGACTCTATGGATTATAGCCTGCTAGGCTTCTCTATCCATAGGACTTCCTGGGCAAGAATATTGAAGTGCGTTGACATTTCACTGAGCTATCTGATGTGTATATGTCAATCCCAATCTCCCAATTTATCCCTCCCCCGCTAACCAAAAAATGGTTAGCATTTTTTGACAATAAATTATTTTTTAATTAAAGTATGTACATCATTTTACACAAATTGCTATAACACAGTTAATAGACCATAGTATAGTATAAACAGACTTCCCTGGTGGCTCAGATAGTAAAGAATCTGCCTGCAGTGTGGGAGACTAGGTTTCAGTCCCTGGGTGGGATGAAGGCATGGCCCCCTGGAGGAGGGCATGGCAACTCACTCCAGTATTCTGGCCTGGGGAATTTCCATGGACAGAGGAAACTGGCAGGCTATGGTCCATGGGGCTGCAAAGAGTCAGACATGGTGACTGACTAAGCACAGCACACAGTATAAACATAACTTTTATATATACTGAGAAACGAAAAAATGTGTGTGACTCACTTTGTTGGGATATTTGATTCCTTGCAGTAGCCTGGAACTACACCCACAAGATCTCTGAGGTATGCCACAGCTTGGTGTTAGACACATATATGCGATAATTTAATATTCCTGTTTAAAACTGTGAGAGAGGTGTATTTAGATTGCAGTGAGAGTACCCTACTCCATCTGATGTATTCTTTGATGGTTGTCAGTTTACACCCTGTTAAAAGAAATAATGTCATACATATGTTGGGCTCTTGATGGATGAGATCAGTGACGTAGAAAAGAAATGAAAAAAGAAATTGTGTCAGTGCAGACCACATAGTTTGATGTTTGTGGAGAGCTGTTGGAATCCTGTGTCTGTAGAGTGTGAAGTTTAATTCTGAAAGTGGTGGTGGGGGGTGATACAGTTAAAGAACAGGGCGGCAAAGAGGACACGAAGAACCATAGAGTCTGGGCCTTACTTTTCAAGCTGTGGCAACACCTGGAGTCCGTTGAGACAATGAAGATGGGCACTGTTTCATTTTCCATCCTGTAGTCAGAAGTTTGGAGAATGGGTTGAAGGACAGCAGACTGGGAATCATTGAAGATTTTGCCTCATTCCAAGAAATAGGCAGCAGGCAAGTGGACTGCACTTGTTTTACTGAGAATGGAGAGGGGGAAGGATTGATAGATATTTGAAATCAACAGGATTTGCTGTTTAGTAAACTAGAGAGTGAAAAGGCTGTCAGGTTTCTTATTCTTTTTTAAAAATTAACTTATAGTTGATTTAGAATGCTGTGTTAGTTTCAACTGTACAGCCAAGTTCGGTTGTACACACACAGACACACACACACAGCTCTAAGCCTGCAGTCATTTAAGCCAACTTCACAAGTCTGTCTCTGGTGATCCTTCCCTCCTAAATAAATGCCTTACTGATTACAACTAGATCATGATTACACACGTACTATAAATATTCTTTCATTTGATACAGATAGTTCTCTAATTATTTTAAATTGTTACATTTTTAATTGCCCACTAGCCTTAATATGTATTGTATGTCCATGAAAATGCCAAGTTCTTAAATCCCTAGATTGAAATGATAGGATCTGGTAAAGGAAACCTATTTCTGTCACCAACACTAAAATAAATCTGGGTTGAATTTTCTGATCAGCCTTACATCCATGTCCTGAGTTGTGATTAGTGAATCAGGATAGTGATGATGATGATCATTAATGTTAACTTTTCAAATACAGAATATATTTTTAAGTTGTATAACATTTAATGACATTAACTAGGTTGAATGGTTGAGATGTTTACCTAGTTAGATTCATGTGTCCCAAACACATAGTAAATCAGCAAAAAGTAGATTTTTTTCCATAGTATACTTGGAGTATTTCTATCTCTCCTTTTGAAATATAAATGCATTATTTTCCTGTAAAAATACCATGTACACCAGATTTTTTGTTCAGGATACATTTCAATGTCAGAGTCAAAATAACTTGAATTTAATTATTACTCTCAAATTGCATTAAATCATTAATTTGACATATGCTATTAGTTGATATATTATTCAGTATTTTTTCATTAGTAAGACATTTCATTACTATAAATTAGTACTAATTATAAAATAATTAATTAAGAAAAAGCCATATCAACCCAAAGAATTAACAGTTCCTTACTAGCCACTAATATATCATCTATTAAACTTATGCAACATTAATTTGTACTAGTTAAGAATGAGATTTCAATTTCAAACAATTATACTTTGCTTTTGGTGAGGGTTTAAACCTGAGCAAGGCCACCTCATGCGACGAGTTGACTCACTTTAAAAGACTCTGATGCTGGGAGGATAAAGGGAGGAGGGAGGTGGGAGGGGGGTTCAGGAGGGGGAACTCATGTACACCCGGGGCGGATTCATGTCAATGTATGATAATACTGTAAAATAATTAGCCTCCAATAAAAATAAATAAATAAAAAAAGACTCTGATGTTGGGAAGGATTGGGGGCGGGAGGAGAAGGGGATGACAGAGAATGAGATGGCTGGATGGCATCACCGACTCGATGGACATGAGTTTGAGTGAACTCCGGTAGTTGGTGATGGACAGGGAGGCCTGGCGTGCTGTGATTCATGGGTTCATAAAGAGTTGGACACGACCGAGAGACTGAACTGAACTGAACTGAACTGATTCTCACTATAAAGTTGGACACTAGCCAATGATTCTTTATCTTAATATTAAAATATTAAATAAATTGATATTATTTAATATCAATATTAAATATTATTACTTATTATTAAAATAAATTGACTCAGCTCATGTACTGGTGGATGGAAGAAGCAGCCTGTGGCATACGTTAACAGTCAGAAGAACCAGTTCAGGAAACAAATCATCCCACAGACTTTACACACCCTGAGAAATGGAAAAACCATACAAATATGTCTCAGCCAGATGTAACGGCTTACAGTGGTCAGTGTTGGGTTCATGGCCTCAGAAGGAGAAGATTTCATTCTGAGACCAAAGACACAGTCTCAGTCACTCAGAGCTTTGTATAGGGGAGATTTTATTAACGTGAAAGGATAGGGAAGGCTTCTGACATAGACATCAGCAGGGGGCAGAAAGAGTATCCACCCTAACTAGTTTGAGCAGGGCATTATATACTTTTCAGCTGGATGCTGAAAATAGATAAAAAGCAGCTGGCTGCTCAAGGTTGTAAAAGTTCCAACAGACCCTTTCCCAAGGTATACATCTTGAGATAATTTTAGTACAAGATTAGCTAGAAGGAGCCAGTTCTAGTCAATGTATCTCTGGGCAAGATATATTGTTGCTGAGAAAACAGGTTCTCAGGCAAAATTTGTTACAATTATAATTATTAACATAGAGCTTGAGAAAAGCATACCCTTGAGTAAGATATATTATAGTGCTGTGTAATCAATCATTAGCGCCAAACCTAAAGAAAGGCCAGGTCTCAAGCAAGATACATTGTTGCAGTATCAGTACAGCATGTAAAAGAAACATGTCCTAAGGCAAAAGAATGTATAAAATAATGTTTGCCTCCTCCTCCTTTAAGTGCCTTGGACTACCTATCAATTTGCATAAGCTTTACTTCTCTCAGATAGAACAGAATTATTATCAAGAGATTTGCAAAACAGCTCCATCACTCAAGGATTTACCCCAGCATGAAAGAAGGAATGTGAGAAACACAGAAGAGTTGAAGAAAGAGCTTCCTGTCCAAGCAAATTTCCACCAACACTTTCTCCAACGATGACCCCAGACTACTGTGGATGGGTCCCACATGAAGGCCAGAGTGCTAGTGGCAGGATCCATCTTCTGGAAAATATGGTGGTTTTGTTGATTCAGACCTTGTGGACCAAGTGGCAAGGAGTATTGGAATACCATCTACCAAGATGAATGGCCAGAAAAGAAGTTCAGACAATCATTTGTAAAATGTGGCAACTGATCTTTTCATCCATGTTTTATCCTTCTAAATTTGTCTACCTGTTTTAGTCTCCTGAGCTTGATATCTATGTTTAAAAGTGTTAAAAGACTATATACATATATGAAAGTGAAGTGAAAGTGTTAGCTGCTCAGTCACGTCCAACTCTTTGCAACCCCATGGACTGTAGCCTTGGAAGGCTCCTATGTCCATGGAATACTCCGGGCAAGAATATTGGAGTGGGGGGATCTTCCTGACCCAGGGATCAAACCTGGGTATTCTGTATTACAGACAGATTACCATCTGAGCCACTAGAGAAACCTGTGTGTGTATGTGTGTAATGTATTTTGAAAATTACTAAATTGAGAGTATTGACTGTGAAGGAGGAGGCAAAAAATTTACGTTGTCATGAGAAGGAAAAAATAGTTTGATACACTGTGTTTACAGTTTTGTTCCTCAAGTTTATTATTTCTTCTAAGCTTTTACAGTTAATAGTAGCATGAAAGTTGATGTAGGATATTTCCTTTCTATATTTCAAGTACCTTGTCCTTTAGAAACTAGCAGATTTTGAAAGTGCGTTTTTAAAAAGTTCCTACTGTGAATTGTTTTCTGTGTTATCAGATATCCTGAGTATTTGCTTGAAAAGGCTATCTCTAATAAAAATTCCCAATTACGATGCTTATAAAAGATTAGTTTGAGAATTTGGGCTGTGAAAGATATCTCAGATATATGTTTTGAATGCATGTTGTTTTCATTTAAGGAAAAAGAAAGTTATCTGTTTTTAGGGTTACCAGTGGGCAAAAAAACCAAGATATTCACGAAGGAGAAAAACATTCTGGAGGTTGGGAAGTTTGGGTATATAAAGTTGCATTGAACGTGTCTTAACACCTATTTTCGTGATTAGCTTGCTTTCAAAGTAGTTGAAAGATTCTGATATTTCATTATCACACGGTAGCACTTTGACAGGGCATTATCAAGTTGTTACCCGGTGACAAGATTTTGAAAACTACTAAAGGAGAAATGAGAAACAAAGCCAAGCAGATGAAGATGCTGCTGCTACAGCTGCTAAGTCGCTTCTGTCGTGTCCAACTCTGTGTGACCCTGTAGACGGCAGCCCATTAGGCCCCTCTGTCCCTGGGATTCTCCAGGCAAGAACACTGGAGTGGGTTGCCATTTCCTTCTCCAATGCATGAAAGTGAAAAGTGAAAGTGAAGTCACTCAGTCATGCCCGACTCTTAGAGACCCCATGGACTGCAGCCCACCAGGCTCCTCCATCCATGGGATTTTCCAGGCAAGAGTACTGGATTGGGTTAGATGAAGATGACCAGGTAACAGAGCTATACTCACCTGAATCAAATCAGGATGCACTGGCAATTTAACAAGCACTGGTAAATTCAGTTTAAGTAATTTGATTCCAAAATATTAATTCTTGATCATATTTAATGGAAAAATAAATTAGTATTATACATGAAGAATTCAATATGGTGTTACCAGCTGATTGTGCCTAGGCTGATTTCTACCTGCATATGTATTTTCTTTGGCTAGAGCATCATTTTATTTATTTTTAGGTGTGAATGTTTTTAAATAAAGCATATGTTACCTACTTCAATGTGTTTCAAAATTTGAAAGCTATTCAGACTTCCCTGGCAGTCCAGTGTTTAAGACTCTGTGCTTCCAATGCAGGGAACAAGGGTCTGGTCCCTGGTCAGGGAACTAAGACCCCGTATGTCTTGTGGTGCTGCCAAAAATTAAAAACAATTAAAAAATTTAAAAAAAATTGACAGCTACTCACAATATAAGAAAGATATTGTGTATTGTTATACAGATTCCCCCCATACACACACACATGTACAGACATACACACAGACAAATAACAGAATGTAATTTATCCTCATTTCATCGTGGAATATATTCTGATAGTTTTAGTCTCATCTAGTTTACCCTGTCCTACCCTACTCATTTCTATTCTTTCATTTAAAAGGGCTGGCTGTGGCCCACTGAAATCAAACTGAAGTCTGAAAAATATGACCTACTCGCTCATCCTTGGCAAATGTCCACATTTTCGTTACCTCTCTTGCCCTCAAAAATGTTTGAAGTTTTGAACCACTAAATAAAGGGAGAAAAATTTGCTCTCAAATCTGGAGAGAATAGTTTTCAAAACTGGCCAGCTGACCAGAGTGAGAGTAATAATGTTTCAGGGAGGAGCAGAATCTTCGATTCAGGAAGAGAAGATCAATATTTTAAATATTACTATTTGCAATTAAGCACCATGATAGACAGTGAAGCTTTTACTCTTGCTTTTAACTGCAAGAGTAGCAAACCCCAACACAAAGTACATTAAACAGTAAGGGTATAAACTAAAAGCATACTGGATTAAGCAATAAAGATATTTATCGTCTCCTATGTCTAGTAGTCCGGAGGTTGGGTGACTGTCTGCAGATGATGTTAATAAGCAACCATCTTTTTCTTTTTCCATCTTGGCATTTTACTATTTTACATATTTGATTAATCCCAAGGCTTGTTCTCCCTGCCAGAAAACTGCCAGTGATAATGGCATTCTTTGTTGGTTGCAGAACAAAAGAAAAAAATCTATCCTCTGGGCATGGAGTACATGCTTCAAGGATATATTGACTGGGTTGATTTAGATCATTTGCTCTCCATTGGACTAATAACTTCAGGAGATTGCCATCAATTGATTGGCTTCAACTAATTCAGATATCCTCGTAGAAACTAGAATGAGTTCATCTTCCCCTAGTCACAGACTTCCCTGAAAGCTCAGTTGGTAAAGAATCTGCTTGCAATGTAGGAGATACCCAATTCAATTCCTGGGTCAGGAAGATCTACTGGAGAAGGGATAGGCTACCTACTCCGTATTATTGGGCTTCCCTTGTGGCTCAGTCAGTAAGGAATCCACCTGCAATATGGGAGACCTGAGTTTGATCCCTGGGTTGGGAAGATCCCCTGGAGAAGGGAAAGGCTACCCACTCCAGTATTCTGGCCTGGAGAATTCCATGGACTGTGTATTCCATGGGGTTGCAAAGACTTTCACTTTCACACAGCTGAGGAGTAGACTTCGCATCAAATCCAAGATTCTGTTGGAATGAGAAACGATGGAGGTGGGGACTAGATAGTAAGTGCTGGCAAGGCATATCCATGTTTTGTTTGTTTTGTTTTAGCAGTTCTCACTTTGGGACCATCTTGTTTCATGGCTTCCACATTCTTCAAGTGCTTATAGCTGAAGAGTTCAACTCTCCTGGTGAAGTTCACCTTTAACCTAGGATCTGGGATCCATACCATCCTTAATCATGTACCAGAGGAGAGGCAAGTTAGCTCCATTTTATACCAGGTTTGCTTAACATTAAATATCTTCATTTGTATAATTTTTCTAACCATTTTCTACACTTACAGTGATTGAGATTCATCTGTGTTTTACTACCAAGTCCTTCCTTATTTTATTTTTCATTCCCTTGTATCTTAGTATATATGATGAAAGCCATATATAATTTCTTATCATATTTAGGACTTTAACCTTGTCTTGTTTGAGTCAATCTGATTGCCTTAGGGTTTGAGTCTTCCCCTGATACCAAATTTTTTATTTGCATAAGACCATGTTTCCTCATGAAAGACATCTTTTTGCTTATTTGGACTTCTGAATATCTCCTGACCCTTGTTTTACAGTTGCCATATTCTGGGTACATTGTTGATTTCTGCTGAATTTATTTAATAATAGCTACTTTTCTTTGAATCTTCTTTGTACATCTTGCTATAATTTCTAAGAACTTCTTTCAGATCCACTGGAATTCTTTTTATAATCTGTTTCAGATTTTCTGCAAAATTTATTGATGCTTTCTATATTTTTTAAATTATAGTTGACAATGTTGTGTTAATTTCTTCTGTATAGCGAAATGAATCAGTTACACACAAATACACACACACACACACATATAGTTGTTGTTGTCCTATAGCATGCCAGGCTTCCCTGTCCTTCACCTTCATGTTGAGCTTGCTCAGCCTCATATTCATTGGGTTGGAGATCCAGCCATCTCATCCACTGTCACCCTCTTCTCCATTTGCCTTCAATCTTTCCCAGCATCAGGGGTTTATCTAATGAGTCAGCTGTTTGCATTGAGTGGCCAAATTACTGGAGCTTCAACTTTAACATCAGTCCTTCCAATGAATACTTAGGGTTGATTTCCTTTTGGATTGACTGGTTTGATCTCCTTGCTGTCCAGGGGGTCTCAAAAGTCTTGTCCAAAATCACAATTCAAAAGCATCAGTTCCTCAGTGCTTACCTTCTTTATGATCCGATTCTTACATCCATACATGATTATTGGAAAAAACCATAGCTTTGACTATATGGACCCTTGTCTGCAAAGTAATGTCTCTGCTTTTTAATACACTGTCTAGGTTTGTCATGTTTTTTTTTTCCAAGGAGCAAGTGTCTTTTAATTTCATGATTGCAGTTACCATCTGCAGTGATTTTAGAGCTCAAGAAAATAAAGTCTGTCACTGTTTCCAATGTTTCTCCCATCTATTTGCCATGAAGTGATGGGACTGGATGTCATGATCTTAATTTTTTGAATGATGAGCTTTAAGCCAGTTTTTCTCACTTTCCTCTTTCACTCTCCTCAAGAGACTTTTTAGTTCCTCTTTATTTCTGCCACTAGAGTGGTAACATCTGCATATCTGAAGTTGTTGATATTTCTCCTGGCAATCTTTATTTTAGCTTGTGTCTCATCTAGCCTGGCATTTCTCATGATGTACTCTGCATAGAAATTAAATAAGCAGAGTGACAACAAACAGCCTTGAGATATTCCTTTCCCAATTTTGTACAAGTTACTTAATGATATCTAAGAATCTTGACACTGGGATTACAGTTCATTAATTTTTTTAGAGTTTATCATTGCTATAGAGTTTATCATTGAGACTGAAAGACATTCAATCAATATATATTCAATGAATGCATGAAGCAATAAGTCTATTGAGCCTTTAGCATCATTTAGCTCTGCATATATCTTTTGGTACCTATAAGTCTCTTTCCACTATTCCTAACATCCTTCACTAACTCTGGACAACTCTACTGTTAAGAGTCCTGGTTGGTGAAAAAATTGATGCACTGAACTGCTGGAGGAACCTGCATAATATTTAAATGGTGCTGATGTACCCAACCATGCTACTCTTTATTGAAGAATATCTGATCCCCAAGTCATGGGCCTGCCAGAAATGAACAAGTAGAACCCTGCTATTCATGAAATTACCACTTTCTAAAGTACATGAAAATATTACTTCTGGGACTTCCCTTGTGGTCCAGTGCTTAAGACTCCATGCTTTCAATGCAGGGGACTTGGGTACAAGTCTCTGGTTGGGGAGCTACGATCCCACAGACTGTGTGGCATAACCAAAAAATAAAATTAAATTGAAAAAATAAAATACAATTATTTATTAATATGGGTATTGGAAAATATCCTCTAAAATGTTATTTCTGAGATCAGTTCTAGTCAGTACAATAGAGTAACTTCCTTAAATGAAATGGATTGAGGAACTTCCTTCAAGGCTAATTGACATGCTAACATGATATAGAGCTTGAAACAGTTAAAAAAAAAAAAAAGATAGGACTACAGATGTTACCTGAACTCAATCCCAAATCATATGATTTAGATTAAATCACAGAAATATTTAACACATCTTTATCGCACACCTAAAATACATAGAGTTGAAGTGAGGAAAAAGTTTATAAACTTATGACCATTTTTAGGAATAGTATGTGAACTAAAACTACAAATTCATCTTCATGGGAGGATTTAAGTCTCTATGTGGACATTCAGGAAAGACCTTGGAAATATTTTGTTTACTTGTATAAATATTCAGAGTACACTTTAGCATTATACTTTTCATTCAATGGGGATGTAAGTGGAATCTCCATTCTATAAAAGTCTCTTGCTTGTATTATTTTGATTTCTAACAGAAGGATAATTCCGTGACAGCAGACCTTTATGGGAGGCACAAAAGCACATGAAAAGATGCTCAACATCACTAATTAGAGAAATGCAAATCAAAACTACAATGAGGGGTATCATCCACACTGGTCAGAATGGCCATCATCAAAAAGTCTCCCTTGGACTCCAAGAGATCCAACTAGTCCATTCTAGAAGAGATCAATCCTGGGTGTTCATTGGAAGGACTGATGCTAAAACTGAAACTCCAATACTTTGGCCATCTTACGCGACGAGTTGACTCACTGGAAAAGACTCTGTTGCTGGGAAGGATTGGGGGCGGGAGGAGACGGGGACGACAGAGAATGAGATGGATGGATGGCATCACCAACTCAATGGACATGAGTTTGAGTGAACTCCGGGAGTTGGTGATGGACAGGGAGGCCTGGCGTGCTGTGATTCATGGGGTCGCAAGAGTCAGACACGACTGAGCGACTGAACTGAACTGAACTGAAATGCAGGAGAGGATGTGGAGAAAAGGGAATCTTCCTACACTGTTGCTGGGAATGTAAATTGGTATAGTGGCTATGGAGAACACTGTGGAGATTCCTTATAAACCTAAAAATAGAACTACCATATGACCCAGAAATCCCACTCCTAGGCACAAACTCAGCGAAAATCAAAACTGAAAAAGAAACATGCACCACAATGTTCACTGCAACACTGTTTACAATAACTGGAAGCAACCTATATGTCCAGCAACAGAGTAATGGATAAGAATAGTACATATATACAATGGAATGTTATTTAGCCATAAAAGGAAAGAAATTGTGCCACTTGCAAAGATGTGGATGGATCTATAGGCTGTCATATAGAGTGAAATAAGTCAGAATGAGAAAAAACATATTGTATAATATTTCTTATATATGGAATGAGAGATATGGTACAGATGAGCTTATTTGCAAAGCAGAAATAGAGACACAGATGTAGAGAACAAACATGGATTTCAAGTCCAGGAAAAGGGGTGGATGAATTGGGAAATTGGGATTGCCATATATACACTACTCTGTATAAAATCGATAGCTAATGAGAACCTAGTGAATAGCACAGGGAACTCTGCTCAGTGTTCTCTGGAGACCTAAATGGGAAGGCAATCCCCAAAAGAGGGGATATATGTATATGTATAGCTGATTCACTTTGCTGTACAGTAGAATCTAACACAGTATTGTAAAGCAAATATACCCCAATAAAAATTAATTAAAACACATTTTACCTCTTAAAACAGTACTAGTTTGGGAGATTTAAATGCTCCCTTCTTCATCTCAAAAGATCTGAATATAAGCAATATTTTCATTAAATCTTGGCAGATAATCAAATGCAACAAAATTTGTAACAACTAAATATTTTAAATAAGAGAATCTTAATTTCAAATACTGTGTCACCTCTAAGTATATTTATATCTATCAGTTCATAGTTCTGATTTATATTGGATTGGCCAAAATGTTCATTTGGGCTTCCCAAAAATCTTATGAACTTTTTCGCCAACCCAGTATTATTAAAACACATTCACTCTGCCAGTGATGACAGTACTCACAAAGGGATGGACTTTATTTTTACGACCATGATCTTGCTTTGGAACCTTCCGATTTAAAATGAAATTTTCTTCTTTTCTCCTTCAACTACACTTTTCCACTAAGAATTAAGAAGTACTCCTAGTGTTTGTTATATTCAGAAATGCCACACTTCTAGTTTTAAGGCAGTTCCAACCTGAATTTCATGTTAGAATATCAAGTATTAAAGAAGTGATATATTGTGACATTACCATTCAATGCATTCATAATTGTATGTTTTGCTTTATTGTAGGTTCCAGCTTTAGAGAGAAAACTGTCATAATCCATCCTAATGAATTATCCAAAAAAACAACAGTCTACATTGTAACAAAGTAACTTTTGGGGAATGAAAACCTCAACTCGAGCAAATTTTTAATAAAATATAATATAATCAAAAAAACTGCCTTCCTTGCTAAATATAAATACAAATGTTATAAATAATTTAAAATAAAATTAATTTATACATGTAACTAGAGATGGCATTTCATTTTACTTTTACTTGTTCATGCAGTAAAGAACAATGTGTATTAGAAATCAATATTGTTAGGAAAAAAGAAAAAATGCCCAGATTTTGTTAATTTTACACCTTTAATCAAATCAAAAAGGGAAGAATAGAATTAGGAGAGACAGTACAAGCAGTTAAGTTTAGCCCATTGACTCTAAGTACATTCAGAATTGTTTTCCAATACTAGCTGTGTCACTGAACTGTCAGAAAGTTGGAAACATCTTGTAAACAGGTTGTGAGGATAAAAAGAATTACTGTATCTAAAGTTCTTAGACATTTAAAGTATAAATATAGTTATTATTATTTTATTATTATTACCCACACAGTTTACAGAATAGCCTCTATATCATAGGCATACAGAATTAATCAGGTGTACAGAATGAAAAAGCCACATTGAAAGGTTGTCAGTAACTTTGACTTTTGGCATTCAGCAAAAAGCTTTTCTGCAGAGGAGTTTCATGTGTTTAACTGAACTCTTGGAAAAGGAAAAAGGATATAAGCACAGTAGAAATTAGTATAGCCATTCATTATCCTGGTATAATATTTTATTTATTTTTCCTATAGATTTTCAAAATGTAATGCTCACATGCAATCTGTCTTATAGAAGGTGAAAGTTAGTATTGTATTTCTTATTCTCTACTTTGTTTCTCTTTGGGTAGAAACCTCTTTAAGGGAAAAAAATCTCATATTAAATATTTTTGTTTCATAATTATCTTAAAATATATATATTTTAGTAAAATGTATATATATTGTAGTAAAATATATACATATAAAAATATAATAAAATTTAAAAATTGTAATCCTGAATTTTAGAATGTCTTCAATATAGTATATTGGAGAAGGAAATGGTAACCCACTCCAGTATTCTTGCCTGGAGAATCCCATGGACGGAGAAGCCTGGTAGGCTACAGTCCACTGGGTCGCAAAGAGTTGGACACGAATGAGCAACTGAACGGACGGACAGACAGAATATAGTATATGCTATATCACTATGAAATGGAAATCATTTTTAGTTATGTGACAAAAAAAATCTCATAATATCTAGCTTCTAAAATCATTTAACCAGTTGGTTTTCCTTGAAAGGGAATACTGAAGTATCCTAGGATAAAAAAGAAACTCTAACCTTTAAAAATATGTTTTAATCCTTGACTATTTGAACCATTCTGATAAATCAAGAGAAATTTTAAACTAGCCAAAAGAGAAAAACAAATCAACAAGAACAACTAAAACTTCTAATATTGGCTAAAGCAGAAGGTTCTAATTCATTGAAATTTATTTATTATATGCCTGAGAGAGTCTTTGAGCTGCAGGAAGCTGGGTATTTATACATGGTCAAGCACAAGACAGACAAGGCAGATGCTGCATTAACCAAAACTCTCTGGAATTGGTGAGCAGCTGTGAAGTTTGAGATGGCCATTCTGGCACATAATAAAAGCAAGGACCAAAAATGCTGCTGCTCTATGTTAAAAAAATATGTGTGTATATAAGAAAGTAAAGAATTTAAGGAGAAAAAAAAACTAAATTGCTTTGTAAGACCTGGCTAAAATCAAATTATAACCCCCTAACAATGGAGTAGTAGTCAATCATACTTTATGAGGATTAGGGTTTTCCCCAGGCAATAAACCCTAAATTCCCAGAGTCAATTGAAATGTAAATCACCTAGCCATCATTTTAAAATCTAATATATCTTCATTAATCTAAAACTATAGCTAGCCAATGCAGGGTCCATCTCAATCATAATTCAGAATTGTGCTGTTAATTCACAAATTACTTCTAAATTCTCATCTGTCAAGAAATTTAAGACCCTGACAGCTCTAACATTCTGTATGGTAGGGTGCATGCTGTATATGAAAGAGAATCTGACAGAATCAGATTCTCTTGATATCATTATTTAATAGTAAAGCTTTGATCAGGGGTAAACTTTTTCTCAATGTCTTGACCCTCAATTCCCCCAACTCTATTGGAATATCTCTAATTGTTATGTCCTTTGTCTTCCTCCCTTCCTTCTTGAACCCATACTCACCAATCTTTCATTTCTGTCACTCCATTGAGACAGCTCATGCCCAAGTCACGAATAAACTCTATCATGATGATCAGGGCGCCATCCGTATTTCACTCCATTGCCAGAACATTTCATGGAGTAAAATTCATTAAACTAGACTTCCTAGAGTCCAACTCTCTTTCAGTAAAACTCTTATTGGCTATAATTTCTCAGTCTCTATTTCAAATTATCTTCATTTTAAAATAACCAATACAAAGAAACTTAAAGTGAATGTAAAAATATATGTTACTTTATATTTCAAGAGCATGCAAAGGATCTGAGTGTTTTATTGTCTGTGATTTAATTATTCAGTTCATTTCAGTCCCTCAGTCATGTCCAAGTCTTTGCGACCCCATGGACTGCAGCACACCAGGCCTCCCTGTCCATTACCAACTCTCGGAGTTTGCTGAAACACATGTCCATCAAGTTGGTGATGCCATCCAATCATCTCATCCTCTGTCGTCCCCTTCTCCTCAGCCTTCAATCTTTCCCAGCCTCTGGCTCTTTTCCATTGAGTCAGTTCTTTGCATCAGGTGACCAAAGTATTGGAGTTTCAGCTTCAGCATCAGTCCTTCGAACGAGTATTCAGGACTGACGTCCTTTAAGAATTCACTGCTTTGATATCCTTGCAGCCCAAGAGACTCTCAAGAGTCTTTTCCAACACCACAGTTCAAAAGCATCAATTCTTCGGTACTCAGCTTTCTTTATAGTCCAACTTTCACATCCATACATGACTACTGGAAAAACCATAGCTTTGACTAGATGGACCTTTGTTTGGAAAGTAATGTCTCTGCTTTTTAATATGCTGTCTAGGTTTGTCATAGCTCCTTTTCCTCCAAGGAGCAAGCGACTTTTAATTTCATGGCTGTGGTCACCATCTGCAGTGATTTTGGAGCCCCCCAAAATAAAGTCTGTCACTATTTTCATTGTTTCCCCATCTATTTTCCATGAAGTGATGGGACTGGACCCACAATCTTAGTTTCGTGAATGTTGATATTAAGCCAACTTTTTCACTCTCCTCTTTCACTTTCATCAAGAGGTTTTTCAGTTTCTCTTCATTTTCTGCCATAAGGATGGTGTCATCTGAATATCTGAGGTTATTGACTTTTCTCCTGGCAATCTTGATTCTAGCTTGTGCTTCATCCAACCCAGCATTTTGCATGGTGTACTCTGCATAGAAGTTAAATAAGCACGGTGACAACATACAGTCTTGATGTACTCCCTTCCCAATTTGGAACCAGTCTGTTGTGCTATGTCCAGTTCTAACTGTTGCTTCTTGACCTGCATACAGATTTCTCAGGAGGCAGGTAATTCCCATCTCTTGAAGAATTTTCCACAGTTTGTTGTGATTCACAGTCAAAGGCTTTGGCATAGTCAATAAAGCAGAAGTAGATGTTTTTCTGGAACTCTTGCTTTTTTAATGATACAACAGATGTTGGTAATTTGATCTCTGGGTCCTCTGGCTTTTCAAATCCAGCTTGAACATCTGGAAGTTCACGGGTCACAAATGGTTGAAGCCTGGCTTGGGGAATTTTGAGCATTACTTTGCTAGTGTCTGAGATAAGTGAAATTGTGCAGTAGTTTGAACATCCTTTGTCATTGCCTTTCTTGGGGATTGGAATGCAAAATGCAAACTGACCTTTTCCAGTTTTGTGGCCACTGTGAAGTTTTCCAAATTTGCTGGCATGTTGTGTGCAACACTTTCACAACATCAGCTTTTAAGATTTTAAATAGCTCACCTGGAATTCCGTCAACTCCACTATCTTTGTTATTAGTAATTCTTCTGAAGCTCCACTTGACTTCACATTTCAGGATATGTGGCTCAAGGTGAGTGACCACGCCACTGTGATTATCTGGGTCATTAAGTTCTTTTCTGTACAGTTTTACTGTGTATTCTTGCCACCTCTTTTTTCAAATTATTTTATTTTAATTGGAGGATAATTACTTTACAATATTGTGATGATTTTTGCCAAAATCAACATGAATCAGCCACAGGTATACATGTGTCCCCTCCACTTTTTGTAGTTTGTATAGAACTTTTTTGTATAGTTCTTCTGTGCACTTTTGTCACCTCTTCTTAATATCTTCTGCTTCTCTTAGGTTTCTGTCCTTTATCATCCTTCATCCTTGCATGAAATGTTCCCTTGATATCCTCCAATTTTCTTGAGGAGATCTCTAGTCTTTCCCATTCTATTATTTCCCTCTATTTCATTGCATTGTTCATTTAAGAAGACTTTCTTATCTCTCCTTGGTATTCTATTGCCAGTATATATTTTGGCAGAAGAGGTGAGTATCCAGGGTAAGAGATAAAAGACAGTTTATTACTTACAGCAACAGCAGTAGCCAGAGTAACACTGTTGTGTCAGTTAACCCATCCCCTAATCCCCCAAGACTGAAATGATGGGATCTTGTTGCTGCCTATGCACACAGTAGACAGTATTGCAGGGGAGGAATCCTGATACTTAATTAATCTTTGAGTGCTTAGTCATGTCCTACTCTTGGCAACGCCATGGACTATAGCCCACCAGGCTCCTCTCTCCATGGGATTATCCTGACAAAAATATTGGGGTGAGTTGCCATTTTCTCCTCCAGGAGATCTTCCTGACCCAGGGATTGAACTTGCAGCTTCTGCATTGGGTGGTGGATTCTTTACCTCTGATACATGGATACTAGGAAGGCCCAATTTTATAAAGCAGGCTGTTGGCAAATCTGCTCACTGTTTTGTCCAAAGAAAGACATTATCTTTATCACTCTGTAATATTTTGAATAAGCACATATACAAGGTTTGAGGGAGATATTCTTCTTATCATCCTGAAATGGAAGAAAATCTACTAGGGTCAGGAGGGAGAAAGAATCTGGGATGGGAGACATCTCTATCTCCTTTGATAGCTTACTTATACAAACGTGCTTGAAAATGCCATTTTGAGCAAATTGGTCATCAATGCATTTGTCTACATATGCAGTTGTCTCCCAACACATAAACTTAATACCTTGTTAAATGATGAAACTGTTATCTGCTGACTCTGTTTTGACTTTGCCATTAATATTAATCACTTTGATGAGTCTCTGATTGCATGTTGGACAATTTCATACTAATATGCACATTTTCTTCTTTGCAATTTTTCTTCTAAAGAAGTTACAAAGAATGAAGCCTCTAGTGAATATTCAAACACTGGAAAACATCAGTGGACATTATTAGGCAGATTTTGAATAATGTAACATTTGGATCGGCTAGCAAGTTGAATAACATTATATAAAATTGCTTGCTGAAATTGCAGATTTACAGACATATTATTCTCACCAAATATATTAATTCTTGGAACACCACTCGTAGGGATTTCAAAAAGTACACTGTGCACTTAAACTTATTAAAAATTATTACCTGCAACAATGAATCATTGTTAGCATCATATAGAACCAGAAACTCACTCATAAAACATGGTAACTGCCATAAATCTTTGAGAAGCACTCACCATGCTTACAGCACTTGCCATGGTGACTCCTTCTCACGTGCTTTTGACCCAGTTTATGCAAATGGTGGCTTTAACACCCATGTGTTAGTGTCTTCTGTCTCATCTCTCAATTTGATATTAGTGGATTTATTCATTTTATCTTTATGTTGATTGGAAACATTTAATACTTACAGAATTATAAATTTTTTTCACATTTTTCCAATTCCTCAAATGTTTTGTCTTAATTTTTGTATTTGGATAAAAACCACAAGCTTCCTAAGGATTACTAAGAAAGAAGCCCTGTACAGAAATGCTACCAGACACCAAGGGTGAAAAGTTTCCTCTTACATTTTCGTCTAGAACTTGCATAGTATTGAGGCTTATAATTTATTTTTTTATGCACCACATTTACTATCGTACAGTTTTGGTGGTCAAAGTCCAAAATGGGCCTCATTGAGCTAAAATCTAAGTGCTATTAGCATTTCATTCCTTTGTGCTGTCTCTAGAGGAGAATCCATTTTCTTACATTTTCTGCCTTCTGGAGGCTACCTACCTTCCTCAGTTCATGGCTTCCTTCCATGTTCAAAGGTATCAAGAGCAAGTGGAGTCTTTCTCATGTTGCGTCCTTCTGATGTTAACTCTTCTGCTTCCATCTGCCAATGTAGGGAGGCTGGTGATTGCACTGGACTGACCCAGATACTCCAAAATAATCCCCTTATTTTAAGGTCAGCAGACAATTAAGTTTATTTTAAGTTAATAATTGGGCATTCCTTGTGGCTCAGACACTAAAGAATCTGTGTGCAATGCAGGAGACATGGGTTTGAACCCTGGGTTGGGAAGATCCCCTGGAGAAGGAAATGGCTATCCACTCCAGTATTTTTGCCAGGAGAATTCCATGGACAGAGGAGCCTTGCGGGCTACAGTCCATGCGGTCATGAAGAGTTGAATGCTACTGAAGAACCTCTAGCTTGATATTGAATAAAATAGGTGATATAGGACATCCTTGCCTTGTTCAAATCTCTGGGGAAAGAAAACGCTTAATAGTCATCATTGTATATTTTATAAATGTCCTTTATCAGACTGTAGAAGTTGCTTTTATTCTCCTTGTTTGATTATAATTTTAATAATGAATAGATGTAAAAAATTTTAAATAAGGTTTCTGCATTCTCTGATGTTTGGCTTTCATGTTTTCTGATAAAATTTCGACACGTTTTCTTTAGTGTTCCCTTTATTTAATGTGAATTTTTCCCTGTTATTTTAGAATTTTTATCTTTATAATTGAAATAATATCTTTATTTCAGCAGTTTGACTAAGGGATACCTAGACATGTATTTTATTGCACTTATTCTAATTATTATTAGCTAAGCTTTCTGAATCTGTAGATTTACTCCATTATTTTTCAGATATTCATCTCTGCCAAATTCTCTGTTTCGTTTCCTTCTGGGTCTCCAAATTCTCATAGGTCAGACCTTTCAGATATTGTTTCATAGGTTTCTGAGGCTTTGTTCAATTTTTAAATGTTTTTGCTCCCTTTCTAGTTGCATTATTTCTGTTGTTTCATCCTCAAAATCACTGGCTTCTTTCTTCTGTCATTTGCATTTTCTTTTTGTTCAGACTATCAAATTAATGTTTTTTTAGGTTTTGTTTTCAATTTCAAGACTTTCAGTTCCAACAATTTTATATATTTTATTTTCATATATAGGTGCATGCTTTTCTAATAAGAATTTTCATACATTTATTTATTAGTGGTGCATTTGCTTTTCTATCACTGAGCATAGTCATAAAATCTTTAAAATCCTTATTTGATAGTTTCAATATTTGGATCATTTCTAGGCTAATATCTGTTTGTCTTTTTCCTTGAGGTTGGAGTAACTTCTCCTGAATCATGACAATCTAATTTTTGGGTTGTTTTTTTTTTTGTATCCTAGACATTGTGAATGCATGTGGTAGAGGCTGTGTATATAAATAAAAATAAATAAATATATTTTATAAATTAAAATATTATTTTTTATAAAAACATGAATATATAAATAGTATTTATATTCCTCTAAGGCTAACAATATCATTTTAGCAGTTAATTAACTGGTTACACTTTGAAGATAACTCTGTAAGACTTATTTAACTTATATGCAGAGTACATCATGAGAAACGCTGGGCTGGAGCTGGAATCAAGATTACCAGTTAATTAACTGGTTACACTTTGACAATAACTCTGTAAGACTTATTTAACTTATATGCAGAGTACATCATGAGAAACGCTGGGCTGAGCTGGAATCAAGATTACCAGGAGAAATATCAATAACCTCAGATGTGCAGATGACACTACCCTTATGGCAGAAAGTGAAGAGGAACTCAAAAGCCTCTTGATGAAAGTGAAAGAGGAGAGTGAAAAGGTTGGCTTCAAGCTCAAGATTCAGAAAACAAAGATTATGGCATCTGTTCCCATCACTTCTTGGGAAATAGATGGGGAAACAGTGGAAACAGTGTCAGACTTTATTTTTTTGGGCTTCAAAATCACTGCAGATGCTGATTGCAGCCATGAAATTAAAAGATGCTTACTCCTTGGAAGGAAAGTTATGACCAACCTAGATAGTATATTAAAAAGCAGAGACATTACTTTGCCAACCAAGGTCCGTCTAGTCAAGGCTATGGTGTTTCCAGTGGTCATGTATGGATGTGAGAGTTGGACTGTGAAGAAAGCTGAGCACCGAAGAATTGATGCTTTTGAACTGTGGTGCTGGAGAAGACTCTTGAGAGTCCCTTGGACTGCAAGGTGATCCAACCAGTCCATTCTAAAGGAGATCAATCTTGGCTGTTCATTGGAAGGACTGATGCTAAAGCTGAAACTCCAATACTTTGGCCACCTCATGTGACGAGTTGACTTACTGGAAAAGAGTCTGATGCTTGGAAGGATTGGTGGCAGGAGGAGAAGGGGACGACAGAGAATGAGATGGTTGGATGGCATCACCGACTTGATGGACATGAGTTTGCGTGAACTCCGGGATTTGGTGATGGACCAGGAGGCCTGGTGTGCTGAGGTTCATGGGGTCACAAAGAGTCGGACATGACTGAGCGACTGAACTGAACTGATGCAGATGACCCCACCCTTATGGCAGAAAGTGAAGAGGAACTAAAAAGCCTCTTGATGAAAGTGAAAGAGGAGAGTAAAAAGGTTGGCTTCAAGCTCAACATTCAGAAAACTAAAATCATGGCATCCGGTCCCATCACCTCATGGCAAATAGATGGAGAAACAGTGGAAACAGTGGCTGACTTTGTTTTTCTGGGCTCCAAAATCACATGAAGATGGTGATTGCAGCCATGAAATTAAAAGACGCTTACTCCTTGGAAGGAAATTTATGACCAACCTAGATAGCATATTAAAAAGCAGAGACATTACTTTGCCAACAAAGGTCCGTCTCGTCAAGGATATCGTTTTTCCAGTGGTTATGTATGGATGTGAGAGTTGGACTATAAACAAAGCTGAGTGCTGAAGAATAGATGCTTTTGAACTGTGGTGTTGGAGAAGACTCTTGAGAGTCCCTTGGACTGCAAGGAGGTTCAACCAGTCCATCCTAAAGGAGATCAGTCTGAGTGTTCATTGGAAGGACTGATGTTGAAGCTGAAACTTCAATACTTTGGCCACCTGATGCAAAGAGCTGACTCACTGGAAAAGCCCTTGATGCTGGGAAAGAGGTGAGGGCAGGAGGAGAAGGGGACATCAGAGGATGAGATGGTTGGATGGCATCACCAACTCAATGGACACGGGTTTTGGGTGGACTCCTGGAGTTGGTGATGGACATGGAGGCCTGGCGTGCTGAGGTTCATGGGGTCATAAAGATTCCTACACCACTGAGCAGCTGAACAGAACTGAAGGCCTATGATGGGCAGTAACTCACACTTCAATTTCATCTTTAGTTTTTTCCAGAAACTGAACAGCTTGGTGTCTTGCCATGGATGTGGTGGGCACGTGTGTGTGTGTATGATCAACCATGTCCAATTCTTTGCAACCCCGTGGACTGTAGACCTCCTGGCTACTCTGTCCATGTTATCTTCCAGGCAAGAATACTGGAGTTGGTTGCCATTTCCTGCTCCAGGCGATCTTCCAGACCCAAAGATTGAACCCTGGTCTCTTGCATCTTTTGCATTGGCAGGCAGATTCTTTACTACTCTGCCACCTGGGAATCCTATATGGTGAGCATAGATGACATTAACTTATATGTATAAAACTCTAAAAATACTAAAATTAAGTTTTCAGGAATGTGTCGTAATCAGAAATCAACACAAAAAGATTAGTTGTGCTCCCAGCAGTCAGACTAGAAAAATAAGTAAAAGGCACCCAGATTGGAAGGGAAGGAGTAAAACTGTCACTCTTTACAGATGACATGGCTTTATTCATGGTTCAGACATTAAAGAATCTGCCTGCAATGCCGGAGACCTGGGCTTGATCCTGGAGTGGGGAAGATCCCCTGAGAAGAGAACGGCTACCCACTGCAGCATTCTTGGGGCTACAGTCCATGAGGTTGCAGAGAGCTGGACATGACTGAGCAACTAACACTTTCACTCTTTTGCATAAGAAACGCTATAATTGCCACAAAAACATATTTGCACTAATAAATTCAATAAAGTTGCAACATACAAGATTAACACACAAAAAGTCTGTCCATTTCCTATATCCTAAAAATGAATTCTCAGAAAGAGAAATTAAGGAAATAATCCCATTTACAATCATATCAAATAGGATAAAATACTTAGGAATAAATTTATCTAAGAAGATAAAGGACCTATTCCTGAAAACTATAAAATGTTAATGAAGTAATTTGTAAATGATACAAAGAAGTGGAAAGATAATTTATGTTCATGGATTGGAAAAATTGATGTTGTTAATATGGCCATACTACCCAAAGTAACCTACAAATTCAATACAATCCCTATCAGAATGTGCTGCGCTTATTCACTCAGTCAAGTCTGACTCTTTGCCAACTGCATGGACTATAGCCCTCCAGGCTCCTCTGTCCATGGGTATTCTCCAGGCAAGAATGCCGTGTCCTCCTCCAGGGGATCTTCACAACCCAAGGACTGAACCCAGGTCTCCTGCATTGCAGGTGGATTCTTTACTATCTGAGCCACGAGGGAAGCCCAAGAATACTATAGTGGGAAAATTATCCCTTCTCCAGGGGATCTACACCACCCAGGAATACCCATGACATTTTACATTTTACTAACATTCATATGAAACCACAGAAGACTTCAAATTGCCAAAGCAGTCTTGAGAAAAAAAGAACGAAACTGGAGGTCTTATGCTTCCTGACTTCAGACCATACTACAAAGCTACAGTCATCAACATAGCAGGTTGATCATGTCACTTTCTTTTTCAAAACACTCTAGTTAGTCCCCATTTCACTCAATGTAAAGTCAAAGTCCTATGTTGATGTACAGTAGGTCAAAGTAAAAAACTCTATATGATTTGTACTCAATCCTAAATACCTATCTCTCAGACCTCATCACCCTCAAATTCATCCTTGTTTTCCTACTTCACCCACTGGCTCCCTGATATATCTGACACACATCAAAACTTTCCTGACTCCTGGCTTTGCCCTTGTTCTTCCTCCCATCATGGTCTCTTCCAGAGAATCCCACAACGTGGTCTCATTTCTTTCAGGACTCTGCTCAAATATCCCCTTAGGAGTGCCATCTCCCTAATTCCCTTGTTTAAATAGCAAACCCTTGTTTGCGAACTCTTGTTTCAACACTTACTGCTACTTAAAATGTTATGTATTATACTGTTTATTACTTGTCTCTTCCCAAGTAGAACAGCTGAGAAAAGAAAAAAAGTGAAAGGCAAAGGAGAAAAGATATACCCATCTGCATGCAGAGTTCCAAAGAATAGCAAGGAGAGATAAGAAAGTCTTCCTCAGTGATCAAGGCAAAGAAATAGGGGAAAACAATAGAATGGGAAAGACTAGAGATCTCTTAAGAAAATTAGAGATACCAAGGAATATTTCATGGAAAGATGGGCACAATAAAGGAAAGAAATGGTATGGATCTAACAGAAGCAGAAGATATTAAGAAGAGGTGGCAAGACTACACAGAAGAACTGTACAAAAAAGACCTTCATGTCCCAGATAATCACAATGGTGTGGTCACTCACCTAGAGCCAGAGATCCCGGAATGTGAAGTGAAGTGGGTCTTAGGAAGCATCACTACAAAGAAAGCTAGTGGAGGTGATGGAATTCCAGGTGAGTTATTTCAAATCCTAAAGGTTGATGCTGTGAAAGTGCTGCACTCAGTATGCCAGCAAATTTGGAAAACTTTTTGCCACAGGATTGGGAAAGGTCAGTTTTCATTCCAATCCCAAAGAAAGGCAATGGCAAAGAATGTTCAAACTACTGCACAATTGCATGCATCTCACATGCTAGCAATGGAGAAGGAAATGGCAACCCACTCCAGTGTTTTTGCCTGGAGAATCCCAGGGACGGGGGAGCCTGGTGGGCTTCCGTCTATGGAGTCACACAGAGTCGGACATGACTGAAGTGACTCAGCAGTAGCAGCACATGCTAGCAAAGTAATGCTCAGCCAGGTTTCAACTGTACATGAACTGTGACCATCCAGATGTTCAAGCTGGATTCGGAAAAGTCAGAGGAACCAGAGATGAGATTGCCAACATCCGTTGGATCATTGAAAAAGCAAGAGAGTTCCAGAAAAACATCTTCTTCTGCTTTATTGACTATGCCAAAGCCTTTGACTATGTGGATCACAACAACTGTGGAAAATTCTTTAAGAGATGGGAGTACCAGAGCACCTTACCTGCTTCCTGAGAAATCTGTATGCAGATCAAGAAGCAACAGTTACAGCTGAACATGGAACAACAGATTCATTCCAAATTGGGAAAGGAGTATGTCAAGGCTGTATATCGTCATCCTGCTTATTTAACTTCTATGCAGAGTACATCATGTGAAATGCCGGGCTGGATAAGCACAAGCTGGAATCAAGATTGCCGGGAGAAATATCAATAACCTCAGATACACAGATGACACCACCCTTATGGCAGAAAATGAAGAGGAACTAAAGAGCCTCTTGATGAAAATGAAATAAGAGAGTGAAAACATTGGCTTAAAACTCAATATCATAAAACTAAGATCATGGCATCCAGTCCCATCACTTCATGGAAAATAGATGGGGAAACAATGGAAACAGTGACAGACTTTATTTTGGGGGGGGCTCCAAAATCACTGCAGATGGTGACCATAGTCATGATACCAAAAGATGCTTGCTCCTTGGAGGAAAAGCTATGATATTAAAAAGCAGAGGCTTACTTTGTTAACAAAGGTCTTTCTAGTCAAAGCTTTGGTTTTTCCAGTAGTCATTTATGGATGTGAAAGTTGGACTATAAAGAAAGCTGATCGCCGAAGAATTGATACTTTTGAACTGTGGTGTTGGAGAAGACTCTTGAGAGTCCCTTGAACTGCAAGGAGATCAAACCAGTGAATCCTAAGGGAAATGTGGGTGCATGTGTGTCAGTTGCTCAGTTGTGTCCAACTCTGCGACCCCATGGACTATAGGCCACCAGGCTCCTCTGTCCAAGAGATTTTCCAGGCAAGAGTACTGGAGTGGGTTGTCTTGCCCTCCTCCAGACGATCTTCCCAACCCAGAGATCAAACCTCGATCTCCTGCATTAGCAAATAGGTTCTTTACCACTAGCACCACCTGGGAAGCCCTGTATATTAATATAAAAATGAACAAAATGGACCCATTTATCTTGAGCACTGTTTCTAATGTTTTACTGAAATATAGTTACTCTTCAATAAAACAAAAACATTTTCAATGGCAATATAAGTTTGTTAGTGGAGATCTTTCTACTTTAGATATAAGTGTCTGAGGTACTTAGAATTTCACAGTAATTATTTCTTCGAGGATTTTAACTTTTAGTTTTTAAAATCACATCAGTAATTTCCTTTATCTACAACTTGATTTTTTTTAATAAGGAAAGAAGAGAAAAAATCAAGAAACATGAGGAAAATACTTAGACTTCCTTGACTGTTTTATTGCTGAAATTTTATATCTAGGAAAAGTATTTCAGATGTTTATGAAGGATCATCAATCCTTTTACACCAAAAAAAAATTTTCATTGTGCCAGATATTATCCATATAGAGCATTCTGACACTAAAGTGGCTAAGTAGTATGGAGTAGAACAAAGATTTTAAAAACACATTTCCTGTTTTAAAATAAATATGAAAAGAATTTTTAAAAGCAACAAAATTCAGTATCAACACGTCTGAGTTAATTTTGTATGAGTTCTGTCCATCTGTGAAGAGGAAGCAGAGTATAGGAACACTTGCTTCTGGGTGCTTTATTTCCCCAGGCATGTTCCAGAGTGCTTGGAAGGGTGCCCAGTTTGTACTAGGAGCTCCATGAATATTTGCAGAATATAAAAATGACTGTATAAAGGGTAATAGAGACACAAGAAAATTTCCTTTCTACCCCTTTCCTCTCTCTTCCCTCTACTCTTTTGACTGCACTACACATAAATAAGTTTTATATATGTTTTATGAAATGTATTGAAAGTTTCATTATGAAAGTAGTAGTTTAGTGTTGCTTACTCCTTAATCTTTACTAACAAGAGTGTCCCCCTATTTTTCAAACAATATTTAATATCTTATTGTCAACCTGGTAAAGGTGAATGCCACAGTGAAATGAGAGAAACAATTATCGTTTTAATTCCCTAAGCACATATACTGAGATATCTTTTATACAATTATCCTTTCCAGGGATTACAAAATGGTGAGTTTAAGATGGTTTTCCAAATGTTTACTATTAACACTGATGAAGAAGATACATTATATTATATATGATATAATGTAATATAATCTATATGTATATATCCATATCAAGGAAATATGTTACTCATTGGAAAAGATCCTGATGCTGGGAAAGATTTAAGGCTGGAGGAGAAGGGGCAACAGAGGATGAGATGCTTGGATGGCATCATCGACTCAGTAGACATGAGCTTGAACAAACTCCAGGAGATAGGAAAGGACAGGGAAGCCTGGTGTACTGCAGTTCATGGGGTTGCAAAGACTTGGACATGACTGAACGACTAAACAACAAATAACTATATATACAATATATATGTATTTGTGTGTGAATGTGTATATATCTGTCTATATCTGCACCTATTTATTTAATCATATTTTTCAAAGTGGGCACTGATTGTTGCTGATATAGTAGTTCCTTTTGATCACAGCTTGCCTGATTTGCTTTCAATTACTACAAACTTTTAGAACTTTCCACTTTCCTTCAACTAAAGCAATTATTTTCTTTCCGAAACAGAATAAGTCATTTTTAAAACCAGCATCTTTAAAATTGTTTTCATTTGTTGTTAGATACACATTTCTTCTTGGAAAAAGGAAAATGTGTCATGACTAAACTACCTTAATTGAAGGGAAGGAGCGAGAAGGAAGAGCAAGAGAGAGAGAAAGAAGATTTAAGATGTTCTAATCATTGGTTCACATAACCATAATGAACAATAAAAACTGTTCATTTTCTCTGAGTTTCTGTATTACACATCAAGTGCGGCACCTGGATCCTATCTCAAGAGACAGTTTGTCACTGTGTATAATTGCCTTGCAGCATAGCAGACTCAAACGATTCATTATGTTGGTTTTCCGAAAGAAACTAAAATAGTCAAAGATTTCCTTCCATTTCCACCTTTGTAAGGAAATCAGTGGTTGCTCTTCAGTGAAGCTGGAGATGAATTGACTCTCACCGGACACAAGTGAGGACGTGTATACCTGTCCTTGTTTGATCGCCTTCTGACTGCTCATTCCACTGGAGCTGGAGAGTTACTCATCGAGGGATCACAACGTGGACAATAAGAAATCATCAACACCAAGTTTTAAAAATACTTTTAATGTACAGAGTTTATACGACACCCCAAGTTTGCATAGCCTCCATGTATTTCAAGTAGCATTGTTCTAATTATAATCTAATTATAAAAACAGATTTGTAACCCGTATAAAGGCCTAAAATATATAAATGAAAAGTAAAAAGGTAAACACCCTCTGTAATTTTCACATTCACTATTAATAAGAGCAGCAGTGGGCAAGAGTGCCCACACAGTGGACCCCGTGGCTGATCTAGGCAGGGAGGGTCGAGACCCAGTGAAGGCAGGGGGAGTTTGTGGAGGCTGGGTTGACAGGAACTGGAAAGGGAGGTTTTGGTAACTGGGTTTTAGGACTCCTGAACTCTGCCCTCTACATGTCCACAGTACACCTCTGAGTATTTCTCGCCAGGGCCAGGACCTCAATCCTTATTTCCACCATCAGCACTGCGACACAGCGCTACTGAATCAGAAGGGTTAAGTATGAGCTGAGTGAGGGAAGTTGGTCCTGCCAGAAGCAGAAACACAAAGAGTTGACCCTACTGTTAGCTTAAAATTCTTTCTAGCAATTTTCTATTAGGGTAATTTGTCACATAATTTTTCATGACTATTAACAATTTTATTTTGTAATGTAGTATAATAATAACATGATATAATAATGTAAATTTACATGAAATTATTTATTAAGTGTCTTTTTCAAGGATTTGTTTTCCATTTTTTATTTTCAACTTGTTTTCAATTTTTGAAATAAAAGAATACTAAAATAAATATTTTGAACACAGGCATTTGTCTGAATGCTAGTAAATCAGGGTAGATTATCACCAGTTAAATTACTAGGTTAATATTTTAGAAATTTCTTGATACATATTGTCAGATATTTTTCTTACACCCTGCAGATATTAACAACCTGAACTATTTTACTCTAAAAAAATATTAACAACATTTGACAATAGCTTCTGAGTGTTAAATGAAAATAAATTCTTATCACTGCACTAATTTGACTACCTTTCCAGTTAATGAGGATAAACATGCATGGGGATGACCCAGAAGGGGGAAATGGGAAGGAGGAAGGTGGGAGGGGGGTTCAGGAGGGGGAACACATGTACATCCCGGGCAGATTCATGTCAATGTATGACAAAACCAACAAATATAATATTGTAAATTAATTAGCCTCCAATAAAAAAAAAAAAAAACAATTGTTTTTACTATTTAGGTACGTTGTTTTTAGGTAGAGTTGCTGTTTTTAAAAGGAAGTTTCAGTGTTTTCATTGTTGATTGAAAAGATCTGTACATATTAGGAGTACTAATCATTTCTTTCATCATTGCAAATAATTTTTATAAAGTAGGTTTCTAGGTCTTGTATCTTTTATTTAGCTTTTAGTAATTAAAAATATTTATTACTGTATAGTTGATTTACAATGTTGTATTAATTCCAAGTGTAGAGCTAAGTGATTCACTTATACATATACATGTTTTCATTCTTTTTCAGAATTTTTTACCCACATAGGTTATTGCAGAATATTGAGTAGAGTTCCCTATGGTATACAGTAGGTCCTTGCTGATTATCTGTTCCATATATAGTGGTGTGTGTACGTTAATCCCAAGATCCTAATTCATCACCCATCTCAACATTTCCCCTTTGGTAATAATTAGTCCGTTTTTGAAATTTCTTTTTTTTTAATTTATTTATTTTGATTGGAGGCTAATTACTTTACAATATTGTATTGGTTTTGCCATACACTGACATGAATCAGCCCTGGGTGTACATGTGTTCCCCATCTTGAACCCCCCTCACATCCCTCCCCATACCTGTTTCCGTTTTATAAATAAGTTCATTTGTATCATTTTTTTTTCAGATTCCATATAAGATATGTGTCTTTCTCAATATAACTTACTTTACTCAGTATGACAATCTCTAGGTCCCTCCACGCTGCTGCAAATGGCATTATTTTGTTCTTTTTATAGCTGAGTAATACTCCATCCATGAGGATGGACTGGACTGGAAGAAGCACAAGCTGGAATCAAGATTGCCGGGAGAAATATCAATAAACTCAGATATGCAGATGATACCACCCTTATGGCAGAAAGTGAAGAGGAACTAAAAAGGCTCTTGATGAAAGTGAAAGAGGAGAGTGAAAAAGTTGGCTTGAAGCTCAACATTCAGAAAACTAAGATCATGGCATCTGGTCCCATCACTTCATGGGAAATAGATGGGGAAACAGTGGATACAGTGTCAGACTTTATTTTGGGGGGCTCTAAAATCACTGCAGATGTTGATTGAAGCCATGAAATTAAAAGATGCTTACTCCTTGGAAGGAAAGTTATGACCAACCTAGATAGCATATTAAAAAGTAGAAACATCACTTTACCAACCAAGGTCCGTCTAGTCAAGGCTATGGTTTTTCCCGTGGTCATGTATGGATGTGAGAGTTGGATTGTGAAGAAAGCTGAGCGTCGAAGAATTGATGCTTTTGAACTGTGGTGTTGGAGAAGACTCTTGAGAGTCCCTTGGACTGCAAGAAGATCCAACCAGTCCATTCTAAGGGAGATCAATCCTGGGTATTCATTGGAAGGACTGATGCTAAAGCTGAAACTCCAATACTTTGGCCACCTCATGCGACGAGTTGACTCATTTGAAAAGACTCTGATGCTGGGAGGGATTGGGGGCAGGAGGAGAAGGGGATGACAGAGGATGAGATGCCTGGATGGCATCACCGTCTTAGATGGACATGAGTTTGAGTGAACTCCCGGAGTTGGTGATCGACAGGTAGGCCTGGCATGCTGTGATTCATGGGGTCACAAATTCAGATACAAATAAGCAACTGAACTGAACTGAATACTCCATCCTATATATATTAAAAGGCAGAGACATTACTTTGCCGACCAAGGTCCGTCTAGTCAAGGCAATGGTTTTTCCCGTGGTCATGTATGGATGTGAGAGTTGGACTGTGAAGAAAGCTGATCGCCGAAGAATCGATGCTTTTGAACTGTGGTGTTGGAGAAGACTCTTGAGAGTCCCTTATACTGCAAGGAGATCCAACCAGTCCATTCTAAAGGAGATCAATCCTGGATGTTCATTGGAGGGACTGATTCTAAAGCTGAAACTCCAATACTTTGGCCACCTCATGAGACGAGTTGACTCACTGGAAAAGACTCTGATGCTGGGAAAGGTTGGGGGCGGGAGGAGAAGGGGACGACGGAGAATGAGATGGCTGGATGGCATCACCGACTCTGTGGACATGAGTTTGAGTGTACTCCGGGAGTTGGTGATGGACAGAGAGGCCTGGCGTGCTGTGATTCATGGGGTCGCGGAGAGTCGGACACGACTGAGCGACTGAACTGAACTGAACTGATATATGTATCACATCTTTATCCATTCCTTTATCAATGGACATTATGTTGCTTCCTGTCTTAGCTATTGTAAATAGTGTTGCAATGAACACGGGTGAATCTATCTTTTTGAAATAGGGTTTTCTCCAGATATGTGCCCAGTAGTGGGATTGATGGGTTATATGGTAGTTTTACGGAGAAGGCAATGGCAAGCCACTCCAGTACTCTCGCCTAGAAAATCCCATGGATGGAGGAGCCTGGTAGGCTGCAGTCCATGGGGTCAGTCAGTCGGACACGACTGAGTGACCTTGCTTTTACTTTTCACTTTCACGCATTGGAGAAGGAAATGGCAACCCACTCCAGTGTTTTTGCCTGGAGAATCCCAGGGACAGGGGAGCCTGGTGGGCTTCCGTCTATGGGGTCGCACAGAGTCGGACACGACTGAAGCGACTTAGCAGCAGCAGCATGGTAGTTTTATTTTTCATTTTATAAGGAAAATTCATACTGTTCTCCATAGTGGTTGTACCAATTTATATTCTTACCAATAGTGTAGGAGTAGGAGGATTCCCATTTCTTCATACCCTCTCAAGCATTTGTTGTTTGTAGACTAGATTTTAGTAATTCTTCCTGGGCAGAAATTTTGTATTTTATATCTACATTTCTACTGACTTTTTTTGTAATTTCTTCCTATTATTTAATACTTAAAATGCCATCCAATTTAGATTACAACGTCCTTATTTTCTTCTAGTTCCACTTTATGTATCTTAAACTCTTTAATTTGCCTCCAAGTGACTGTACTTTTTCTATCACAGGTAATTCATTTTCTTGCTTTGTGTACTAACTGTAGTAGTAATAGTAATAGAACAGTAATAATAGCAGTGATAGTTAATGTGTATTTACTATTACAAAGCATGCTACTTAATGAATTACTTGTTTTACTTTGTTGAATCCAACAATACACAGGGAAGTTTATTAGTACTATTTTACAAGTGAAAAAATTGTGCTTACACTAGTTAGAACCATATGCTACAAGGACTAAGAATGAAAACTCAAATTCCAGTTGTTCTCATCCTTCTAATGGCACAGTTTTACGTGAGACATTTTGAAAACACACATGCACATAACAGTGAATGAATACTTACTAGCCATTACATGAATATTTTTAGAGCACAGGCTTCTCAAGTTAATACCAGTCAAGCAACTGGCAAGTGGCATATATGCAGATGGATCACAGGAGCCTCTCACCAGATGTGCATGTCAGTCACTTAAGCAAGTCTGACACTTGTGAGACAGATGGTGAAAAGACTATTTTAAATATATATTCTGGATTTTTTAAGCTGCCATAATACTGTCTATTTTGTCAGTGCCACAATAGGCATATCTTGCTTGTCATTCATTTAACTTTAAAAAATATAGAGATACTGTATACAATCCTACCTTAATTTTATGGTCACTCTTCAAGGTGGTTCAAAGTCTATCTACTTAAAAACATAACTGTCTGAGTAATTTATATCTTTTCTGACCACCTCACCATCAACCTAGCTAGGCTATACTACACTGAGGAATTGATGGAAATGGCAACCCACTCCAGTACTCTTGCCTGGAAAATCCCATGGACGGAGGAGCCTGGTAGGCTGCAGTCCATGGGATCGCTAGGAGTCGGACACGACTGAGCGACTTCACTTTCACTTTCATGCATTGGAGAAGGAAATGGCAACCCACTCCAGTGTTCTTGCCTGGAGAATCCCAGGGACAGGGGAGCCTGCTGGGCTGCTGTCTATGGGGTCGCACAGAGTCGGACATGACTGAAGTGACTTAGCAGCAGCAGCATTCTGGTCTAAAAGGAGAGATGGAAGTGTTACGGTGCATTAAAAGAGCATGAGTTTTGTGTCACAAAAACTTAAAGTTGGATTGTGACTCTGAAACTACCTAACTGTGGAAATATAAGCAAATTACTGAAATTCTCTCCCCATTTGCTTCCTTATAAATTCAAAATAAATACTAACATCTGCTTGTAGTATTGATGACTATGAACATATTAACTATGTCACTAATAATGGTGAGAATAATAAAATAGTAAATATATTATATACATGGTAATATATTATTTTATAATATATAAAATTTATATAAATTATGACTGGCAGTATGCAAATGGATAGATTCTATGCTAAGTATTTCAAATATCCTGTTGTTGTTTAGTTGCTAAGTTGTGTCTGATTCTTTTTCAACTGCATGGACTGTAGCCCATGAGGCTCCTCTTTCCATGGGATTTCCCAGGCAGGAACATTGGAGTGGGTTGCCATTTCCTTCTCCAGGGGGTCTTCCTGACCCAGGAATCGAGACTGTCTCCTACTTGGCAGGCACATTCTTTACCACTAAGTCACCTGCGAAGCCCTTCAAACATAGTCTCCCACAGTATTTCCAACAATTCTTCATGGTGAGTACTCTTAAGAGCCCCATGTTACAGGTGAAGAAATTGCAGTTCATAATGTCTTAAAATCAGAGTCAATATTATATGAAGGTCTAGCTGAGAAACCAGAATTCAAATCCTAAACTGAAAAAGAGAAAGCTAAATTCTTCAGTTTTCCATAGATCCTTTATTTTTTCTTGCTACATGTTGAGCCTGTTTTATTCTTGTTCAGCATCTGCCACCATTCCTTATATCATTTGACATTTTTCCCCCTGAATCTATGATTCAGAATTTCTAACACAATTAATGATGTACCAGAAGCCAAAGAAGACAAATAAAAAGTTTTCATGGCATAAGTTTGTGTTATATTTTTTCTTGAGAAATAAAAGTTTGGATTTTTTTTTAAAGAGAGAACATACATATTGTGATTTTAAGTTTTATGAAACCATAGGTAGTTTTTCTTATAATGTTATATTGGATTGGCCAAAAATTTGTTTGGGTTTTTCTGTACCAACTTTTTTGCCAACCCAATATAAAGTCTCCACATTTGTATCATGAACAAGTCCTGTGTGGGATTCCAATGACTCTTGAAAGTCTTTCAAAAAATTAGCAACCTTTGCTGAAAAATAATAACCATCTTATTACATACCAGCTGGAAGCACTATTTACAAAGATTAAATTTCATAAAATGAAATTCACATTGAAAACTGTACAATGAAGAAAATAGCTTTATAGAATGAGTTAAAATATGAAGTGCCACTCTGTGTCAATAAATAAGTCATTTTTTTCAATATATTTAATTTATGTCTTGGACGATAGTATTACTTTGGAAAAATCTGTAACACTGTGTGCATAGAATTTTGTTCCTAAAAGCTTCCAGTCTCCAGAAATGTGAGTTCTTAAAATTTCTAGTTAGAAATTAAACTATAAGAATATAGCAGACTTTTAGAGAGAAGGAACAAGATGGCGGAGGAATAGGAAGGCGAGACCACTCTCTCCCCCACAAATTCATCAAAAGAACATTTGAATGCAGAGTAAAGTCCATGAAACAACTTCTGAATGCTGGCAGAGGACATCAGGCACCCAGAAAAGCAGCCAATTGTCTTCGAAAGGAGGTAGGAAAAAACATAAAAGATAAAAAAAAAGAGACAAAAGAGGTAAGGACGGAGCTCCGTCCTGGGAAGGGAGGCTTTAAAAAGAGAGAAGTTTCCAAACACCAAGAAACACTCTCACTGGCTAGTCTGTGGTGAACCTTGGAACCTCAGAGGGCCACATAACCAGGAGGAAAAAAGAAAGAAATAATGAAAACCCAAAGATTACCCGCCAAACGGTAACTCCCAACAGAAGCAGTGCAGACGCCTGCATACGCCATTAGCAAGCGGGGGGTTGGGCAGGGAGGAGCCGGCTGAACTGCTTAGAGAGAGGACTGGGCTTGAATGCTGCAAGAACAATCTGAGAGATGTAACAGGGGATAGCAAAGCAGACTGGTATAGCTTCCCCACGAAAAGGCAGAAAGCTCTAACCTAAGACTCCGCCATCCCCACTCACAGAACAAAGGACTGAGCAGAGCGAGCCAGCTGTGGTCGGCCCATCCCCCATCCCCCGGCGAGACAGGTAGGGAGGTCAGCCAGAGCCAGAGGGGGCAACTGCGGCCCCACAAAAGGCATCCGATACAAACTACAGGCAGGCTTGTTGCTAATCAAGACTTCTTGGGCTCCGGCCAGTTGATATCCGCCTGAGAAGGTGCGCCGGTTGTACACCCAGAAAACCGAGTGGCAGGGACTGGGGAGGTGATAAGTCGCAGCGACCGCGTTCGCCAAACACCTGGTCATCTGAGCTGCTCGGACCAGGGAAGGCACAAAACGCAGACCCAGCCAAGTGTGCACCTTTGTGGAGTACCCGAGAAACTGAACTTGAGTCGCTCAGATCTGGGAAGTGTATACAACCCAGCGCCGGCCACGGACAGTTTCCGGCAGAGCAACCTAGAGCCTGTGTAGTGTAGACTGGGACAGCATACGTGCTGTGAGCGGGGGCAAACCCAGTGTGCCCGAGACGCTGCGAGCACTCCTCACAGACACCAGAGATGTTTGTCTGTAGTGTTCCTCCCTTCCCAGAACAGGACTGAACTGAGCCTTTAAAAAGTGTCCACCCGCACCCTAATATCAGGGCGGAAATTAGACACTGCAGAGACCAGCAAACAGGAGCTAAAACAGAGGGAACCACCTTGGAAATGAGATAGAGAAGTCTAGAGACTACTCCAAGAATAAGACCAAACACCAGAGGCAAGAGGCTTAAGCCCGAATCCTGAGAACACCAGAGAACTCCTGACTCCAGGGAACATTAATCGATAGGAGCTCATCAAAAACCTCCATATCTACATTAAAACCAAGCACCACCAAGGGTCAACAAGTTCCAGAGCAAGACATACCACGCAAATTCTCCAACAACACAGGAAAATAGCCCTCAGTTTCAATACACAGGCTGCCCAAAGTCACTCCAAACCCACTGACATCTCATAACTCATTACTGGACACTTCATTGCACTCCAGAGAGAAGAAATCCAGCTCCACCCACCAGAACACCGACACAAGCTTCCCTAACCAGGAAACCTTGACAAGTCACCCGTCCAACCCCACACACAGTGAGGAAACTACATAATAAAGAGAACTCCACAAACGGCCAGAAGAGGGAAAGGCCACCCCAAGCACAGCAATATAAGCAAGATGAAGAGGCAGAGAAATACCCAGCAAATAAAGGAACAAGAGAAATGCCCACCAACACATACAAAAGAGGAAGATATAGGGAATCTACCTGATAAAGAATTTCAAATTTTGATGGTGAAAATGATTCAAAATCTTGAAAGTAAAATGGAGTTACAGATAAATAACCTGGAGAAAAGGATTGAGAAGATGGAAGAAAGGTTTAATAAGGACTTAGAGGAAACAAAAAAGAGTCAGTATACAATGAATAATGCAATAGATGAGATCAGAAACACTCTGGAGGGAACAAACAGTAGAATAACAGAGGCAGAAGACAGGATAAGTGAGCTAGGAGATAGAATTGTAGAAATAAATGAAACAGAGAGGAAAAAAGAAAAACGAATTAAAAGAAATGAGGACAATATTAGAGACCTCTGGGACAATGTTAAACGCTCCAACATTCGAATCATAGGAGTCCCAGAAGAAGAAGACAAAAAGAAAGACCATGAGAGAATACTTGAGGAGATAATAGTTGAAAACTTCCCTAAAATGGGGAAGGAAATAATCACCCAAGTCCAAGAAACCCAGAGAGTCCCCAACAGGATAAACCCAAGGTGAAATACTCCAAGACACATATTAATCAAATTAACAAAGATCAAACACAAAGAACAAATATTAAAAGCAGCAAGGGAAAAGCAGCAAATAACACACAAGGGGATTCCCATAAGGATAACAGCTGATCTTTCAACAGAAACTCTTCAGGCCAGGAGGGAATGGCAAGACATACTTAAAGTGATGAAAGAAAATAACCTACAGCCCAGATTACTATACCCAGCAAGGATCTCATTCAAATATGAAGGAGAAATCAAAAGCTTTACAGACAAGCAAAAGCTGAGAGAATTCAGCATCACCAAACCAACTCTTAAACAAATGCTAAAGGATCTTCTCCATGCCGGAAACACAGAAAGGGTGTATAAACTCGAACCCAAAGCAATAAAGAAAATGGCAACGGGATCATACTTATCAATAATTACCTTAAACGTAAATGGGTTGAATGCCCCAACCAAAAGACAAAGGCTGGCTGAATGGATACAAAAACGAGAACCCCACATATGTTGTCTACAAGAGACCCACGTCAAAACGAGGGGCACATACAGACTGAAAGTGAAGGGCTGGAAAAAGATATTCCATGCAAATAGAGACCAAAAGAAAGCAGGAGTAGCAATACTCATATCAGATAAAATAGACTTTAAAACAAAGGCTGTGAAAAGAGACAAAGAAGGAAACTACATAATGATCAAAGGATCAATCCAAGATGAAGATATAACAATTACAAATATTTATGCACCCAACATAGGAGCACCGCAATATGTAAGACAATTACTAACAAGTATGAAAGGGGAAATTAACAACAATGCAATAATGGTGGGAGATTTTAATACCCCACTTATATCTATGGATAGATCAACTAAACAGAAAATTAACAAGGAAACACAAACTTTAAATGATACAATAGACCACTTAGACCTAATAGATATCTATAGGACATTTCACACCAAAACAATGAATTTCACCTTTTTCTCCAGTGCACACGGAAACTTTTCCAGGATAGAGCATACCCTGGGCCGTAAATCTAGCCTTGGTAAGTTCAAAAAAATTGAAATCATTACAAGCATCTTTTCTGACCACAATGAAGTAAGATTAGATCTCAATTACAGGAGAAAAACTATTAAAAATGCCAACATATGGAGGCTGAACAACACGCTGCTAAATAATGAACAAATCATAGAAGAAATCAAAAGAGAAACCAAAATATGCATAGAAATGAATGAAAACACAACAACCCTCTGGGACACTGTAAAAGCAGTGCTAAGGGGGAAGTTCATAGCAATACAGGCACACCTCAAGAAACAAGAAAAAAGTCAACTAAATAACCTAACTCTACATCTAAAGAAACTAATAAAGGAAGAAATGAAGAACCTCAGGGTTAGTAGAAGGAAAGAAATTGTAAAAATTAGGGCAGAGATAAATGCAAAAGAAACAAAAGAGACCATAGCAAAAATCAACAAAGCCAAAAGGTGGTTCTTTGAGAAGGTAAATAAAATTGACAGACCACTAGCCAGACTTATCAAGAAACAAAGGGAGAAGTACCAAATCAATAAAATTAGAAATGAAAATGGAGAGATCACAACCAACAACATAGAAATACAAAGGATTATTAGAGAATACTATCAGCAATTATATGGCAATAAAATGAATAACCTGGAAGAAATGGACAAATTCCTAGAAAAGCACACCTTGCCAAAACTGAACCAGGAAGAAATAGAAAATCTGAACAGACCCATCACAAGCAGGGAACTAGAGGCTGTAATCAGGAATCTTCCAACAAACAAAAGCCCAGGTCCAGACGGCTTCACAGCTGAATTCTATCAAAAATTTAGAGAAGAGCTAACACCTATTCTACTCAAACTCTTCCAGAAAATTGCTGAGGAAGGGAAACTTCCAAACTCATTCTATGAGGCCACCATCACCCTAATCCCAAAACCTGGTAAAGATCCCACAAAAAAAGAAAACTACAGGCCAATATCACTGATGAACATAGATGCAAAAATCCTTAACAAAATTCTAGCAATCGGAATCCAACAACACATTAAGAAGATCATACATCATGACCAAGTGGGCTTTATCCCAGGAATGCAAGGATTCTTCAATATCCACAAATCAATCAACGTAATACACCACATTAACAAACTGAAAAATAAAAATCATATGATTATCTCAATAGACGCAGAGAAAGCCTTCGACAAAATTCAACATCCATTTATGATAAAAACCCTCCAGAAAGTGGGAATAGAAGGGACATATCTCAACATAATAAAAGCTATATATGACAAACCCACACAAACATTATCCTCAATGGTGAAAAACTGAAAGCATTTCCCCTAAAGTCAGGAACAAGACAAGGGTGCCCACTCTCACCACTACTATTCAACATAGTTCTGGAAGTTTTGGCCACAGCAATCAGAGCAGAAAAAGACATAAAAGCAATACAAATTGGAAAAGAAGAAGTAAAACTTTCACTGTTCACCAATGACATGATCCTCTACACAGAAAACCCTAAAGACTCTAAAAGAAAACTACTAGAGCTAATGAATGAATACAGTAAAGTTGCAGGATATAAAATCAACACACAGAAATCCCTTGCATTCCTATACACTAATAATAAGAAAATAGAAAGAGAAATTAAGGAAACTATACCATTCACTGTTGCAACGAAAATAATTAAATACTTAGGAATATATCTACCTAAGGAAACAAAAGACTTGTACATAGAAAGCTATAAAACACTAGTGAAAGTAATCAAAGAGGACACTAATAAATGGAGAAATATACCATGTTCATGGATTGGAAGAATAAATATTGTAAAAATGAGTATACTACCCAAAGTAATTTATTTATTCAATGCAATCCCTATCAAGCTACCAACAATAATTTTCTCAGAGCTAGAACAAATAATCTCACAATTTGTGTGGAAATACAAAAAACCTCGAATAGCCAAAGCAATCTGGAGGAAGAAAAATGGAACTGGAGGAATCAACCTGCCAGACTTCAGGCTCTACTACAAAGCCACAATCATCAAGACAGTATGGTACTGGCATAAAGACAGAAATATAGATCAATGGAACAAAATAGAGAGTCCAGAGATAAATCCACGCACCTATAGACACCTTATCTTTGCCAAAGGAGGCAAGAATATAAAATGGAGAAAAGACAGTCTCTTTAACAAGTGGTGCTGGGAAAACTGGTCAGCCACTTGTAAAAGAATGAAACTAGGACACTTCCTAACACCATACACCAAAATAAACTCAAAATGGATTAGAGAGCTAAAGGTAAGACCAGAAACTATAAAACTCCTAGAGGAGAACGTAGGCAAAACACTCTCTGACATAAATCACAGCACGATCCTCCAAGACCCACCTCCCAGAATATTGGAAACAAAAGCAAAAATAAACACATGGGACCTAATTAAAATTAAAAGCTTCCACAGAGCAAAGGAAACTATAAGCAAGGTTTTCGAAAAGATAGCCTTCAGAATGGGAGAAAATAATAGCAAATGAAGCAACTGATAAAGGATTAATCTCCAAAATATACACCAGCTCCTGCAGCTCAATTCCAGAAAAATAAGTGACCCAATCAAAAAATGGGCCAAAGAACTAAACAGTCATTTCTCCAAAGAAGACATACAGATGGCTAACAAACACATGAAAAGATGCTCAACATCCCTCATAATCAGAGAAATGCAAATCAAAACCACAATGAGATACCATTTCACACCAGTCAGAATGACTTCTATCCAAAAGTCTACATGCAATAAATGCTGGAGAGGGTGTGGAGAAAAGGGAACCCTCTTACACTGTTGGTGGGAATGCAAACTAGTACAGCCACTATGGAGAACAGTGTGGAGATGCCTCAAAAAACTGGAAATAGAACTGCCATATGATCCAGCAATTGCACTCCTGGGCATACACAGCGAGGAAACCAGAATTGAAAGAGACACATGTACTCCAATGTTCATGGCAGCATTGTTTATAATAGCGAGGACATGGAAGCAACCTAGATGTCCATCTGCAGACGAATGGATAAGAAAGCTTTGGTACATATACACAATGGAGTATTACCCAGCCATTAAAAAGAATGCATTTGAATCAGTTCTAATGAGGTGGATAAAACTGGAGCCTATTATACAGAGTGAAGTAAGCCTGAAAGAAAAACACCAATACAGTATACTAACGCATATAATGGAATTTAGAAAGATGCAAATGATAACCCTGTATACGAGATAGCAAAAGAGGCACAGATGTATAAAACAGTCTTTGGGACTCTGTGGGAGAGGTTGAGTGTGGGATGATTTGAGAGAATGGCATTGAAACATGTATATTATCATATGTGAAACGATTTGCCAGTTCAGGGCCAATGCATGTTACAGGATGCATGGGGCTGGTATGCGGGGATGACCCTGAGGGAGGATAAGGGGAGGAGGAAGGTGGGAGCGGGGTTCGGGAGGGGGAACTCATGTACACCGGGGGTGGATTCATGTCAATGTATGGCAAAACCAACCAATATAATATTGTAAAATAATTAGCCTCCAATAAAAATTTAAAAATATACAAAAATAAAATACAAAAATTAAAAAAAAGAATATAACAGACTTTTACAATAACATCTGTCTAGAAACAAGTTTTCTAGGTTGTGAACAATACAGTACATGAAAATATGCTGAACCCCATATTTGAATATGGACATTTCATGTTTGTGCATTTTTGGGGATTTATCTAACAATACTAATAGTTTTTTCTCATGTTTTCAAGTGTTATGAGCCCATAGTTTTAAACTTTACCCTGCTCTATCAACCACAACCTAATTGCAGAACCATAAAATTTATGAACTGATCATTTCTTTCCTCATTAGAAGTTACTCCTTTTAATGTTTTATGGTTCAATTTATAGTTTTATGGTGTCAAGTTATATGACACCATATATGTATGTTCTGACAGAACCTGAATTTACACGATGGCCATTATCCTCCAAATTTTCTATAACTTTTATACATGGAAATACCTTTGTCAAATACCAAGGACTTATCTTTTCATTAAAAAAGGCAGATAAAAATTAGTGAGTCCTTGAAAATGGTGAACAAAAAATGTCATTATTGTATGAGGTATATTTGTTTACAAATTCATGGTTCTGATTTGCTCTGTATTATTCTTAGTACACCTTTTTTGAGGTTCTTGCCTATATCATTGGAGCCACTGATTTGGCACAATGTGAAATTATGAATGGCTGTGATTTATTAACTTCATGTTGTGTCAGCAATTTGTATAATTGTGATTTCTTCTCGGTTCAAAACTTTAGCACCCATATCTCCACTTGATCTTGTTGGACACCAAACTTAATTTGTTTATCAATAACATTTTCTAATATATTCCTAATCTTTCATAAAATGTATTTTCTATCCATTCTCACTGCCTTTATTTGGGCAAATATCTCATTTTTTCATAACTAAGCAATCTTTCTCCAGCTATATTAGTTATCTAATGCTATGTAATAAATCACCTGTAAATATTAGCAAATTACAACAATAAAATTGTATTATTTCACATGTATTATTTCATGGGTTGGGAACCAGGAAGCTAAAAAATTGGGTGCCTTTGGCATATGGTGTCTCCTGAGATTGTAGTAAAGATGTCAACCAGGGCTGTCATCCAATCTGAAGTTTTAACTGGTGGAGGGTTCCCTTTCAACATCACTCACATTGTGCTTCTCTTGATCTCAGTATTTCCTTGGCTATTTTTGACTGACTTTGGTTCCTCTCACATCAGTTCAGTTCAGTGCAGTTCAGTCACTCAGTTGTGTCCGACTATTTGCAACCCCATGAATTACAGCACACCAGGCCTCCTTGTCCATCACCAACTCCCATAGCTTACTCAAACTCATGTCCATAGAGTCGGTAATGCCATCCAACGATCTCATCTTCTGTGGTCCCCTTCTCCTGCCTTCAATCTTTCCAAGCATCAGGGTCTTTCCCAATGAGTCAGTTCTTCACATCAGTTGGCAAAGTATTGGAGTTTCAGCTTCAGCATCAGTCCTTCCGATGAATATTCAGGACTGATGGCCTTTAGGATTGACTAGTTGGATCTCCCTGAAGACCAAGGGATTCTCAAGAGTCTTCTCCAACACCACCATACAAAAGCATCAATTCTTCCATGCTCAACTTTCTTTACATTCCAAATCTCACATCAGTACATGACTACTGATAAAACCATAGCTTTGACTAGGCAGACCTTTGTTGGCAAAGTCACGTCTTTGCTTTTTAATATACTGTCTAGGTTGGTCATACCTTTTCTTCCAAAGAGCAAGTGTCTTTTAATTTTCTGGATGCAGTCACCATCTGTAGTGAGTTTGGAGCCCCCCCAAATAAAGTCTGTCACTGTTTCCATTGTTTCCCCATCTATTTGCCATGAAATGATGGGACCAGATGACATGATCGTAGTTTTCTGAATGTTTCATTTTAAGCCAACTTTTTCGCTCTCCTCTTTCACTTTCATCAAGAGACTATTTAGTTCTTCTTCACTTTCTGCCATAAGGGTGGTGTCATTTGCATATCTGAAGCTATTGATATTTCTCCCAGCAATCTTGATTTTGGCTTATGCTTCATCCATCCCAGTATTTCTCATGATGTACTCTGCATATAATTTAAATAAGCAGGGTGACAATATACAGCCTTGATGAACTCCTCTCCCGATTTGGAACCAGTCTGTTGTTCCATGTCCAGTTTTAACTGTTGCTTCCTGATCTGCATACATATTTCTCAAGAGTCAGGTCAGGTGGTCTGGTATTCCCATCTCTTGAAGAATTTTCCACAGTTTGTTGTGATCCACAGAGTCAAATGCTTTGGCATAGTCAATAAAGCAGAGGTAGATGTTTTCTGAAACTCTCTTGGTTTTGCGATGTTTCAACTGATGTTGGTAATTTGACCTCTGGTTCCTCTGCCTTTTCTAAATCCACCTTGAGCATCTGGAATTTCATGGTTCATGTACTGTTGAAGCCTGACTTGGAGAATTTAGACGGATGTCTCCAAAGTCTGCCTGTACATGACTGCTGGCTTCCCCAGAATAAGTGATCCAAAAAAAAGTGAGTGAACTCCGACTTTATGCTGCAATGTTTGCATAAGTCAATCTCAGAAGTGACGTATAATCACTTTAACTATATTCTATTAATTAAAAATGAGTCACTTAATTCAGACCTCACTCAAGAGAAGGGAATTTATTCTTCATCTCTTGAAGCAAAGCATACTGCTGTGTTTGTCAGTACCTCTTTGGGCTTCCCAGGTAACTCATCTGTAAAGAATCCAGAATCTGCCTGCAACGCAGGAGACCCCAGTTCGATTCCTGGGTTGGGAAGTTCCCCTGGAGAAGGGATCAACTACCCACTTCAGTGTTCTTGGGCTTCCCAGGTGGCTTAGACAGTAAAGAATCTGCCTGCAATGCAGGAGATCTGGGTTCAATCACTGGGTTGGGAAGATTCCTTGGAGGAGGGCACGGCAACCCATTTCAGTATCCTTGCCTGAAGAATACCCATGGACAGAGGGGCCTGGCAGGCTATAGTCCATGGGGTCACAAATAGTCAGACACAACTGAGCAACTAAGCACAGCACACAGCACAGTGCCTCTTTAAAACCACCATACCTATTCTGCATGTTATAGTCACAGTGATCATCTATAAAGGCTACTAGGTTGACAATTCTGAGTTATCTAGTTTTCCTAGTATATCACATCTTACCTGTATTCAGCCTGTACCTGGAAAATTACATATCATTCATACTAGAGAAGGAAAGTAACTTTAATTTTGTATTTCTTATGAAATTAGATGTTTGTGCATAAAAGAACCAACCACCACATTATTCAAGTACAGTATCATAGCAGGAAATCTAGGAAAGCACACCTCTTCAGGGGGAGCTTTTATTCTGGCACTGTGTAGTAATGATACATATTTAGTTTCTTATTATCTGCCGGTCATTATTCTGAACAGTTTAGGTACTTTATTTAGCTTAATTCTCAGATCAGCCCTAAGTAAGTGTTATCATATTCCTTATCTCATTTTAAAGGAAACCTAGCTTCCCTGATAGCTCAGCTAGTAAAGAATCCACCTTCAATGCAGGAGACCTGGGTTTGATCCCTGGGTTGGGAAGATCCCCTGGAGAAGGGAAAGGTTACCCACTCCAGTATTCCGGCCTGGAGAATTCCATGGACTGTATAGTCTATAGGGTCGCAAAGAGTCGGACACGACTGAGCAACTTTGACTCACTCACTCAGCTTTAAAAGAGTTAAGTAAAGTGTCCTGTCTTAGCTAATAAGGAGAGATACAAGGATTAAAATACTGTCTTACCTCTTAATCAAAAAGTTCTTCCTTCTTGAATAGTACCAAAGGATGTGCCCATAGCTTGATTCTCCATACATCAGGAGAGCTTTCTTAACCCACTGTAGTGTTCTTGCCTGGAGAATCCCAGGGACAGCGGAGCCTGGTCGGCTGCCGTCTATGGGCAGAGTTGGACACTACTGAAGCGACTTAGCAGCAGCAGCAGACTTGTATTACTCTTGACTAACTTGAAAAAATCATAGATATCCTCAATAAGTTGTCTTGTAGTGAACCATGATAGGTCACCGAGTTAAACACTTTTTTAAAACCACAGTGTTACAAAAGTTAATGAAGGTGTCTATTGGGTTTGAGGAATAAAAAGAAAGCATAGAAATTATTAACTAACCCTAACAACAAGGAACGGAGAAGGCAATGGCAACCCACTCCAGTACTCTTGCCTGGAGAATCCCGTGGACGGGGGAGCCTGGTAGGCTATAGTCCATGGGGTTACTAAGAGTTGGAAACAACTGAGAGACTTCACTTTCACTTTTCACTTTCATGCGTTGGAGAAGGCAATGACAACCCACTCCAGTATTCTGGCCTGGAGAATCCCAGGGACAGAGGAGCCTGTTAGGCTGCCGTCTATGGGGTCGCACAGAGTCAGACACGACTGACACGACTCAGAAGCCGCAACAACAAGGAAAGAGAATGGGATAAGTAATATGAAGTCTTGAGTTTGAGCAGGCTCCAGGAGTTAGTGATGGACAGGGAAACCTGGTGTGCTGCAGTCCATGAGGTAACAGAGTCAGAAACGACTGAGCAACTGAGCTGAATAAGAAGTCTAGAAAAAAGAAAACTTTTTCACATGGTTGGGGATCATGTAACATTAATCGTGTTAACTCTATGGAATCTCTTTCTTAACCTGGCATTGGGAATTTGACCATCTTTGCTTATAGATGTAAGGACATAACATAGGGCATCAAATGAATGTGAAAAACACACAGATGGGAGAATCTTATTTGAATCCTTATTAACATGATTGTACATTTCACATCAGCTCTAAACTCTTTGATCTTGGAAATACTTGTTTGTGCCTTATAAGCTGAACCTGAGATGTATTAAACAAGTTGCTCAAAGGTTTCTTAGCTAAGATGTAGCAGACTCAGAAATAAAATCCTTGTTTTTCTGACTTCAAAGTCAATGTTATTTCAGTGTATCAAACTTATCTTTCTAAAAATAAGATTAAAAGATTGTTATGTTCTCTCAGAAGAAGGATGGACCATGCTTGGACCCCAAATTTGATCTCGTTGGCAAGACTAATGATGCCACACATGCACCAAAAGGATATGAAAAGATTTGTTACTTATATGGCTGGATTTCATAGAAGAACAAGGCTAGCCTCTAAAACTAGTCTGAACATGGATTGACAGAGCAGGAAAAGAAGATTGGCTTGGAGTTTTGATGGTGTTTAGGGAGTGAGGATGCAGTGAGGGTTCCCGCACGTGCATGGACTTTTATGAATTTAAACTAACACAGTCGCTAAAAGAGGGAGAGTCCAAGGTTTATCTGCTTGCTAAGATGTTCAGCAAAAGGGAAAGACAGAGGCATGAAGCTTCAAAGATGACAGCACTCAAAATTCAAAAATGGAATCAGACTATTATTAGTCACTCCTGATGCTTGATTGATGATTAGCATGTACCATGTGTTATTTAATTGAGTGGAAACCTGTTTAAGTAGGTCATTATTGTGCTTTTCAAGCATATGGCCGGAGGCTAGTAAGAGAGGTGAAAGTTCTGTTCAAGAGCCCAGCAATGTGGATTTTGGAAAGTGAAGTGAGTCACTATTGATAATATGTGGAACACCAAACAGTGTAAAAAGTGTCTTGATGAGGTCTTATTTCATGCCTTAATATGTACAGAGATATATGTAGCTTTCATGTATATTTTGAAGACGTCTAAGACGAGAAATTCCTAGAATTCTTCACCTCTGAGCAGGTAACCTTGGACAAGGAATTGTCCTGATGCTACTGGCCAGAGCAGGCAGCTAGATTATTGACAAATAACCAAGAGTTAGTAAAAATGTTCAGTTGAAGCTGCCTATTGGCTAGAAGGTCAGTATTAAGATGATTACCTAAAATTTGGTCAGTTGTGCTAACCTTTGTGCTTATCCTTTATCAGGGTCATCCTGGATGAAATACATAAAGCAACAGTGAGCATGGTGGTGATATCGTCACTAGAGTATCGGGATTCTTATCTCTGCTCATCCAGTTTATCCCAAGGGACGACCCAGGTATACAAGGGGCTAAGAAGTGGTGGCTTCTTCTGACCATATGGGGACCTTAATGGGTTGGGCCATAGCATTACAATTGTAGTTGTCTACTGTGAATCACTATTCTTTCCAAGTTAAATTTCTAAACTAGTCTGTTAAATGGAGAATTAGTATAATCACCCCTTTCCTTAATAGGTCTTGTATAATGGGTTTTAAATACTATTTTACTTTATTTTGAATTGTATTAACTATTTTTAATGGAAACCAGTGGGGTAAGTAGGTCCATGGAGTCTGATTTGTCTAGTCAGTTTATAAATTGCCAAACACTGATTTCAATTTATTACTCATTTCATCACAGTGTCCACATCTACTAGGCAGTATTTTAGGGCTACAGATGTGATGATCATGGGAATTTAGGCAAGACCATGGTTCCAGTGGTTATGGTAAGGCATGATTGTTTGTCCTTTATTTTGTATTTAGGAACTCCTCAAGATTATAGGTAGCACCTAGTTTAAATGTAATGCAATCTCAGTATAACTGTAATTTGTGCCCCAGTAGTGATTAAGCCAATGGCAAACCTCTCCAGTACTATTGCCTAGAAAATCCCATGGATGGAGGAGCCTGGTAGGCTGCAGTCCATGGGGTCACTAAGGGTCGGACACAGCTGAGCAACTTCACTTTCACTTTTCACTTTCACACATTGGAGAAGGAAATGGCAACCCACTCCAGTGTTCTTGCCTGGAGAATCCCAGGGACGGGGGAGCCTGGTGGGCTTCCGTCTATGGGGTCACACAGAGTCGGACACGACTGAAGTGACTTAGCAGTAGCAGCAGTGATTAAGCCTGGAGAAGGAAATGGCAACCCACTCCAGTACTCTTGCCTGGAAACTCCCTTGGACAGAGGAGCCTGGTGGGTTGCAGTCCATGGGGTCACTAAGGGTCGGACATGACTGAGCAACTTCACTTTCACTTTTCACTCTCATCCATTGGAGAAGGAAATGGCAACCCACTCCAGTATTCTTGCCTGGAGAATTCCAGGGATGGGGAGCTTGGTGGGCTACCGTCTATGGGGTCGCACAGAGTCGGACACTACTGAAGTGACTTAGCAGTAGCAGTGATTAATCCATGAATTTTTTTCCAGGGGGTGTATTTCAGCAGATTTAACATCTTAATTCAGAAACTATTTTGTTGATGTGCACAATTCAATCATTGCCCTTTCATTTTTTGTTGTAGAAATTGTTAGCAAATTTTGGATTTCTGATTTAATCCATTTGTGGATCTCTGTTTCAGGTTTTTTGTTTTGTTTTTAAATTTCTTACTTTGTTTATGCTGGTTTCTGTTTTTATTTCCTCTCTCTCTGCTTCTCTCTCTTCTTTTTTATTTTACTTTGGTGATTTCTGGATGAACTTTGAGGAGATTCCTTTTCTCCTGCTATTATTTATAAACCCCTTCTTCCAGAGAGTCTCAAATCAATATCATCAGGTTTAAGTGTTTCCTCCATGGAAACATTTAACCCTTTGGTTGTACCCCAGAGTTGCCATAGATGTGTCTCCCTAAAACACTGGGAACAAGGAGGTTTTCTGAAATTAGAGGTACAGGCATCAGTAGCAACAAACGCAATTTATAAAATCCTAATGAGACATCAGCCTTTAGCAGCACAGGCTTTGGTAATTCAAATCTTCACATGGTTGTGCCTCAAACAGTGCTCTCTCCTTCTATAGAAACAACTATACAGTGGGTCTGTGTATTGGACAGAGCACTCTGAAACAGGGGCCATGGCCTGGTGAAACATATATGAAGGGTCTTTCCTTTGAGTCTAGTGTCAGTCTCCACTTACACTGAAATCTAGACACATGGTTCAATCTAAGACACACAGATATGTCTGGGGATAGACACATGATCCAGGGCCACAATAAGGAGAACCCAACCCTATACACCTTTCCCTAAATGTGAATTATGAAAAATTCCAACTTCAGCCAGTTAAATTTGATAACAGAGGTTTGGTGGAACTCAGCAAACGCAACACAAAGCAGCACAACTCACAGTGCTTGGTCATCAGCAGATGGCAGAGCCAACAAGGGAAGAAAGGCCACTGGTGGTGACTTGGCTGCTGTTGTCTGGAGAATCCTGCTCACAGTGCCGGCCACTATGGCTGCTGTTAAGATGGAACATGGGCCTCCACTCAAAATTTGGCTCAGCTGTCAAAACAAACCCCACTCACTCCCTGCAACAAGTGCACATGGCCCAAGAAAATAGAAAAAAAGTTGATTACTTACATAATGAAGATCTAAGATACAGCAGGGCAGTCCTCCCAATTGGTCCAAAATGATTTGAAAAAGTAGAGAAAAGTGACTGGCTCGGGATGTTTATGGTGTTTAGGGTGCGGGAACAAGGTTGGAAGCTCCCATGTCAGTAGATGTGTGTGTGACTTAAATTCCTATTGGCACGAAAGGAGAGAGCACCTAGGTTTTCTTGTCAATTTTGCCAGATGTGAGACAGAGGAGGAAGAGAGACGAATGAGAATTAAACACTGCTGACAATCAAATACCAAAGACTGGAGTCAGACTTTGTATTAAAAAGATAAAGGCATTCCCTCATTTTAAGAGGTTAGAGTACAGTGGTCCATACCAACCTGTATGGTCCATACCAATCATGGTGAGCTCACAAAACCAGGGAATAACATGAGGTGTATAAAAGCGTTGACTAGAACTTGTCAATTTGGATACTGCTGCTAAATGACCAGCAAAGTCTTTATGATAGACCTTTTGTGAAGGTGACAGCCTCTCTACCAAGTGTGCCTGTTTCTAATGTGATTTCTTTGCCTCCTTGCTTCATATACAGATGGAGACTATTTCCTTTTATCCTTGAACCTGTATTGGCTCGCTCTTTACTGCCAAGACTAGATATTTTCCCTCACTAGAACTCAAAACTGTCATGCTGTACAGAAGTCTATTCTAGTCTATAGTAGGGTGAGGGGGCCTGTGAAGGAAAATAAGGACACTCAAGGTGACAGGTGGCACTAAGTGCTTGACATGTGAGTGAGGCTTCTAGCCAAGATCTAGCCATCAGATTGCAGCCACATAAGTGAATCTGAACAAGACCAGATGACGAGATTCCCAGTTGGACAACTAACTCACAGAGGTATAACAAATAATAAATTATGCCTGCTTTAAGCCACTAAGTTTAGATGGGCTGTGATGCAGAACAATAGCTAAGTAATGCATTCTTTAAAATAAACTGTTATTACATTTACATCTTTAATCCATTTTGAGTTTATTTTGGTGTATGGTGTTAGGAAGTGTTATAGTTTCATTCTTTTACAAGTGGCTGACCAGTTTTCCCAGCACCACTTGTTAAAGAGACTGTCTTTTCTCCATTTTATATTCTTCCCTCCTTTGTCAAAGATAAGGTGTCCATAGGTGCGTGGATTTATCTCTGGACTTTCTATTTTGTTCCATTGATCTATATTTCTGTCTTTATGCCAGTACCATACTGTCTTGATGACTGTGGCTTTGTAGTAGAGCCTGAAGTCCGGCAGGTTGATCCCCCCAGTTCCATTCTTCTTCCTCCAGATTGCTTTGGCTATTCGAGGTTTTTTGTATTTCCATACAAATTGTGAGATTATTTGTTCTAGCTCTGTGAATAATATCGTTGGTAGCTTGATAGGGATTGCATTGAATATATAAATTACTTTGGGTAGTATACTCATTTTCACAATATTTATTCTTCCAATACATGAACACAGTATATTTCTCCATCTATTAGTGTCCTCTTTGATTACTTTCACCAGTGTTTTATAGTTTTCTATGTACAGGTCTTTTGTTTCTTTAGGTAGGTATATTCCTAAGTATTTTATTCTTTTCGTTGTAACAGTGAATGGAATAGTTTCCTTAATTTCTCTTTCTATTTTCTCATTATCAGTGTATAGGAATGCAAGGAATTTCTGTGTGTTGATTTTATATCCTGCAACTTTACTGTATTCATTAATTAACTCTAGTAGTTTTCTGATAGAGTCTTTAGGGTTTTCTGTGTAGAGGATCATGTCATTGGTGAACAGTGAAAGTTTTACTTCTTCTTTTCCAATTTGGATTCCTTTTATGTCTTTTTATGCTCTGTTTGCTGTGGCCAAAACTTCCAGAACTATGTTGAATGGTAGTGGTGAGAGTGGGCACCTTTGTCTTGTCCTGACTATAAAACTCCTAGAGGAGAACATAGGCAAAACACTTTCCGACATAAATCACAGCAGGATGCTCCATGACCCACTTCCCAGAATATTGGAAATAAAAGCAAAAATAAACAAATGGGACCTAATTAAAATTAAAAGCTTCTGCACAGCAAAGGAAATTATAAGCACGGTGAAAAGACAGCCTTCAGAATGGGAGAAAATAATAGCATATGAAACAACTGACAAAGAATTAATCTCCAAAATATACAAGCAGCTCCTGCAGCTCAGTTCCAGAAAAATAAGTGACCCAATCAAAAAATGGGCCAAAGAACTAAACAGACATTTCTCCAAAGAAGACATACAGATGGCTAACAAACACATGAAAAGATGCTCAACATCCTTCATAATCATTGAAATGCAAATCAAAACCACAATGAGATACCATTTCACACCAGTCAGAATGACTTCTATCCAAAAGTCTACATGCAATAAATGCTGGAGAGGGTGTGGAGAAAAGGGAACCCTCTTACACTGTTGGTGGGAATGCAAACTAGTACAGCCACTATGGAGAACAGTGTGGAGATTCCTTAAAAAACTGGAAATAGAGCTGCCATATGATCCAGCAATCACACTCCTGGGCATACACAGCGAGGAAACCAGAATTGAAAGAGACACATGTACTCCAATGTTCATTGCAGCACTGTTTATAATAGCAAGGACATGGAAGCAACCTAGATGTCCATCTGCAGACGAATGGACAAGAAAGCTTTGGTACATATACACAATGGTGTATTACTCAGCCATTAAAAAGAATGCATTTGAATCAGTTCTAATGAAGTGGATGAAACTGGAGCCTATTATACAGAGTGAAGTAAGCCATAAAGAAAAACATCAATACAGTATACTAACTCATATATATGGAATTTAGAAAGAGGGTAACCTTAACCCTGTATACGAGACAGCAAAAGAGACACAGGTATATAGAACAGTCTTTGGGACTCTGTGGGAGAGGGTGAGGGTGGGATGATTTGGGAGAATGGCATTGAAACATGTATATTATCATATGTGAAACGAATCACCAGTCCAGGTTCGACACATGATACAGGATGCTCGGGGCTGATGCACTGGGATGACCCAGAGGGAGGATATGGGGAGGAAGGAGGAGGGAGGGGGGTTCAAGAAGGGGAACACATGTACACCCGGGGTGGATTCATGTCAATGTATGGCAAAACAAACCAATATAATATTGTAAAGTAATTAGCCTCCAATAAAAAAAAAGAAAAAAAAAGAAATAAAATAAAATAAATTGTTGTAAGGAAGGAAAGTCACAGAACGCTTATTTGTGAGTGAGGGGTAGGTGGCTAAAGCCTGAGATTCCAGGGCCTGGAGGCCAGAGATAAAGCAAGAGGAGAGACATGAGTGTTGGAATGGGGAGTAGTATTTTGAAAATAACTTCATTTTCCTAAGAAATCTCCAGCAACATTTTGCATTATTTTTCAACATTTCTCAAATCAAATCTAATTCTTAGATGTGAAAACATGCTGGAGTAGGTGCCAAACTGAATGGAATTCAGATTGGGGTGTGACAGTTAAGAGCTGGCTCCCAAGAAGATGCATAGAATAATCTCATTAGTGTGAAAAATAATAAAATCTGTGCCAGCAGATGTATAGAAAAGTAAAACAAAGAGAGCAATATACATTGTACCTTGAGAATGGATCTCTTTGTCAGATGACAAGAGGGTGGAATTGTGAGGAAATGAATTGTATCTATGAATCTGTTTGTATTTCTGCAGAGTCTGGATTGTATAAGTTCAAGATGAATGAAGTATCTAGTCAGAAAAAGAAAACAGCAGAGATGACACATGGTAAATATTAGACACATCGTTTTGGTTGTGCAGGGAGGGAACACCAGCATCCTTAAGAAATTCAGGGAGACTCCTCCGGACTGGAGTGTTGAGAGAGATGGTGTCTAGTCTGTTAAGTAAAATGTCCTGAACGTTGTATCTGGCACAGGGATTATGTCATTGGATTTAACCCTTAAGGCAAATCTATGCAGCAGATATTATCATTTCCCTGTTATGGATAAGAAACATGACATTGGGAGGATGAACCACTTGTTGAAGTGTCAGAACTGGGATTTGAACCTGATGCTGATTCTTCCCAGAGCCTGACATTAAATAGCTTCACTCTATGTTTCTTCATGAAATTTATGAATATTTCATGGATGAGGTCAGATATGTTATAAAAGAACAATTAATGGTGGTAGATTAATTAGAGTTGCAAAGATCCATGTTAGAAGAGTAAAGTACATGTGCTCTAACCTTAATTTATCATGTTAATTTATAGAGTTGCTTATTCTAATTAAAACTTCTTGAATTAATATGACTTACTTCATCATTTACATTTTCCTTCTTCTTCTTCTTTCATTAAAGGTTAACTACTAAGGTAAGTTTGGGTGCATTATACTATATAGTAATTAAAGTGTTTATAAGTTTCTGATACTTTTTTTTGCAAGAGTATGTTAAAAAGAATGCAACAAAATACTGTCAGATAATTTTCTTATGCATCAAGTCTGCATGCAGTGCTTTCTCTTAACGTCTAGATGGCAGCAGAGGCACAATTATAAATATTTAGCACATTACTGACAATTTGCTCATGAAAAACAAAAAGTTTAAAAAATTTTGAAGTCTGATGAAGAAATTACTAAGGTTAAAATTGACAAGTGATTTATTTGTCTATTAAGAGTATGTTTGGTAATCATTTCATATTATTTATGATATAAAACTTTAAACATAGTTTCAGTTCAATGTAAATAAATTGTATGTGTGTGTGTGTGTGTGTGTGTATGTGTGTGCGCTTGATTCTTTGCAACCCCACCTACTGTAGCCTGCAAGTTCCTTTGTCCATGGAATTCTCCAGGCAAGAATACTGGAGTGGTTGTCAATTTCCTTCTCCAAGGGATCTTCCCAACCCAGGGACTGAACCCAGGTCTCCCACATTGCAGGCAGATTCTTTACTGTCAGCCACTGGGTCGGGGGGCTCATAAATAAGTTAATGATCCTTTAATATATAATACATTTACTGAACTAATTTTTTTAACTTTTATCAATCTTTAGATTTGTGAACACATTTAAACTCTTGTAAGAAAAACATAAATAGGGTGAGTTTGAGTGACAAAAAGGCTTTTGAGACTTTCTGAATTAAAAAATGCTAACATTAATTCTGCCCTCTTAGATTTCTCAGAGTAACCTGCAATTACATTTAGGATATTAAAAGCACCAACTCTAGCAGATGAATATCTTTAAAAGGTATTGTAAGATAGTCCCTAACTAATTACTCATTGATTGTACCTTCTATTTAAGGCACTGTCAAATTGAATATAAAGGAACAGGTAAAATGAGACAGCATATTAACATTAAGTACATATTCCAACCAGGTAATGTTGACTTTTTGATTTGGTCTTGCTAAGAATAGACTGTTCCTTTCACATCCACTCAACTGCTGTCTGCATGTCTGGCAGGCATCGTAGGCAGGCTCAAAATGAGATAATGATGGCTAACAAGGGGGAGATGTATGAAGTTGTGGGCAAGACATGGACAGAATCTCAAGTAGGGGAGCAACAGCCAGGAGTGTTACCAGCTTGACTTGGAAGGGGCCAGTGGAGTGAGCTTTGCGACCCTGAGCCAGTAGCTGACACTGTGATTGAGGGCTGCTGGATAGCAGCTGAAGTTTTTAAGGAGGGCTGACACCTGAAGGCATCTAGTCAGAAGAAGCCGGAAGAGTAATGACCATATCTTACTCTCCTCCTGGCTGCAGACCCTCTGCTAAGGCTTTCCTTTCACTGAAGCCAGCTTGAAGCTATTGCTAGGGGAAACCATTGATCAGAGTTCATATATATCAGCTTCTATAGAACAGGAGGAATGTTGAAGTTGGATTAGAAGGGGTAAATAGAGAATATCCTGCATAACCATTGCATTAGTCTGGTAGGCCTGCCGAAACTGAAAACCTCAGACCAAGTTATTCATCACAACAGAAACTTGTCTCACAGCTCTAGAGGCTGGAAGTCCAAAATCAAGGTGTCATCAGGTTTGGTTCCTACTGAAGCCTCTCTTCTTGGCTTGTGATAGCTGCCTTGTGGCTGTGTCCTCCTGTTGGTCGTCTCTCTGTGTCATAATTACCTCTTTATTGGATTGGAGCTCATCCTAATGACATCATTTAACCTAATTCTTTAAAGACCTTATATTCAGTACTTTCAGTCACATTCTATGGTACTAGGGATTAGGAATTCCACACAGAATTTGGTGAGGTACAATTCACTGCATAACAACCACCAACTATGTGATGACATGAAAACAAAGAAATATTTGTGGTAGTTGTGGTGTTGAGAAGACTATAATGGTAACAGTAATAAAAACTGAGAAACAAAGATTATAAAAGTTGTGACTTAACCATCTTAATTTTCAAAGTCTTTGAATTTTACTTTGTTTATAATTTATTTATTATTACTAAATATCTATTACATAAACATTATATAGAAATGTTAAAACACAGAAGTGTGATTAATACAAATACTATTAAATCACATAGATAAAACTGCTGAATTCTTTGATTTCAATAAACCAGTATCTGTTCAAATGTGCTTCTAAATACAAATAGTTCCAGGTGGCATCAGAAGGCTTTGTACATTGATTTAAAATGTATTCTTCTGACCACGTTATGCTCAGAACATACCCAACAAAACTGTATCCTGGGCCAGGACTTAAATCTTCATCAATATTGGGGTCTTCATAATCTCTCCACTGTCCCTTCTTTGAAACCTGTTACAAAAATATTTGACAAATAGAATTTTTACTTAGCAAAATGGTACAGTTTAATGTGTTACCTCATTTGCATTTCAACAAGGGACAATGCCTTAAAGGAGACTGTCCCAAACTCTGATTTCAAAATACCAATATTTTAAGAGACATATGCTGTGCTGTGCTGTTCTTAGTCACTCAGCTGTGTCCGACTTTTTGCAACCCCAGGGAAGGTAACCCGCCAGGCTCCTCTGTCCATGGGGATTCTCCAGGGAAGAATACTGGAGTGGGTTGCCATACCCTCTTCCAGAGGATCTTCCCAACCCTGGTATTGAACCCAGGTCTTCTGCATTGCAGGTGGATCCTATATCATCTGAGCCACCAGGGAAGACCAAGAATACTATAGTGGGTAGCTTGTCCCTTCTCCAGGGGAACTTCTCCACCCAGGAAACTAACCGAGCTCTCCTGCATTGCATGTGTATTCTTTACCAGCTGAGCTACCAGGGAAGCCCAAGAGACATTATATGCCCTTTAAAAAAAGGAAAAAAAGCACTCTATGTGAATAAGATACAGTTAAAATAATGAAGTATAGGGAATTTAATAACATGCATATTTTTAGAGTTTCTCAAAGCATGTTTTTATATTTACGGTTCTGATAATACAGAAACTTTCATAACCTTGACTTAGTAAATGATCGAATAAAATCAGGCACATCAGCCATAAGTAGGCAAGTGGTGGAGGAAATGGGTTTTTCCTGGCTGTAATATTGTACTAGAACCTTCTGTCAAGTTCTTGTAATCCCAGGCAAGCACTATGGTTGGTAAACATGAATCCAGTCAGGTGAGCAAGGCCCCTTTATGCTGTGGTAAAGAAGACAGGGAAAGAGTATACTTGACATCAGGGAACACCTGCATTCTAAGAATTCAACAACAACAAAACATTTTACAAAAGAGCAACTTCTGACTTAGATGACAATTAAAAAGGATCTTTGTTGAATTCAGGAATGTGACTTGATAATAAAACCCATTCTCTCTGGAAATGCGCTGAAAATCTCATGGATTGGAACATTTCTCAGGTCTCTTTCTGTCACCCGGCAACCTGGCAGATATTGAGAACACTCTAGTGAATTTAATAGTGTCAATTCAGTGTAGCAAATTCAAATTTCAGTAATAAAATCGCATAATAATAAACACAGAATACACTAAAAAGTCAATCCTGAAATAATGGCCTTAGTTTTCTCATTAATTTAACTATCTCAGTCTGATCTTTCTGGGCAATAATATGACTGCCATGTTAAAGGAAGGATGTGGAAGAAAGAGAAGGTAGTGTTAAGTTCTCTCCTTCAAGTGAGAGTTGTAGTTTCTGATAGCTACATACACACATGCACACACACACACACTGCACCCATTCGCAGTAACATATACTCACACAAACTCACACACTAAGCCACACATATAACAACCTCTGAATTCATATGCATATCTTATGGATCATAGTCTGTTGTTGTTCAGTTGCTCAGTTGTGTCTGACTTTTGCAGCCCCATGGACTGCAGCATGCCAGGCTTCCCTGTCCTTCACCATCTTCTGGAGTTTGCTCAAATTCATGTCCATTGAGTCCATGTGATAGCTTATGGTGAACAACGTCAGATTCATGATATCTGAAGAAGAAGATTTAGCTTCAAGACTAGAGACCAGGCTTGACCACTCAGGGCTCTTGAGTAGCAGAAATTTTACTACAGTGAAAAGATACAGAGAAAGCTCCTGACATAGACATCAGAAAGGGGCAGACAGTACCCCACTCGCTAGTCTTAGGAAGAGACCTTTATACTTTTTTAATTGTTTATTACAATAAATTAAAAGAATGTCTCAAGGTTGTAAAGATCTTACTGGTCCCATCCCCACAATCTACATTTTAAGATGACAGGATTAGAACTAACAATAGAAAGATTTTACCAGAAGCAATCCCATAATATACATTTTAAGATAACAGGATTAGTCAGAAGGTTTTCAAGAAGGAGAAACTGTCCTCAAGTAGGATACATTGTTGATATATAATCCTTCCCTTCAGTTCCGTTGCTCAGTCGTGTCCGACTCTTTGTGACCCCGTGGACTGTAGCCTACCAGGCTTCTCCGTCCATGGGATTCTCCAGGCAAGAATACTGGAGTGGGTTACCATTTCCTTCTCCAGGGGATCTTCCCGACCCAGGGATCGAACCCGGGTCTCCCGCATTGGAGGCAGACGCTTTAACCTCTGAGCCACCAGGGAGTTTAAGCTGAGTTGTTTTGTTGTGTCATCATCAGGTCCAGGCTTAAAGAAAAAACAGTTTTATGTGACTAAGACTAAGGAATGTAGAAGAAAAGCATTTGTCCTTTTCTCCTCCTTAAGAACTCCAGACCCCTATCTCCTCTTCAAGAGACCCAGACTCCTCTCTCCTCCTTGGGGACCCCAGACTTCTTATCAACCTGCTTAAAATTTGACTCTCTCACTCACTGCTGTGGAATCTGAAGTCACAAAGCACACCTCGGAGGACACTCAAGACAGTGGAGAACAGTTTATTACACCAGCAGGTCCAAGGGGTATCAGTTTCCAAAAAGGACCCCGATGGTTATAGAAGACACAGCTTTATATCTCCTGCTACATGAGTGGTTACATGTCAGCTACATTACTCAATTTTTCAGCTACATTACTCAGTTTTACAATATACAAGTGCAGAAGGAATTAACAATTAGAATTGTAAGGGGCTATATGTCAAAGGGATATCGCTATCATTAATCTAACAAGAGCAAGCTGACCTCAACTTCCAATCTCTGTTTGTTATCTATGAGGAGGGGTCTCCAAGGAGACCTAGTTTTTCTTTAACTGTGGTTCCCTCATTCCTGAGCAAAGTTCAGGCCCAGCTCACATCCTGCCTTAAGATGACTGACAGGTTTTAAGATGGAGTTTCTCTTGTTCCCCCATCCAGCAGCCCCAACAGCACGTGATGCCATCCATGATGTCCTCTGTTGTTCCCTTCTCCGGGATCACAGTCTAGTTACAGTCAATTTCCCTTCAAAGTTTTTGCCTAGAACCGCATGAGCACTTACTTCCAAGCAGAGGAACATTCTGAATCTTCCTGTAGCTTCTCCAGGGTCAGATATGACAGGCCACAAAGAGGGCTAGTCTCTACTCCTTTGGTGTCTTTGAGGTAATCTCCATGGATGAACCCACGAGTCCACAGCATCTGTGTTAACAAAGGATAAGTCAGAAACATTTACTCCTGAAGCTTTACCAAACCACCTGTTCCCTTTGGTGCAGAAGTGACATGTAAACATCTGAGAAAGCTGCTTAGTAATTTTGTTATGATGTATTTGAGAGGAATATTTAATAGTCACAATACATTATATTTTTATCTTATGAGAAAGAAAAATATGAACACACTATGAGCATTGGGATCATTAGGCCCTAAATGGGAATTTGACCAAACATTTCCTGCAATGAATTCATTTTTATAAAATTTTATAAATTATATATATATATATATATGTACATGTAATTTAATGATATAATCTTGAGCAAATACTTATTCTATATAATTATTACATCTAGAGATATTATCTGGATATAACTAAAAGGACCACCAACATACACATCTATGGCCCCACATTTTGATACGGAAATGAAAAGGGAAAAAACCTTAAAATTCATGTTAATAATGTTTATGCTCCAAGCAAACATGAGACATAATCCAGTGTGTAGGAAAGGCTTCAGTTTCCTCCATAGGTCTTTCCTCAGAGGGGCTACAGGAGGAGACAGCTCCACTGAGGTTCTGACATGATGATTAGGAACTTCTGCACATGAAGAGACATGTGGCCACATTTTACAGGTCAAATACAGGTGTGCCAAGATACAAAAAAGGAAATGAATGTACTTAAACTGTACAAGACAGAAAAACTATACACAGATTAGGTGTGGATTTGAGTATTTCTATGCTTGCATGTCTATTAAAGATATACTATACTCAGTCCAGCTTTAACTTTTAAACAATATGTCTATGATTCCTATTTTCTCTCCATGCACAATACTGTTCTGTTGAGAAAATTATCAACCCCTCAAGAAGAGAAGGAGAAGGCAATGGCAAGCCACTCCAGTACTCTTGCCTAGAAAATCCCATGGATGGAGGAGCCTGTAGGCTGCAGTCCATGGGGTCGCTAAGGGTCGGACACGACTGAGCGACTTCACTTTCACTTTTCACTTTCACACATTGGAGAAGGAAATGGCAACCCACTGCAGTGTTCTTGCCTGGAGAATCCCAGGGACGGGGGAGCCTGGTGGGCTTCCGTCTATGGGGTCACACAGAGTCGGACACGACTGAAGTGACTTAGCAGCAGCAGCAAGAAGAGAAATTCTATGTATCTTCTTTTTATGGCAGATGTTTCTCAACATATACTCTCTGCTCTATGTCTGTGTGCTAAGTCACGTCAGTCCTGTTTGACTCTTTGCAACCCTCTGGACTGTAACCCACCAGCCTCCTCCATTCAAGGGATTCTCCAGGCAAGGATACTGGAATGGGTTGCCATGCCCTCCTCCAGGAAAATCTTCCCAACCCAGGGATGGAACCTGCATCTCTTTACATCTCCTGCCTTGGTAGGCGAGTTCTTTACCACTAGCACCACCTGGGAATCCGTCTGTGTGTCCAGTATCTCCTAATCTACAAACCATTTGTTTCTTAGAGACTTCCATCCATCAGACTACAGCTAGTGTCAGATTATTCCTACAGAGAAAGCAGCTTATGTGCATAATTTAAATAAGCCAATCCATTCTACACCAGGTGTGCAGTGCAATGTTGTGATGCTGTTTTCACAGACGTTACTCGTGTAAGCACTGAATACTGCAGCGTGCTGAACACAAATGGTCCTGATTTAGCCCTGGATTCCTAAAGAGCTTTTTCATGCCATGTATAGGCAATGAAGATTAGAACTACTTGATGCCTGTTGTAGCTTTGGGAGGGTTGATAAGAATCTATTATTAATCTCATTACCTAGCATCAAAGAGTTCTAGACTACTGGAGTTGACTAATTAATATACTGCTGAGAAAGTAATTGCAATGTAGCAAGCACAACTGCAGGGTAATATTCATCTTTCATGCTCACAAGGAGAATCTGCAAAAAATCTCTTTCTATACAAGAAGATTTATTATTTTTTTTTGTATTCTGGATGGATCTATAAAAGGCAGTAAGTATGTTTTAAACAATGGTGAATGCCTGTGCTCTCTAAAGCTATGGAGTCAAAATATTAGAACTTGAATCAGATATAGTGTATTTTGAATTTGTCAGTAATTTTTAATATCTTATCCTTTGAATGGAAGCATTTGAAGGGGGAGAAGAGAGGACCTAATAGTCTGGGCTGCCTTCGCTATCCACCCCAATACCCCCTCTCCTACTGCAGTATTTCAGCATTGACTTGCTTTATGTATCAGGATTCCACTTGAGCAGATGTTCAGATAACACTTTTGCTGCTAAAGAAATCTGATAGCCTTTGGCATCTTGGTTAAGAGCAGTGACTCTGGGGAGACATTGTACTTGTTCAGTTGCTAAGTCATGTCCAACTCTGTGACCCCAAGGACTGCAGCACGCCAGCCCTCCCTGTTCCTCACTATCTCCCAGAGTTTGTCTAACCAAGTTCATGTCCACTGAATCAGTATGCTCTCCAAGTGTCTCATCATGCCTGTGTGCAAACTCTACCACTTTCGAGCCATCAGATAACCCTTTTCTCCATAATTTCAACTGAAAAACTGCAATAATAAAAGTGGCTTTCCCAGGGCTTTCAAGGTGATTCAGTCTGTCACTATGCATAAACTGCTAAGAATATTGTCACTTGGTAAATGCTGTATGTTAAAGTCTCATCTGGACATTACATACACAAACAGAGCTTATACACTTAAAATTACAGAGCTGGACAAGAATTTACAGATCACCTACTGAGATCTAAGAATTGTGTTTCTATTCACAAGGCTAAGCAGTTCAGTTCAGTTCAGTTCAGTCGCTCAGTAGTGTCCGACTCTCCGCGACCCCATGAATCACAGCATGCCAGGCCTCCCTGTCCATCACCAACTCCCGGAGTACACTCAAACTCATGTCCACAGAGTTGGTGATGCCATCCAGCCATCTCATTCTCCATCGTCCCCTTCTCCTCCCGCCCCCAACCTTTCCCAGCATCAGAGTCTTTTCCAGTGAGTCAACTCGTCGCATGAGGTGGCCAAAGTATTGCAGTTTCAGCTTTAGCATCAGTCCCTCCAATGAACATCCAGGATTGATCTCCTTTAGAATGGACTGGTTGGATCTCCTTGCAGTATAAGGGACTCTCAAGAGTCTTCTCCAACACCACAGTTCAAAAGCATCGATTCTTCGGCGATCGTAGCTGAGGCAATGTCAGAACCTACATCCTCCATATATTTCATAATAATGCTTGTTAATAAAAGTACTTCTAGTTACCAAGAAGAGGTTAAACATATTTAGTCTAGGTGTGGGATGCTGATAGTGCATGTTTTAAAAGCTCTACTTCAAATTTTTAAGTTTGAAAGTTTTCATTCTTTAAAAGCTTTCACTTTTTTTCTAGAAATGCATTTCTATATGGAATGTATATAGATTTCATGATGGCATGTTACTCTACCACAAGCTAGTCTGTAGCATTGCATATCCTTTCCAGTTTCAGTCTGACCCATGCTCTTACCTTTGAAGTGGGGTTTACTTGAGTCATGTATAGATTAGCAAAGCACAATATCTGGAAAAGGTCAGGTGTTCGATGTGTATTTCTAAACAAATGACAGAAGAGTGAAGCTCTTCTTTCTGTTGATCTCATTTATAGGAGTGGTGCATGAGGCAGATATCTGGATTGCCCATGGCTGGATAGGTGGTAAGTCTGGAACAGAGACACCATGGCAAGGATCCGGGTGGGCTCTGGAATCATCCTATCCAACTGCAGCAGAGGTAGGTCCATGCCAAGGGAGGGACAATTTCTTTTTGCCTTGCATAAAGATGCCACTCCCATTTGGCATCCACAGAGTTGTTTCTGCAGAGAGGAGGCTCAGTTTGCCCTTTCCTACAAAGGTGTCTTTTAGGCAAGCAGTTCCCAATATAGTCTCCAGTAAGAGACACTCACTGGAAGGACTGATGCTGAAGCTCCAATACTTTGGTCACCTGATACGAAGGGCTGACTCATTACAAAAGACCCTGATGCTGGGAAAGATTGAAGGCAGGAGGAGAAGGGGGTGACAGAGGATGAGTAGGTTGGATGGCATCACGGACTCAATGGACAGGCATCTGAGCAAATTCTGAGAGATACTGAAGGACAGGAAAGCCTGGCTTGCCAACTTGGTGACTGAACAACAAGGAGACACTCCAGAACCCTGTTGGAAAAGCCCAGGCAGCAGATCCAAATCGGGACTGATGGTCGTCAATCTGCACCCTCCACCTCAAGAGTGACTTAGGATGGTGGGTGCCATCCAACATGGAGGCTCTTCCGTGTTGGGGGCCTGGAGGTGGGCGGGCCCCAGGAGGCTGAAAGGATGCGAAATGCACATGCTCCTGCCGTGCAGCAGTGGGAAGCCAGGGCCTGGAATTGTACAGAAGCCTGATCACAGTAGCGGGCATTAGGGGTTCAAGGTGGGTAAGCCTAATCTCAGACTAGACTAAGCAGGGGGGAATGTCCTCCCTAAAGGCAAAACTCAAGGTCATTGGGCAGTCTTGGCTGACGAATATTCTCCAATAAAAATCACCTGGGAACCTTATGTAACTGAAGGAGCTCGGCATCTAACCAGAAGTAAGTCTGAATGGGGGCTGGAGGGTATTTTGGTGGTAACCACGCAGAGTGATATTTAGCGGGTTGGCTCTCTCATCGTTCAGGCTGTGCTGGCATTTCAAGAATGTACTTGGCTTCAAAGGCTTGGAGCACCAGGTTGACCAAAGGCCTGCTGTACCTGCTAAGTCCAGCTCACAAGGTGCATATCTGCCCATCCTGGGGCAAGCAGGGCCGGGGCCTTTAGAGGCCGGATCACAGTAGCAGCGGATTGAGGGTGCCAAACCCTAAGGAGCATAATCATCCTTAAGGCAAAGCAGAGTGCATCCTGCCTTGATGGCACACCTGGCCGGGTGCCCCAGAGGCTGCTGGAAAGAGAGTGAGCACTGGTTTCTGAAACCCAGGGCCCGATCCTGGCAGGAGGTTCAAATGAGGACTGAAGTTTGTCAGTTAGCATCTGATGCCTCAGACTGATTTTTGGGTGGACTTCCCTCTACACTGGAAGCTCTGCATGAGTTTGGGGCCAGAACCTAGCTCAGAATCCTGGAAGGCCTTGTGAAGCGGCGCTTTAGGCCCAAGAGCATGGAGCAGGTTTGGGGTAGCTGGAGGCCTGGAACAGATGTCGGAGAAGCCGGGTCACTGAAGCTGGGTCTTAGAGAATATTTCCCCTCCTGGCAAAACACAAGGTTACTCTGCTACCTTTTCAGGCCTCAGGCCCCGCAGGCTCACCAAAGTTTGCCGGATCAAAGACTCCTGGGAGCCCTGGTTTCAAGAGAGGCCAGGGCACTGATCCCACAGGAAGTTCAAACGGGAACTGTCAGTCGTCAGTTTGCACCTGCAGCCTCAGAATGATTTTTAGGTGCTGGGGCCCTTCACCGTGGAGGCTCTACTGGTGTCTGGAGCCCGGACCCAGCTCCGTAGGCCTGGAAGACCTCGCTGCCGGAGGACCGCTAACCAGGTAAGTCCTGCGGAAGCGAGGGCCGGCAGGGCAAGTGTGGGGAGACGCTGTGTTCCAGGGATGGGCTTTGGGGAACAAGACGCTTGTGTAAACCGGAGCTCAAATTTGCCCACTGGGGTGTATTCCTCTTAAGGCAAAAAGCAAGGGAACTTGACCTCTTTGCCAGGGCGGGGCCAGCCTTTGCAACCTCCTGGAAGGGCCTGGATGCCAAAAGCCTCGGGGCGCTTGTGTCTGTGTTCCTTTTTTGGTACCCAGGAACTTGGAACAGAGTAAGCATCAGAAGCTGAGTCCCTGACGGGCTTTTTACTAGAAAAGTCATCAGCATAATTGCAAAGCCTAACCTCCCCAAATGACGCTAAAGCTGAAACTGCAAGACTTTGGCCACCTCATGCGACGAGTTGTCTCACTGGAAAAGACTCTGATGCTGGGAAAGGTTGGGGGCGGGAGGAGAAGGGGACGACGGAGAATGAGATGGCTGGATGGCATCACCGACTCTGTGAACATGAGTTTGAGTGTACTCCGGGAGTTGGTGATGGACAGGGAGGCCTGGCGTGCTGTGGTTCATGGGGTCGCGGAGAGTCGGACACGACTGAGCGACTGAACTGAACTGAACTGAACTGAACCTCCCCAACGGGGAATGTTCCCCTGAAGCAAAAATGCCAGGTTCCTCCACTGCCCTGGAAGGGCTGGGGTGGGTATGCTGACCATGCTGTATTATCTGGGAGCCACTCAGGCAGCAAGTTCAAATGGGATTCACCGCTGCAAATTTGTATCTTCCGCTTCAGAGTAATTTTTGGGGAAAGGGCATCCGGCACCCTGCGGGCTGTGAAGGTGTGCTCCGCAACCACAGGGCCCTGGATCAGGGCCACGTCCGCCAATGACTGCTGAAGGGGCCGTGTACTGCGCATGAGCGAGCTGTGCAGTTGCGCGCAGCCTACGACCTGCACCGCTGCAAAGGCTGGGAGATGCTGGGTCAAGGGAGCAGGACAAGACATTTGCCTAATCACAGGACCTGGTTTTCCCAGGGGGACTATTCTGTCTCATGCCTTTGCAGGGTGGGGGCTGGCGTAACATGGTATTCCGTTAGATACTTCTGGTTGGTGAGGTCTGGGACCTGATCAGGCAGCCAGTCCAAGTCGGGATGACCTTGGGAAATGTATTATTTCTGCTTCCAAGTGATTTTAAGGGTTTGTGCTCCCTTACCCCTTTTTTGTGCCTTGACCTGTCCTCAGCCTGTTTGGTATATCATAAGGTGCAGCTTTAACTGCACCTTTACTAGCTGCCTGACCCATCCAGCTCACATCTCTATTTTATTCCCTTATCAAATGAGATACCTTAACTCGCACCTGTACTGCCTCAGACAATCTCATCCTGACATTCCTCTTTCAAATTCTAGCCCTGTTTCACTCTGCTTTTCTATTAAATTCATAATCCCTTCAACCTTTTGGGCTTCTATTCCCAAATGCAGATCTCTAAGATTAAACACTGTCACCTGCTTCTTCTCAATTGCACCTCCGTATCTCCACCTGACCCTCCAGCTATCATTAGAATCTCTGGAAATGAATGCAGCCTTCCAGGCTGTGCAATCCCATAGCAAGCCAAATTCTGATTCTATTATCTGGCTTGTATCTACACAGTTTTATTTGTACTATGGGGAAAATAATTTTTGACATACCATTTTATTCACTGAAATCTTAAAAAAACACAAGCACATACAATAATGTTTTTTCCATAACACCATTTTTTAACAGAGGTTTCAATTACTTAAAAAATTTGAGTCCAGTTGGAAACTTACCTACTGAGAAGGTGTCAACAATATCTCCTGCTTACAATCACTGTCTTTGTCTTGAGAGCTTAGGTCTCTGAATTTCTATACTGAGCAGAAAATACCTATCTAAAATAGTCAATGATTTTTTTTTTTTTACTGTTCTTATACTGAATATGTATGTAAAGTGTGGAACTGTAAAAGAAATAAGCTATATGTATATTGTGTTCATATGCTGTATGAATATTTTTTATCAGATAAATGTGATGAGCATGAATCTTGAGTCTTTTATAGGGACAGGAAGGCGGGAAATGCTAAAATCAGTTTTCTTAAAGCAAATATTTATTTTCCTTCTTTTTACTCCTATAACACAGATACTCAGCATTCACTATTAACTTTTGTTTAGCAGCATTTTCTTCACAAAAGAATCATAATTAAAGAAAGCCATTTTAAAAACTTCACACGCTCTTAAAGGTTCTGAGCAATTAGGTTAGGTAATTAGAAACATGATAAAAGAGAAACTTGGGAAAAGGATTTAAACCCCTATTGAACATTTGTATCAAAAATGATTAAGGAATAGAGAAAATTAAAAGCATAGTTTATATCTGGTGGGCAAACGATAAAGCCAATTATTCTGGAACATGCTTATTTACCTAGATTTAGTTATTCATAATATGTAGGGAGATCAGATGTGCTGGAAGAAAAAGGAAAACAATTGTTCCTTTTCATTTTGCAGGCAGTAAAACATGCCTGCACAGGGAAAGGATATTCTGCCTTGCAATATTTTTACTTATTAGTTCATCAAACTATAAATTAAAGAGAAAATCAATGTGTTTCTGAATTTAACCAGGTCAAGTTATCTACTCTTCAAATCAGAAGATAAGTTTGAAGAAAAGGACAGTAGCTCTACACGCAGAGAATTTCCTGGAGCAGACAGTACTGGCACTGCCAAAGAAAGCCATCCACATTTCCTCAAATGAACAGAATGCTTCAGTGGTGCCTTGTTTAGTGACTTGGCATAGTGGGTGTTCACAAACTTGGGATGAGCAGGGGAAGAAAAAAACAAAGACAGCTAGAAAGACTTGTAAACAGAAAGATCACCTTGGAAGCCCTTTCTGTAACCTAAAAGGAAGAAAACAAAAACAAATACTCCTTGTTACTAAGAGGAGAGAAATACTTTCCTGTTTAAGTTTTTTCCCTAAGAATCCAAAAGACATATAATGTTTAGATTTCTAAGACAGTGAAATCTGGTATGTCAGAAACACTTCATGTTGTACTTTTTTTTTTCCCGCACTTTCAAATTTCCTAGCTATTAATATAATTCTCCCTTTAAAAATGTGATGATATTGATATACGGTTTTTTTTTTAGCCATTTTTAAGGATAAACTCAGCTGCATTAAGTATATTCACATACTTAATTTGCAACCATGACCATCCATCTCCAAAATTTTCCCATCTTCCCCAATTAGAAACTCTGTGTCCATTAAACATAACTTCCCATTCCTCCCCACCCCACTCCCTGGATGACCCCCATTCTGCCTTCTGTCTCTATGATTTGAACTATTTTAAGAGCATCATAAAAAGTTCTTTAATAACTGTCTTATTTTATTTTGCATGTTCTCAAGATTCATCCAATACACACACACACACATATACACACTACATTTTCTTTATTCATTTATCTGTCAATGGACACTTGGGTTGCTTCCAGCTTTTGGCTTTTATGAATATAAACATGTGTGTGCACATATCTGTTTGAGTCCCAGAACTGAAATTACTTGATGGTTTGATAATTTTCCATAGTTACTGCACCATTTTGCATTTCCCTCAGAGTATGCAGGGTTCCAATTTCTCTGCATCTTCACCAACACTTGCTTTTTATGTTTCATTTGGTTTTAACAGCAGTCTTCCTAGTGGGTATGAAGTGATATCTTGTGGTTATATTTCTCCTTTTTAGTAGGATTTACACTCAACAGCAACAATCTAGAAAGAATAGACAAAAACCAAGGTTATGATTCATTCTCTATCTTTCTCACCCTAAGTTTTATGTTTGCATGTATTTATTTCTAGAGTTAGAATTCAGGAGATCTATATAGTCATAAACAGAGATGGAGATCCCACTTGATAGTGAGCAAAACTAGCCTTGTTATTGGGGATTAAACATAGCTGACAGGTGTAGCTCTGACTGCGAAGGTATTATGCTATGATCTATCATGGGCATTGTGGAAATTCATTTTGAAAAATACATAAATTTCTAACATAATGTTCTTTCTCAATAGGGGGCCTTTTAAATATCATAATTTTGACAATTAATTATGAATCAAAAATATGTAGATTAACATGACTCTGGACATCAGGAAAACATGTGGTGTGATTTATCTGAAAGGAGTCCTACATGCATCCGTCTGTTTCATGAACAAATTAGTCAAAAGATGAATGACTTAATTTTTCTCATTTCCTGCCTCAGGCTTATTTTAAATATCTCAGGTGGTCTAATGTAATTGGGCAATAAAATGACATTTAATAGAATTTTATTTGCCCCGTCACCACTCTTAGTGTTATTGACACATGATTTAAAAGTACAGAGTAAGATTTTTTTCCCCAGTTTCATCAAAGATCACATTTACTTTTTTCATTTCCTAAGTCCAGAGTCCTAATAATCTCCATTTTATAATTGCATGTTAAAATTGATAAATTCATAAATTTTGATTACTTAGCAAATGATCAGATGATTTTTCTGATTTTGTTTGTATTTTGAATATTTGGAATAATCATTTAAAAAATGTATTTGCAAATATTTTACACCAATATCTTATTTTAGCAATTTAATTTCATTATTTTTACTCCCTGAAGCTACATAATTTTAGAATATATGGACTAGAATGAAACAAAGAATTTAATCAGATCAACCTATGTAGTAATTCTGAAGATGATAAAAGAGAACTTTCTTAGGAGGCTCTCTGTTTAATCCATGCAGGCTTGAATTAAATTTCTTGGTGAGGAGGTGGTAATTAGTCAGTTATTGGCTTTACATCAGCAGCATCACCATAGTCCCAATGCAAGAAAGACTACATGAAGTAGTTTGTTTAGTTGCTAAGTCGTGTCCGACTCTTTTGTGACCCCATGGTCTATGGCCCGCCAGGCTCCTCTACCCATGGGATTTCCCAGGCAAGAATACTGGAGTGGGTTACCATTTCCTATTGTAGATCTTTCTCAAAAGTACTGGGTGTTCTTGTCCTTCTTAATTGGTGTACAAAGAACAGGTAATTTTATTTCTATGTGTTTGTCGTCACTCCAGAAGAAAAGGAAGGTGGTACCAGTAACCTAAAACAAAACAGAAAAAAATACCATTATTTACAAGAATGTAGTTTCAGAAATTGGAAAAGGAAATGGGAAAATACTTTTTTCAGGAAAGTATTCTTGCCTGAAAAATTTCATGGACAGAGGAGCCTGGCAGGTTACAATCCATTGGGTGGCAAAGAATTGGCCACAACTGAGTGACAGAGCACACAGATTCAGAAATAATCCACACTTTGCAGATTATTCTGTCCCTGAACTTTGCTGTTTCATTTCCACAAACCTTTCTATAGTCCTCTTAGCACAGGGACATATTCTTGAAACATATGGACACAGATGGTCCTGAATGTGCTGCCTCACAACAGGATGGATGCCTGACCTCAGCGGCAGGCTTTCCATATGCTTGCTCTGAAGGATGCAGCACTTCCTGGTCTCCTAGCACCTCGGGTGGTTTGGATGCCCTGAAATTAGTAGGCTGGGCTGGTCCCCTTCCTTCCTGGTGGTAGCAGTGCTTCATGGGACTGAGCTTAGACACTTCGTTAGATCACACATCTAAATCACAAACTCTGAGGCCCACCAGTCAACATTGAAGTACATTGCTCTGGGGAAAAACAATTGTAAAATACCAGAAACAATATTTGTTCTATTTATTTATTTTAAAGTTTTATGATTCCAAGCCCAGTGTAAGAGATAAGTACTAGCATTCTGCTAAGGAAGCAGTCTAGCTCCCGTCATGCATACTTATGAAGAGTGACAAGCCCAAGTATTCAAAGAAGCCAAATCCATAGAGTTATGAACCCTAATTCTATGAAAATCACCTTAATATTCCATTCTGACCAAGACTTTGGAGCTCACTATCTTAATTTTCATTGTGGTGGTAATAATAACTGAGAATCCAGAAAAACTTAGGGAAAATAAATAACGCTCCAAATGAAAACTATTTAAATTATCCAACTTAGTACTACATTTTAAAGTGAAAGAGACAACTACACCATATTTTATGTTTTCAATCTAATACCACATTTCTCCCAAACTTCAAGATAGCCATCAGTTCAGTTCAGTTGCTCAGTCATGTCCGACTTTTTGCGACCCCATGAATCACAGCACGCCAGGCCTCCCGGTCCATCACCAACTCCTGGAGTTTAACCAAACTCATGTCCATCGATTCAGTGATGACGTCCAGCCATCTCATCTTCTGTTGTCCCCTTCTCCTCCTGCCCCCAATCCCTCCCAGCTTCAGAGTCTTTTCCAATGAGTCAACTCTTCGCATGAGGTGGCCAAAGTATTGGAGTTTCAGCTTTAGCATCAGTCCTTCCAATGAACACCCAGGACTGATCTCCTTTAGAATGGACTGATTGGATCTCCTTGCAGTCCAAGGGACTCTCAAGAGTCTTCTCCAACACCACAGCTCAAAAGCATCAATTCTTTGGCTCTCAGTTTTCTTCACAGTCCAACTCTCACATCTGTGCATGACCACTGGAAAAACCATAACCTTGACTAGATGGGCCTTTGTTGGCAAAATAATGTCTCTGCTTTTTAATATGCTATCTAGGTTGGTCATAACTTTCCTTCCAAGGAGTAAGCATCTTTTAATTTCATGGCTACAATCACCATCTGCAGTGATTTTGGAGCCCCCCAAAATAGAGTCTGACACTGTATCCACTGTTTCCCCATCTATTTCCCATGAAGTGATGGGACCAGATAGGCATATTGACTACTAATTCAGATCTTTACAAGTGCACCGAACACTGAACTACTTATGCAATTTCAATTTATAAAGAATTTCATTAAGAATGATAGCCAATATAGTGTGTTAGTTTTCTATTGCTGTGTGATTTTAGACAAATTGTTGCACGTCTCCTAACCTCAGCTTAGTTATTTGTAAAATGGGGCTCTGTTCAGTTCAGTTCAGTTGCTCAGTCGTGTCCGACTCTTTGCGACCCCATGAATCAGAGCACGCCAGGCCTCCCTGTCCATCACCAACTCCCGGAATTCACTCAAACTCATGTCCATCGAGTTGGTGATGCCATCCATCCATCTCATTCTCTGTCGTCCCCGTCTCCTCCCGCCCCCAATCCCTTCCAGCATCAGAGTCTTTTCCAGTGAGTCAACTCATTGCATGAGGTGGCCAAAGTGAGTTTCAGTTTTAGCATCAATTATACTCATATATGAATTAGAATATTATTAACTGTGTAGGGTAAGAAGTCAGAGAAGGCAAGGTTTGGAAAAAGAATATGACCAGCACTTTACAGGAACAGATCACCTTTAATGAGGTGAGAAGGGGCAGGAGTCAGATTAGTGAGCTGCTGCACTAACCCAAGAAAAGAGGAAGTATATATAGGCATGTATGTGGAAATCTACTGTCTTAAGAGGGCCCATTCTTCTCCAAGTTTGTTTGGATTAGTTGTCTTTTAAAGGCTGGGGCTGGAGAAGACAATGGCAACCCACTACAGTACTCTTACCTGGAAAATCCCATGGACAGAGGAGCCTGGTGGGCTGCAGTCCATGGGGTCCCTGAGAGTCAGAGACGACTGAGCGACTTAACTTTCACTTTTTACTTTCATGCATTAGAGAAGGAAATGGCAACCCACTCCAGTGTTCTTGCCTGGAGAATCCCAGGGACAGGGGAGCCTGGTGGGCTGCCGTCTATGGGGTCTCATAGAGTCGGACATGACTGAAGCGACTTAGCAGCAGCAGCAAAGGCTGGGGCAAAGAATTCTGGAGATCCGCCAGAGGCTGGGACCAGCTGGAGCTGGGCGTAATCAACCTTAATGTCCATTTTTTTCTTCAGGTGAGGGAATTCTTTTGCATAGAATGATGGGGAGGACCTGGAGGGGAGTTTTAACTGCAGGCTATTTTGAGCCATGTAACTTTTCTTCAAACTGCAGGTAAAGACCAATTCAGAGTAAAACAAAAAATAATATACAATAAGCCAGTGACATGTTGATGTTGAATATTTATTTTACCTCATACAAAAAAGTGCCCATAGTAGGATTTTTAAAAAATAAATATGAACTATATCATCATTTCTATCAGGGTAGAGATAATATTTATATTATACATAAATGCACACAGTATGGCTAAACTATGAGGTACTGGCTCTGGGTAGTAGGCACATTTGATTCTCATCAGGCCAAAGTGGAACCAGTATTTTTTAGGGGTTGGGGAGTGGAGGAGTATCTGCCACAAAGAAATATATTAAAAAATATTCTTATGTCAGGATTTTTCATGGACTCCTCTGCTTAAATATGCTAAAATCTTATTAATTTATACATTTATTCATAATGTATTGACCCCCAAATTCCATCCTCAGTGGTCCATGAAGATCCACATACATTAAGAACTCATGTTCTAAATGTATTCATTGAATCCAACTGATACTTAATACAGATGAATATTTGGGCTACGTTGTTTTAACTCCCTTTAGAGTTGCTTTTATCTGCCTTTAATTTTTTTCTATCATTACTTAAAAATAATAGGCATTGGAAGTAATACCTAGTCAAAACATTTTTGTGTATATATTAAGGATTTTCCTTCATTTATTTGAAGAACATTTATTGAGCACCTATCCCATGATAGGTGCTCTAGTGAAAACTCTAGTGATATAGTTGTGAAAAAATACAAAATTTCTGTTACAAAACATACTTTCCAGTTGTTGTGGGATAGAAATAATAAGTGATAACAAAAATAAGTGGCAGATAATACAGGGTAATAAATCTTTTGGAGAAAGTAAATGAAGAATGAATGAAAATAAGGATCTTTGAAATTTTAGAGTAGTCAGCGAAAGTCTCCATGACAAGGTGACCTTTAATCAGAAATTTAAAGGGAGTGAAGGAGTACCCCATCTGGACATTCAGTAGAAGAGCATTTGAAGAAGAACTGTCAGCAAGTGCAGATGTCCCGAGGCACCGAAGTGCTTAGTGTGTTCAAGTGAAATTGTTAGTCACTCAGATTGTCCGACTCTTTGTAATCCCACAGACCCCAAAAACACGCTACACTCCTCTGTCCATGGGAATTCTCCAGGCAAAAATATTGGAGTGGGTAGCCATTCCCTTTCCAGGGTAACTTCCCAACCCAGGGATCGAACCCAGGTCTCCGGCATTGCGGGAAGATTATCATCTGAGCCACCAGGGAAGTAGTAGCTTCCTAGTGTGTTAAGTAAGTGTTAGTTGCTCAGTCGTGTCTGACTCTTTGTGACCCCATGGACTGTAGCCTGCACGGCTTCTCTGTCCATGGAATTTTCCAGGCAAGAATACTGGAGTGGGTTGCAATTTCCTTCTCCAGGGGGTCTTCCCGACCCAGGGATCTAACCTGAGTCTTCTGCTTTGCAGGTAGATTCTTTACCATCTGAGTCACCAGGGAGGACCAGCCAAAAAGTCAGAGTTACTTAAAGGGTGTTGAAGGGGAGAGACTGGTTTGCTATAACTAGAAATCAGGAGGCAAAAGTGTTTTAATTTCAGTATTACTACTCATTAACTAGAAATTTTAAGCAGGCCACTTAACACTCCTACATTTTAAGCTTCTGTTATCTGCTGCTGCTGCTGCTAAGTCACTTCAGTCGTGTCCGACTCTGTGTGACCCCATAGACGGAAGCCCACCAGGCTCCCCCGTCCCTGGGATTCTCCAGGCAAGAACACTGGAGTGGGTTGCCATTTCCTTCTCCAATGTGTGAAAGTGGAAAGTGAAAAGTGAAAGTGAAGTCGCTCAGTCGTGTCCGACCCTTAGCGACCCCACAGACTGCAGCCTACCAGGCTCCTCCATCCATGGGATTTTCCAGGCAAGAGTACTGGAGTGGCTTGCCATTCCCTATAAATGTGGCCTCCTGATTCCCGGTGTAACATATAATAGAAGGCAGAAATAATTTGGTAGATTTAATCAGTTCATGAAATCAGTATGCCAGAGGCTAAATTTCATCCCAAATCAGAGCTCAGAGAGAGTTTTTCAGGGAGAACCAGATTTTAAAAGCTTCAAAGCACCAATAACTTCTCAAATCACCTCTAAGCTATTTTTCACCTCAAATGAAAGAGATGCTCATTGCCAAACTGCCCTATCTCTCTCCCCTCCTTCACTTGACCAACTTTTAGAGAGTTCTATATGCTTGCTGTTTCTATGTCTGGCAAGCCTACCCACTCTAATGAGACTCTTCCTACTAAGGGCATTGTTGACCTATTTGTGACTAGATCTTGTTTTACTTAATCTCAACAGCATTAAAACAAACTGAGGCTTTCTCATTGCAGGTACTCTGCTATTAAGTGAATTGTGTCCCCTGCAAATTATTATGTTTAAGGCCTAAATCCCTAATGTGAAACTGTTTGGAAATAGATTCATCAGTGCCATTTTCTAGATTCCATATACATGCATTAATATACAATATTTGTTTGTCTTCTTCTGATTTATTTCACTTTGTATAACAGACTCTGGGTTTATTCACCTCACTAGAAATGACTCAAATCTGTTCTTTCTTATGGCTGAATAATATTCCACTGCATGTATGTACCACTATTTCTTTATCCCTCATCCGTTGATGGATATCTAGGTATCCCAGCTATTGTAAATAGCACTGCTATGAACATTGGGGTACATGTGTCTTTTTCAGTTATGGTTTTCTCAGGGTATATGCCCAATAGTAGGATTTCTGGATCATATGGTTGTTTTATTCCTAATTTTTTAAGGACTCTCCAAACTGTTCTCCATAGTGACTCTATCAATTTACGTTCCCACCAACAGTGCAAGAGGGTTACCGTTTATCCACATTATCTCCAGCATTTATTGTTTGTAGATTTTTTGCTGATGGGCATTCTGACTGGTGTGAGGCGATACCTCATTGGTAGTTTTCATTTACATTTTTCCAATAATGAGTAATGCTGAGCATCTTTTCATGTGATTGTTGGCTATCTTTTTGTCTTCTTTGGAGAAATGTCTTTTTAGGTTTTCTTCTCAGTTTTTGATTGGGCTGTTTATTTTTCTGATATTTCATTATTGAGCTGGATAAGCTGCTTATATATTTTAAAGATTAACCCTTTGTCGGTTATTTTGTTTGAAATTATTTTCTCCCATTCTGGGGACTGTCTTTTAATCCTGTTTATTGTTTCTTTTGCTGTAGAAAAGCTTTTAAGTTTAATTAAGTCCCATTTGTTTATTTTTATTTCCATTACTCTAGGAGGTGGGTCAAAGAGAATCTTGCTGTGGTTTATGTAAAAGTGGGTACTGCCTCTGTTTTCCTCTAAGAGCTTTATAGTTTCTGATCTTAGATTTAAGTCTTCAGTCCGTTTTGATTTATTTTTGTGTATGGTGTTAGAAAATGTTCTAGTTTCATTCTTTTACATGTAGCTATCCACGTTTTCCAGCACCACCTATCAAAGAGAATGCCTTTTCTCTATTGTATGTTCTTGGCTCCTTTGCCCATAGGTGCTTGGGTTCATCTCTGGGCTTTCTGTCTTGTTCCATTGATCTATATTTCTGTTTTTGTACCAGTACCATGCTGTAACTTTGTAGTATGTCTGAAATCAGGAACGTTGATTCCTTCAGGTCCATTTTTATTTTTCAAGATTGCTTTGGCTGTTTGGGGTCTTTTGTGTTTCCATACAAAATGTTAATTTTTTTGTTTTAGTTTTATGAAAAATACCATTGGTAGTTTGATAAAGATTGCATTGAATCTGTACATTGTTTTGGGTAGTATAATCATTTTCACAATATTGATTCTTCTGATCCAAGAACATGGTATATCCCTCCATCTGTTTGTGTCTGATTTCTTTCTTTGATGTCTTATAATTTTCTGCATACTGTTCTTTTATCTCTTAAGGTAGATTTATTCCTAGGTACTTTACTCTTTCTGTTTCAGTGGTGAGTGGGATTGTTTCCTTCATTTCTCTTTCTGACTTTTCATTGTTAGTGTATAGGAATGCAAGGGAATTCTGTATTTTATGTCCTGCAACTTTACTATATTCATTAATTAGCTCTAGTAGTTTTCTGGTGGCATCTTTAGGGTTTTCTATGCATAGTATCCAGAGAAGGCAATGGCAACCCACTCCAGTGTTCTTGCCTGGAGAATCCCAGAGACAGGGGAGCCTGGTGGGCTGCCGTCTATGGGGTAGACAGAGTCAGACATGACTGAAGTGACTTAGCAGCAGCAGCAGCAGCATGCATAGTATCATGTCATCTGCAAGCAGTGAGAGTTTTACTAATTCTTTTCCAGTCTGGATTCCTTTTATTTCTTTTTCTTCTCTGATTGCTGTGGCTAGGACGTCCAAAGCTATGTTGAACAAGGTGGCAAGAGTGACCACTCTTGCTTTACTTCTTTTTAAGCTGTAATTTTCTTCTGACCACTGACACTGAATTTTGTCAAAGCTCAGATACAGTCCTTTGGTTCTTCTCACTGTCTCAGTTCAGTTCAGTTGCTCAGTCATGTCTGACTCTTTGCGACCCCATGAATCACAGCACGCCAGGCTTCCCTGTCCATCACCAACTCCCAGAGTTCACTCAAACTCATGTCCATCGAGTCAGTGATGCCATCCAGCCATCTCATTCTCTGTCGTCCCCTTCTCCTCCCGCCCCCAATCCCTCCCAGCATCAGAGTCTTTTCCAGTGAGTCAACTCTTCGCATGAGTTGGCCAAAGTATTGGAGTTTCAGCTTCAGCATCAGTCCTTCCAATGAACACCCAGGACTGATCTCCTTTAGAATGGACTGGTTGGATCTCCTTTCAGTCCAAACTGTCTGCTTCTCCACAAATATGATCCATGATTATGGCTTTATTGGACATCTTGCTAACATATTCATGTATATCTCTAATTTATAATTTCTTTGATATCCAAAACCATATACCCAACCACCTGCTGTGATTTATACTTGTATTTCTTTATGATCTCCAAATTAACGTGTCCAAAACGGAACTCATGAATTTAGTGAATGATACAATTATTCTAGATAGAAATATACTGGCCATCTATAAAACTTTTCTACCTTTAACTATTTGGTATCAAATCTGTACCCAAATCCTGTAAATTTTACTGTCTATACACCATCCATCAGTTCAGTTCAGTCACTCAGTCGTGTCCGACTCTTTGCAACCCCATGGACTGCAGTACGCCAGGCCTTCCGGTCCATCACCAATTCCCAGAGCTTACTTAAACTCATGTCCATTGAGTTGGTGATGCCATTCAACCATCTCATCCTCTCTTGTCTCCTTCTCCCACCTTCAGTCATGTCCAGCATCAGGGTCCTTTCAAATGAGTCAGTTCTTTGCATCAGGTGGCCAAAGTATTGGAGTTTCAGCTTCAGCATCAGTCCTTCCACTGAATATTCAGGAATGATTTCCTTTAGGATGATTGCCTTTAGGACTTCCTCCTTGCAGTCCAAGGGACTCTCAAGAGTCTTTTTCAACACCACAGTCAAAAACATCAATTCTTCAGTGCTCAGCTTTCTTTATAGTCCAACTCTCACATCCATACATGACTACTGGAAAAACCATAGCCTTGACTAGATGGACCTTTGTTGGCAAAGTAATGTCTCTGCTTATTAATATTCTATCTAGGTTGGTCACAACTTTTCTTCCAAGGAGCAAGTGTCTTTTAATTTCATGGCTATAGCCACCATCTGCAGTGATTTTGGAGCACCCAAAAATAATGTCTGTCACTGTTTCCATTGTTTCCCCATCTATTTGCCATGAAGTGATGGGACCAGATGCCATGATCTTAGTTTTCTGAATGTTGAGTTTTAAGCCAACTTTTTCACTGTCGTTTTTCAGTTTCATCAAGAGGCCTCTTTATTTCTTTCCTTTTTGCCATAAGGGTGGTGTCATCTGCATATCTGAGGTTATTGATATTTCTCCCAGCAATTTTAATTCCGGCTTGTGCTTCATCCAGTCCAATGCACATTCATGATGTACTCTGCATATAAGTTACATAGGCAGGGTGACAATATACAGCCTTGATGTACTCCTTTTGTGATTTGGAACCAGTCTGTTGTTTTATATCCAGTTCTAAGTGTTGTTTCATGACCTGCATACAGATTTCTCAAGAGGCAGGTCAGGTGGTCTGGTATTCCCATCTCTTTTAGAATTTTCCACAGTTTGTTGTGATCCATACAGTCAAAGGCTTTGGCATAGTCAATGAAGCAGAAGTAGATATTTTTCTGGAACTCTCTTGCTTTTTCAATGATCCAATGGATGTTGGCAGTTTGATCTCTGGTTCCTCTGCCTCTTCTATACTTCCAGTGTATTCCTCTTTTCATCTTTATTGACCACTACCTACTCCTATTATTTCTCCTAGTTTGTAGTAACTTGCTAACTGGTCACTCTGAAACTACTCTGACTTTCTTCTCCACACTGCATTCAAAGTAGTCAGTGTTGAGACCAAAGCAGTTTTTTATTCTCTTACCCTAAAAGCACTTATTGTGGATGGCTTCTAAAGACTGGTCCCTGTTTATATTACTTACCTTCTTGTGTTCTCCCTTGCATTCTGTTTTCTAGCCATACTGGCTTTATTTCTCTTCTTGGAACATGATCTGCATTATTTCATCATAGAGCCTTTTAAATATTACTCTTTTCCTTGGACTTTTACTTCCTCCTTCACCAGATTAACCCTCTCATTGAATATCTGCTCATTCCTCAGTTTTCTTAAAGGCTCTTGCTGACTACAAACACTTACTGCAATTCACTCAATTTCTCCCCAATCACCTTGTCTTCAAAATCATTTACAACTGTTGCTTTCCATTTATTATGCATTCATACGGGTTTTTGATCAATATTTGTATCCTCCAGCCGACTATAAACTTCATGAAGGTAGGGAATACGTCTGCATTTTGTTATTGTTGTTGTTTAGCTTTTGCTTCGGAGAAGGCAATGGCAACCCACTCCAGTACTCTTGCCTGGAAAATCCCATGGGTGGAGGAGCCTAGTAGGCTGTAGTCCATGGGGTTGTGAAGAGTCGGATATGACTGAGCGACTTCACTTTCACTTTTCACTTTCATGCACTGGAGAAGGAAATGGCAGCCCACTCCAGTGTTCTTGCCTGGAGAATCCCAGAGACAGTGGAGCCTGGTGGGCTACTGTCTATGGGGTCGCACAGAGTCGGACACGACTGAAGTGACTTAACTGCAGCAACAGCAGCAGCTTTTGCTTGCTAGTATATGCCCATCACTTCATGGCAAATAGAAGGGGAAAAGGTGGAAACAATGACAGATTTCCCATTTCGGGACTTTAAAATCACTGTGGTTGGTGACTGCAGCCATGAAATCAGAAGACTATTGCTTCTTGGCAGGAAAACTATGATAGACCTAGACGGTGTGTTGAAAGCAAAGACATCACTTTGCCAGCAAAGATCCATATAGTTAAGGCTATGTATGGTCTTTTCATTGTTCTCATACCATTGTGAGAGCTGGACCATAAAGAAAGCAGAGTGCTGAAGTGTTGATGCCTTCAAACTGTGATGCTAGTAGAGTCCCTTAGACAGCAAGAAGATCAAGCCAGTCAATCTTAAAGGAAATCAACCCTGAATACTCCTTGGAAGGATTGATGCTGAAGCTGAAGCTCCAGTGTTTTGGTCACCTGATGTGAACAGACAACTCCTTGGAAAAGACCCTGATGCTGGGAAAGATTGAAGGTAGAAGGAGAACAGAGCATCAGAGGATGAGGTGGCTCGATGACATCACTGATACAGGGACATGATTTGGGCAAACTCTAGGAGATGGTGAGGGACAGGGAGGTTTGTCATGCTGCAGTCCATGGGGTCTCACAGAGTTAGACACAACTGGGCGACTGAATAACAAAAACTACAAATATGCCCAGAACCTAAGTCAGTGCTTGTTACATGATAAATACTCAGTAAATACTACCTGAGTTTTGCATGAAAGAAACCTAAAACACCAGTGGGGTATGGTATTTTGTCAGAGTACCTGTCAGAGCAAAACAAAAAAAAAAGTTAAAACTTTAAACTGTTTTACTCTTTCCATAACCAATAGGAATATAGGAACATTTGAGTTTTCAGATCCCAAGTTGTCTTACTTCTGTGCACAAGTAGATTGTCTAAGCTTATTTCACAGAAGATAAGATCTATAATCAAAAAGTTGTGGGAAGGAGTAGTGATAGTTTTTAATTAATTGACTAAAAAACAATAGATATGTAGTTATCTGGACATCCATGAATGTCTGCCTTTAGACAAATTCAGATAAAATGAGATATTTCAGATAATTTTTAAGATTAATCTTTGCATTCAGTGTCATTTCTGATATTGTTGCTTGGCAAAAGCCTCTTCATATGTAGCTGCAAGGTTGCAATCACATGAGATGCATTTACAAGTGATATTAAAACCTTCTTTAATTTCCTGAAGAATTGGAGTAATATCTGGGTAGTAGTGATAATCTTGATTGGTGAGAAAGTTAGGAGTATTACCTTATGGTTATGTATTCATATTAAATCAGGAATTCCTCACAGGAATATAATTGTTGTTATTGTGTACTCACTAAGTCGTGTCTAACTCTTTGCAACTCCATGGATTGTAGCCCTCTAGGCTCCTTCTGTTCATGGAATTTCTAAGGCAAGAATACTGGAGTAGGTTTTCATTTCCTTCTCCAGGGGATCTTCCTGACCTAGGGATTGAATCTGTGTCTCCTGCTTGACAGGTGGATTCTTTTTTTTTTGTAATTAATTTATTTTTTATTGGAGGCAACTTATTTTACAATATTATATTGGTTGGTTTTGCCATACATTGACATGAATTCGCCCCGGGTTTACATAAGTTCCCCCTCCTGAACCCCCCTCCCACCTCCCTCCTCCCTTTATCCTCCCTCTGGGTCATCCCCACATGCCAGCCCCGAGCATCCTATAACATGCATTGACCCTGAACTAGTGATTCATTTCACATATGACAACATACGTGTTTCAATGACATTCTCCCAAATCATCCCACCTTCACCCTCTCCCACAGAGTCCCAAAGACTGATCTATACATCTGTGTCTCTTTTGCTGTCTCGTATACAGGGTTATCATTTGCATCTTTCTAAATTCCATATATATGTGTTAGTATGCTGTATTGGTGTTTTTCTTTCTGGCTTACTTCACTCTGTATAATAGGCTCCAGTTTCATCCACCTCATTAGAACTGATTCAAATGCATTCTTTTTAATGGCTGAATAATACTCCATTGTGTATATGTACCAAAGCTTTCTTATCCATTCGTCTGCAGATGGACATCTAGGTTGCTTCCATGTCCTGGCTATTATAAACAGTGCTGCAATGAACACTGGAGTACATGATTCTTTACCACTGAGTCACCTGGGAAGGCCCCAAAGGCAAATAATACAACTTACCTTTTCAACACCAATCTATAGCATGTGCCAGGCATTTTGTTAATATTTATTCGGATTCAACTATTATTTTATGAATTCTATTGTATTTAAAATCAAGCTTGGGGACTTCCTTGATGATTAGCTGATTAAGAGATTCCACATTTTAAATGCAATGGGCCTGGGTTCAATCCCTGGTCAGAGGACTAAGATCCCACATGCAACATGATACAGCCAAAATTTTTTTAAAATTATAAATAAATTAATTCAAGCTTAATATTAACCATAACATAATGCAGTGTCATTATCTGTTATACTAATAAACTTATGTGCATATGAGAGATAATCCATGTGCTTCCAATTTAAGTAGCATTTGGGAAACTGTTCATTTCTTGTACAGATGTATTTAATAACTGTACTAGTTAACCTGTGAAAAATTTCATGGATCTCCTCGGGCACTTGGTTTCATAAAAAATTGCCTCGTGAAATGCACTCCTTATCTAACCTTCCTGGTTCAATCCAAAATAAGCTCTTTCAGAACCAAGTTAAATCAGAAAATATTCAAAAGACCCATATGAAACGATACATTCTTAGGCAACTTCAGCCTGAAATTTCAATCACCTTGCCCTCTTGGATTAATGTTTTAATAGTTTTTGTCCTTCTGTAGGAAGATGTGACGTGTTTAGAGGCACTTTTGCATCTGCAGTTAGCCTCCCAGTCTTCACTGATCCTCTGCCTCACTTCTCTCTCCTGTCCCAGGTGAACCATAGGTTATAGCAAGTACCAGGCTGTGAAAATTGGACTATGGCAGAAAACTCCCCCTCTGATTTGCATCATCAAACATTCTAACTTTGGAAAATATGTGGAACTTTTGTTCTGCTCACTGACTAGCCCTCCTGATTTCCTTCTGATTGTATTTTATGACCTAATTGTCACAAAACAAAAAGTTTGTGAGACACCCTCTGAAAAATCACCAAAAGATGGTTCTGGTAATAATTCTTTATCTATGCTATTACTCCCATTCATCTTGCCTGCAATTAATTTTCTGTTGCTGGGGCTATTACATATGGTGTTCTAAGTGTCTAGCGCAAAAGGAACTAATTCCTCTGGGGAATGTATATGATTAAAATATTATAGTCTATCTTAATAAGAAAATTCAATTTCCTTATCAAAATATTTTTTCCAGTTTTTATGTTAGGTTAAAGTATAATTTTAATTTAGTCTTATTTAATTTGATTGCTAAAATGTAGTAAAAAAAAGTAGTTTCTGATTTAAGGTTATGAAATAGTATCCAGTATCCTCCATGGAACTTACCACAGACTTGTCTCCATGGGAGAGAGATGGAAGATTATTGCTTTGGATAAATTACCATTTCCAGTTTGCTCTTTTTCAAGTGATTAAAATAGAAAATAAGATCACTATTAATCATAGTTAGAGAAAGCACTAGACACAAATTATGGAAGGCAGAAAAGAAGAAGCAATCTTAATTAAGGCATCTATAGAATACTTGTATAAGCAGGAATGGCTGAAGGCAGTGCCTTCTCATTTATTTCTTCAACAAATCTTCATTGAATTACAGAATGTGTCAAGATCTGACTGTTACCGCTCTTGGAAATGTTTTCAAGGAAAGAGAACTGATCCTTGGCCTCCAGAAACTAATATTCTAGTTGAAGAGAAAGGAAACAAGTAAATATTTAATAGCACCTGGGAGAGTAGAAGTGTTAAGAGGAGAAATGAGGCAGGGGAAGAAAACAGACTTGAGTGGTAATGGGCAGGGCTGCTCTTTCAGAAAGAGTGGAGAGCACGTAACCTGATATTTGAGGAGAAAATTGGATAAAATGAGAGTAACGGGGGTTGACATTGTGAGGAAAGAGAATCCCTGTCAGAGAAAGCATCAAGTGAACATTTCCCCAAAGAAATGAGTTTGCTATTTTGAGGGATAGCCAGAAAACCAGTCATGGCCTGGTGGCAGGAAGTTGGACACCATGTGACAGGAGATGAAGTTCAAAAGGGAAGGGGCCTGACCAGGGATGGCTTTATCATTGTGGGAAATTAAAGTCTTTATTGAATTTGTTATAGTATTGCTTCTGGTATTTTTTTTTATTATTATAGAGTAGTTTAATGTTGCTAATATTTCTAATTTTGGATATACATACATATTGTAAAATGATTCCCATGATTAAATTAACTAACATATACACATATTCCTGGGGCTTCCCTGGTGGCTTAGAGGGTAAAGCATCTGCCTGCAATGCGGGAGACCCGGGTTCGATCCCTTGGTCGGGAAGATCCCCTGGAGAAGGAAATGGCAACCTACTCCAGTACTGTTGCCTGGAAAATCCCATGGACAGAGGAGCCTGGGGTCGCAAAGAGTCGGACACGACTGAACGACTTCACTTTCTTTTCCTTTACACATATTCCTTCCCTCTTAAACCTCCTTCCCACGTCCCTCACCCATTCTACCCCTCTCAGTCAGCACAGAGCATGGAGCTGAGCTCCTTGTATTATACAGCAGCCTCCCACCAGCCATCTGTTTTACGCGTGGTGATGTGTATATATAAGTGCTACTCTCTCAATTCGTCCCACTCTCTTCTTCCTCTGCTGTATCCACAGGTCCATTCTCTACTTCTGCATCTATTCATGTCCTGCAGAGAAGTTCATCAGTACCATTTTTCTAGATTGCGTATATATGCGTTGTTGTTGTTCAGTCGCCCAGTTGTGTCCAACTCTGCATGACCCCATGGACTGCAGCACACCAGGCCTCCCTGTCCCTCACTGACTCCCAGAGTTTGCCCAAGTTCATGTCCATTGCATTGGTGATGCCATCCAACCATCTCACCCTCCTGTTGCCCCCTTCTCCTCCTGCTTTCAATCTTTCCCAGCCTCAGGGTCTTTTCCAATGTGTCGGCTGTTTGTATCAAGTAACCAAAATATTGGAGCTTCAGCTTCAGCACCAGCCCTTACAATGAGTATTAAGGGTTGATTTCCCTTAAATTAACTGGTTTGATCTCCTTGCTGTCCAACGGACTCTCAAGTCTTCTCCAGCAGCCCAGTTCAAAGACATCAATTCTTTGGCACTCTGCCTTCTTTACGGTCTGGCTCTCACAAGTGCACACAACCACTGGAAAGACATAGCTTTGACTATGTGGACCTTTGTCAGCAAAGTGATGTCTTTGCTATCCAACACACTACCTAGGTTTGTCATTGCTTTCTTGGCAAGAAGCAATCATCTTCTGATTTCATGGTTGCAGTTGCCATAATCTAAATGGCCAGTGATTTTGGAGCCCAAGAGGAAATTTGTCATTGTTTCCACACTTTCCCTTTCTATTTGCCATGAAGTGATGGGGCTGGATGACATGATCTAAGTTCTTTTTAATATATAGTTTTAAGCTGGCTTTTTAACTCTCCTTCTTTACCCTCACCAAGAGGTTCTTTAGTTCTTTAGAGGTTCTTATGCAAACATATATGCATTATGTTTTGATTTTTTGGCTGCAAGGCATGTGTGGATCTTAGCTCCCCAACCAGGGCTGGAACCTGCACTCCCTGCATTGGAAGATGAAATCGTAGCCACTGGACCACCAGAGAAATCCCTCGATTTCTATTTTGAAAACATATCCTTGGCTATTGTGTGGGGGAATGATTATCAAGGGATAAGCATGGAAGGCAAATGACACTTCAGAGCTTATTGCTTCTGAAGCGTATTGCCTTATTCTTGGGGCATGGTGGCACTTAGACTATATTTGTATCTGTGGTGGCGGTAAGAACAGGATAGATTAAGAATACATTTGAAAGGCAGAGCCTATAGCACTTAACATCTTTTCAGATGTGGAGTATAAGAGAAATAATGAGTCAGAAATGGCTCCTGGGTTTCATTTTTGGGCCAGATGATGCCATTTACTAAGATGAAGAAGCTAGAAAAAGATCAGCTTTGAGGGGGCAAATCTGAAATCATATTATAGATGTGTTAAGCTTAGATTATCTGTAGACCTTTCCAGGGTTTGCCTGTTGGCTCAGACAGTAAAAAATCTACCTGCAATGTGAGGGGCTTGGGTTTGACCCCTGTGTCAGGAAGATCCACTGGAGAAGGGATAGGCTACCCACTCTAGTATTCTTGAGCTTACCTTGTGGTTCAGTTGGTAAAGAATCCACTTTCAATGTGGAGACCTGGGTTCCATCTTCTGGGTTGGGGAGATCCCCTGGAGAAGGGAAAAGCTACCCACTCCAGTATTCTGGCCAGGAGAATTCCTGCATAGTCCATGGGGTTGCAAAGAGTCAGACACAACTGAGCGGCTTTCACTTTCTTTCACTTTTACATATCTGGAGCACAGGTGAGAGGTGTGGTAATGAGGAAATCCTTAGGATCCTGATGGAGTTTAAAAGAGGGGGTCATTATATGAACGCCAGTGGGATATGTGTGCTCCAGTGTTCCTTAGTCTCATAGCTACTGCCGTTCTGAGCCCACTGACTCTTTGCTTTGGAGACTGTCCTGTGCACTGAGGGATGTCAAGCAGCACCCCTGGCTTCTACCCTTCTAACTGTGGCTCAACTGAAAGCCAATGGCACCTCTTCCTGTCTGGCTGCCACAACCAGAAGGGTTTTCAGATATTTTCAAATATCCCCTGGTAGGAAAAGTCACCTGCCAGCTGATAAGCATCAGTGTAAATAATAGCAAGAAGAAGACCAGAAAACGTATCAGAATAAGCCCTGGGCCACCCCTGTGCTTGAGAAAAGGAAAGGCAGCGAAGGAAACCTAGAAGTTGTGATGAATGAGATAATAGAACATGGTGGAGAGACATCTAAGTTGAAGGTAAAACAATTGAGTTTATCCTTTAGAATGAGATAATAGCTGTCCTAAAGAAGTATATATATTCCTAATGGCACAGGAGCTAGTAGCATTTCTAGACCACCAAGTGCTGTGAATCTTTTAAAATGAAAATTTCCTGCCCTGTTTAAATATTTCCCATCTCTTTTGAAGCAAAAGCCAATCCTTACACTGGTCCCAACCTTTCTATATGACTTATGTCTCTCCTCCTCACTCTTCCCTGGACTTCATCCTCCTAGGACCCCTAACTCTGCTCCCCAGTGGCTGACATTCTGCTTTTGTGTGTGGTGCCCATGCCCCAAATTCAGGGCATTCAGTTCAGTTCAGTTGCTCAGTCATGTCCAATTCTTTGCGACCCCATGAACCGCAGCACGCTAGGCCTCCCTGTCCATCACCAACTCCCGGAGTCCACCCAAACCCATGTCCATTGAGTTGGTGATGCCATCCAACCATCTCGTCCTCTGATGTACCCTTCTCCTCCTGCCTTCAATCTTTCCCAGCATCAGGGTCTTTTCCAGTGAGTCAGTTCTTCGCATGAGGTGGCCAAAGTAATGGAGTTTCAGCTTCAACATCAGTCCTTCCAATGAACACCCAGGACCTATCTCCTTTAGGATTCAGGGCATTAGCTCTTGCTATTCATTGTGGTGAGTTGTTCCCTCCCAGGTATCCATCCCCAGGACCCACTGTACATCTTCCAGTTTTGCTCAAATGTCCTCTGCTGAGCTCAGTTCTTAAAACTGCTGCTGCTGCTAAGTCACGTCGGTTGTGTCCAACTCTGTGCGACCCCATAGATGGTAGCCCAACAGGCTCCTCTGTTCTTGGGATTCTCCAGGCAAGAGTGCCGTTGCCATTGCCTTCTCCACTTAAAACTGCTGCTCTCCTCCTAACCCACTTTTTTATCTCCCTTAAATTTTATCTCCCTTAAAAGCATCATAATGTTATCTAACTAGTTGAAATTTGGATCACCTAATTTTCTTATCAATATTTTTGTTTTTCCTCTATAAACAAATGCATTGCCTTTAATTGTTCAACAGACACATTTAATATTTATTATATGTCAACTCCTGTGCTCCAATGTGGGAATAAAGCAGAAGCCACACATAGGAGAAATATGAGGCAATCAGCATTACTAACACATGCTGGGATGGGGATCTGTCCAGGGAGCTGTCGAAGCACAGGCATGGGGGAACATGTACATTAGACTGAAGGGTTAGGGAAAGCTTTCTGGAAGAATTGCTAATTGAACTTTGTTGCAGAAATGATAAGAATTAAACTAGAACAGAATGGACATACAGTATCCAAAAAGATGATGTAAATGAACTTATTTACAAAACAGAAATAGACTCCATAAAAGACAAACTAACATTATCAAAGGGGAAAGTGGAAGGAGTTGGAGAGGGGGATGAATCAGGAGTTTGGGATTAACAGGTACACTACTGTATATACAATTGATAACCAACAAGGACCTACTGTATAGCACAAGGAACTATACTCAATATCTTATAATAACCAGTAATAGAAAAGAAAGGTATGTTTTGTTTTTTCTCTATATGTATAACAGACACACTGACTATATGTATAACAGAGTCACTTTGCTATACACCTGAAACTAACACAATATTGTAAATTAACTGCATTGTTTTAGTTGCTAAGTCATGCCTGACTCTTTTGTGACCCGAAAGACTGTAGCCTGCTAGATGCCTCTGTCCATGGGATTTCCCAGGCAAGAATACTGGAATCGGTTGCCATTTCCTTCTCCAGAGTTCTCCCTGACCCTAGGATTGAACCTGCCTCTCCTGCATTGGCAGGAGTGTTCTTTATCACTGAGCCACTTGGGAAGCCCTGAAAAAAATGAACTATCCTTCAATACAAAAATGGGCATTCTGGAGAAAGAACAGCATGTGAACAGTGTAAAACAATATTGGATATTTAGGAATCTAAAGCGTCTGCCTCCAATGAGGGAGACCCGGATTCGATCCCTGGGTTGGGAAGATCCCCTGGAGAAGGAAACGGTAACCCACTCCAGTATTCTTGCCTGGAGAATCCCATGGACGGAGAAGCCTGGTAGGCTACAGTCCACGGGGTCGCAAAGAGTCAGAGACGACTGAGCGACGGAACGGAACGGATGTATTCAATAGCATGACTAGAAGTCAGGCATGTGCTCACAAAAAAAGTTTTCGTATTATAGACCTATACAAGTGAGACCCTGAGAGGGTTTTCAACTAGCAAGTGACAAGATCACATGGTCGCATTTTAGCAACGTCAGCTTAACATATGTTGAAGGTTTGTCATCAAAGAACCAGACAGGCAAGCTCAAGGGTGGCAGTGGAGCTGTGACTTTTTTTTCCATTAGAGTGCAGACTATAGAGTGAACAGAGCGGCACTGAGATGAACACGGGGAGTATTATATATATAGTATTATATATATAGAAGGCTTTGTGTATTAAATTACAGTTAGCTAACAATTATTTTTTTTATTTTCTTGAGGCACATGTTAGGTTGTTAGGAAACCAATGTTAAATGTCATTTGTTTCTTCCTTATGTCTGCTGTATTTTTTTGAAAAATTGTATCCTATGGGATAATTTGTGTGACTATATATGGAATGAAAAATGTTAAGCTTTTAAAAATAACATGTCTAATGTTATAGGACAGGCTTCCCTGGTGGCTCAGAGGTTAAAGCGTCTGCCTCCAATGCGGGAAACCCGGGTTCGATCCCCGGGTCGGGAAGCTCCCTAGAGAAGGAAATGGCAACCCACTCCAGTACTCTTGCCTGGAGAATCCCATGGACAGAGGAGCCTGATAGGCTACAGCCCACGGGGTCTCAAAGATTTGGACACTACTGAGCGACTTCACTTTCAATATTACAGGGCAGTGTCAGTCACGCAGTTGTGTCTGACTCTTTGTGATTCATGGACTGTAGCCTGTCAGGCTCCTCTCTCCATGGGATTCTCCAGGCAAGAATATGGGAGGTGGTAGCTGTTTGCTTCTCCAGGGGATCTTCCCAACCCAGGGGTCAAACCCAGGTCTCTCACATTGCAGGCAGATTCTTTATCATCTAAGCCACCAGGAAAGTCCACTATTGTATGATAAGATAGGTTCGATCCCTGTGTTGGGATGATCTCCTGGAGAAGGGGATGGATACCCACTCCAGAATTCTTGCCTGGAGAATTCCATGGACTGAGCAGTTTGGTGGGCTATAGTCTACCTACTCTAGCACTCCTGGTGGCTCAGATGATAAAGAATCTGCCCGCAATACAGAAGACCTGGGTTAGGCCCCTGGATTGGGAATATCCTCTGGAAATGAAATGGCTGCCCACTCCCATATTATTGCCTGGAGAATTCCATAGACAGAGGAGCCCAGCAGGCTAATGTCCATGTGGTGGCAAAGACTTGGACACCACTGAGTAACTGACACTTTCACACAAGATACAGGATAACCTAGGCATTTTTTTTTCATCTTTAGATGTCCCTTGATAGCATATTAAAAAGCAGAGAAATTACTTTGCCAACAAATGTCCATCTAGTCAAGGCTATGGTTTTTCCAGTAGTCATGTATGAATGTGAGAGTTGGACTGTGAAGAAAGCTGAGTGCCAAAGAATTGATGCTTTTGAACTGTGGTGTTGGAGAAGACTCTTGAGAGTCCCTTGGACTGCAAGGTGATCCAGCTAGTCCATCCTAAAGGAGATCAATCCTGGGTGTTCATTGGAAGGACTGATGCTGAAGCTGAAACTCCAATCCTTTGGCCACCTCATGCGAAGAGTTGACTCACTGGAAAAGACTTTGATGCTGGGAGGAATTGGGGGCAGGAGGAGAAGGGGACGACAGAGAATGAGATGGCTGGATGGCATCACCGCCTCGATGGACGTGAATTTGAGTGAACTTCGGGAGTTGGTGATGGACAGGGAGGCCTGGCATGCTGTGATTCATGGGGTCGCAAAGAGTCAGATATGACTGAGCAACTGAACTGAACTGAACTGAACTGAACTGAGAGTACAGGGTATATATCGCAAAAGTTAAATATTCAGAACACTAGGACACATAGTCTGTGTTCTCAAAAGAAATTCAGTGAAAGAGAGAAATTAAAATACATATAAGATACATATCTGTTTTGGTTCATAAATATAATATGGTTTTGGACTTTTATGGAAAAGTACATTAATTATCAAGAAAACTGACAACTCTATTATCTTTTTAAATGGGATCCCTCCAGCCTTATTTAATGAAAGCTTTTCTGTTGGTTCATGTAAATATTGCTCTTTGATGAGCTTTGAGGTCTTGTCAGTTTACGGAGTGCAGCCCTCAGATTAATGGGTGGGCTGGGATGTGTGTTTTCAGGGCTGAAAACCCAATTAAAATAGAGGTCATGAGGGTGGAAGGAAGATAGAGGGTCAGCTGGAGCCTGTGGGAGCAGGGCATGGCGGGGAGAAATCAGAAGGGGTGTGTTTCCTTGGCAAATGTGTTAAAGAAACTAATCCATAGATAGTTTTATCAAATGATTTGAAACTCCTGAACCAGACGGGATTCAAGGAGATATTAATCCCAACAAAAATTTCAGGGAGAGTTTGCTCCAAGTGTCAATCTCTAAAGTAAAGCTCCGTTTTGAAAAATCCATTAAAGTGTATGCATCAGTACAGTTATCAGAAGTCTCAGTAACGATTTTTAAATCATATCTGAAGTGTCTTTCTGCCTGATATATTAACATTTGAATGACCCATCTATTTATTTACGTCTACCTGGCCAATATACTAGTGCAAAACTTCCTTACTGCCTATTCCTTTTGCCTGCCTGTCATGTTATCTTGAAGACCACTCCGGTTTAATCTTTCTAAAGCAGTGCTCTAATATGTCAATATTAGTAAAAATCTGAGAACTATCAACTGGTTACTAAATAAAGTCCAAATTGCTTTCTCTCCCAACCCCAGAATTTGTACAGTTTGATCCCATCTTTCTTGCATGAATGTATTCACTTGATAAATATTTATTATGCACTCACTGTATGCCAGACATGCACCTAGGTTCTAAAGATACAACTGTAAATAAACAAGGCCCCCACTGTCATCAAATTCATATTCTAGTAGGAATAATTTTTAAAAAAGGAAAAATACATACACATATGTATACATCAGTTCAGTTCCTTTCAGTTCAGTCGCTCAGTCGTGTCCGACTCTTTGCGACCCCATGAATCACAGCACGCCAGGCCTCCCTGTCCATCACCAACTCCCGGAGTTCACTCAAACTCATGTCCATACATAAAGGATGAAGATTCAGTTCAGTTCAGTTCAGTTCAGTCGCTCAGTCGTGTCCAACTCTCCGCGATCCCATGAATCACAGCTCACCAGGCCTCGCTGTCCATCACCAACTCCTGGAGTTCACTCAAACTCATGTCCACAGAGTCGGTGATACCATCCAGCCATCTCATTCTCTGTCGTCCCCTTCTCCTCCCGCCCCCAACCTTTCCCAGCATCAGACTCTTTTCCAGTGAGTCAACTCGTCGCATGAGGTGGCCAAAGTATTGCAGTTTCAGCTTTAGCATCAGTCCTTCCAATGAACACCCAGGATTGATTTCCTTTAGAATGGACTGGTTGGATCTCCTTGCAGTCCAAGGGACTCTCAAGAGTCTTCTCCAACACCACAGTTCAAAAGCATCAATTCTTCGGCGATCAGCTTTCTTCACAGTCCAACTCTCACATCCATACATGACCACGGGAAAAACCATAGCCTTGACTAGACGTACCTTTGTTGGCAAAGTAATGTCTCTGCTTTTTAATATACTGTCAAGGTTGGTCATAACTTTCCTTCCAAGGAGTAAGTGTCTTTTAATTTCTCTGGAAAAAAGCAGTGTAAAAATATTTAGAGACTGTTATACTGTTGCATGTGAGGATTTATTTATTTATTTATTTTTGTTAAAGATAACTTAAAAAGAGTAACTTTTGATTGGATACTTAGAGAGGTGAGAAATGAATTTTGAAGTATTGACCAAAGACCATTCCAGGCAAAGGGAGCAGTAAACAATAATCTTGAAGAAATTCCATGCTTGGTAAATAGCTGGGCAAAGCCATCAACATGGGCCAGAGTGAGCAAAGAGGCACATAGTAGGTGATGTGGTCAGAAGTAGTAGGGAGGCCAGATAAAGTAGGATATTATCAGGTATCACGATGATGGGAATTTCAGGAATTTTAAGAGAAGAGAGACGTGATATAGCTTATATTTAAAAGGACCATTCTGGTTCATGTGTTTGAATAGACAATGGGGTAAGTTATATGTGGATATAATGAATGTATAGATAATTTTATAGTCATTGAACCTATGGGTCCACCAAGGGTGTAGGAATAACTATAAAGGGGACAGGGTCTGGGAACTGAATAAATTTTCAATATTCTACTAAGAAAGATGATGGAGGCAGCAGTGAAACTTTAGGAATGGCCACTGGGCAGGAGGAAAACTTTAAAGAAAAGGATTATTTCATATAAAGAAAGTGAACAGAGGTTATTTGTTGTTCAGTTGCTAAATTGTGTCCAGATTTTTGTGACTCCATGGAAAACTACATGCCAGGTTACCCTATCCTCTGTCTCCCTGTGTTTGCTCAAATTCATGTCCACTGAGTTGGTGACGCTATCTAACCATCTCAATCTCTGTCACCACCTCCTTTCCCAGCATTAGGGTGTTTTCCAGTGAATCGGCTCTTTGCATCAGGTGGCCAGAGTAGATTCAGCATCAGTCCTTGCAATGAATATTCAAGGTTGATTTCCTTTGGGACTGATTGATTTGATATCCTCGCAGTTCAAGGGACTCTCAAGAGTTTTCTCCAGCACAATTTGAAAGCATCAATTCTTCAGCACTCAACCTTCTTTACGGTCCAGCGTGACTACTGGAAAAAACCATAGCTTTGATATGTGGACCTTTGTCAGCAAAGTGATGTTTCTGCTTTTTAATGTGCTCTCTACATTTGCCATAACTTTCCTTCCAAGGAGCAAGTGTCTTTTAATTTCATGGCTGCAGGTCACTGTCCACAGTAATTTTGGAACCTAAGAAAATAAAATCAGTCACCCCTTCTACTTTCCCCCCATCTATTAGTCATGAAGTGATGGGACTGGATGCTGTGTTCTTAGTTTTTTTCCCCACATATAAGGACTATCATATGATATTTCCCTTTCTCTATCTGGCTTACTTCACTTAGTATGATACTCTCTGGGTCCATCCATGTTACTGCAAATGGCCAGGAGCATTATTTCATTCTTTTTTTTATGGATGAGCAATATTCCATCATCTGTGTATGTATGTGTATATGTACGTATATATATATATATATATATATATGTGTGTGTGTGTGTGTGTGTGTATGTGTGGATATGTATACACACTACACTGTCTTTATCCATTCATTTGTTGATGGATATTTAAGTTGCTTTTATTTCTTGTCTATTGAAAATAGTGCTGCAGTGAACGTAGGGGTGCATGCATATTTTCAAATTAGTTTTCTCCAGATATATGCCCAGGATTGAGATTACTGGATCATATGGCAACTCTCCTTTTAGTTTTCTAAGGAACCTCCTTACAGTTTAGATTCCTATCAACAGTTTAGTAGGGTTACTTTTTTCCACACTCTCCAGCATTAATTATTTGTGTACTTTTTAGATACTAATTTCTTTATTTTTTATTGAAGTATAGTTGATTGACAATGTGTTCATTTCTTCTATGTAGCAAATTATTCAGTTTTATATATACACATTTTTAAATATTCTTTTCCATTATGGTTTATCATAGGATATTTAATATAGTTGTGTGCTATACAGTAGGACCTTGTTGTTTATCCATTTATAAAAGTTTACTTCTGCTTACCACAACCTCCCACTCCATCTCTCCCCTAAACCCACTCCCTTGACAACTACTAGTCTGTTCTCTATGTCCATGATTCTGTTTCCTATTTCAATGATAGGGTCCTTTGTGTCATATTTTAGATTACACGTGCAAATGTCATCATGTGATATCTGCTTTCCTCTATCTGACTTACCTCACTTAGTACAGTTCAGTTCATTTGCTCAGTCGTGTCTGACTTTTTGTGACCCCATGGACTATAGCACGCCAGCAGCCTTCCTTGTCCATCACCAGCTCCTGAGGCTTGTTCAAACCCATGTCCATCAAGTTGGTGATACTATCCAACCGTCTCATCCTCTGTCCTCCCCTTCTCCTCCTGCCTCAGTCTTTCCCGGCATCAGGTTCTTTCCCAGTGAGTCAGTTCTTCACATCAGGTGGCCAAAGTACTGGGGCTTCAGCTTCAGCATCAGTCCTTCCAATGAATATTTAGGACTGATTTTCTTTATGATTGACTGGTTTGATCTCCTTGCAGTCTAAGGGAGTCTCAAGAGTCTTCTCCAACATCACAGTTCAAAAGCATCAGTTCTTTGGTGCTCAGCTTTCTTCACAGTCCAACTCTCACATCCATACGTGACTACTGGAAAAACCATACTTTTGACTATACGGACCTTTGTTGGTAAAGTAATGTCTCTGCTTTTGAATATGCTGTCTAGGTTTGTCATAGCTTTTCTTCCAAGGAGCTAGCATCTTTTAATTTCATGGCTGCAGTCACCACCTATAGAGATTTTAGAGTCCAGGAAAATAAAGTCTGTCACTGTTTCCATCGTTTTCCCATCTATTTGCCATGAAATGATGGGGCTGGATGCCATCACTTAGTACATTAATATCTAAGTCCATCCATGTCGCTGCAAATGGCATTATTTTGTTCTTTTATGGTTGAGTAATATTGTACTGTATATATATATATACCACATTTTCTTTATGCATTTATGTGTAATTGGACATTTAGGTTGTTTCCACGTGTTAAATATTATGAATAATACTGCTATGAACAGGGATGCATGCATCTTGAATTACCTTTTTGTCTGGTTATATGCTTAGGAGTTGGATTGTTGGATCATATGGTAATTTTATTTTTAGTTTTCTGAAGAATCTCCATATTGTTTTCCACAGTGACTACACTAACTTACATTCCCACGAACAGTGAAAGAGAATTCTCTTTTCTCTACAAGCTCTCTAGCATTTATTATTTGTAGACTTTTTAATGATGGTCATTCTGACTATTAATGAGGTTGTACCTCATTGTAGTTTTTACTTGTATTTCCCTAGTAACTACCAATGTTGAACATCTTTTCATGTGCCCAATGGCCATCTGAATTGCCTAAACATCTATTTAGGTCTATTTAGAAATGTCATTTTCAGTTGGGTGGCTTGTTTTTTGTTGTTGAGCTCTTTGAGCTACCTATATGTTTTATAAATTCAGCCTTAATCAGTCACATGGTTTACAAATATTTTATTCCATTCTATAGGTTATCTTTTGTTTCGTTTATGGTTTCCTTTGCTGTACAAAGGTTCCATTCCTGGGTCAGGAAGATCTGCTGGAGAAGTAATAGGCTACCCTCTCCAGCATTCTTGGGCTTCCCTTGTGGTTTTTTCAACAATAAAGAATCTGCCTGCAATGCAGGAGACCTGGGTTTGATCCCTGGATTGGAAAGATCTCTTGGAGAGTGGAAAGGCTACCCACTCCTGTATTCTGGCCTGGATAATTCCATGGACTGTATAGTCTATGGGGTCGCGAAGAGTCAAACACGACTGAGTGTCTTTCACTTTCACTTGCTGTACAAAAATTTGTTAAGTTTGATTAGGTCCCATTTGTTTGTTTTTGTGTTTATTTCTATTGCCTTGGGATACTGACCTAAGAAAACATTACTATAATTTATTTCAGAGAATATTTTGCCTATGATCTCCTCCAGGAGTTTTATAGTGCATGTCTTATATTTAAGTCTTTGACCCATGTTGAGTTTGTTTTTGTGTATGTTGAGAGAGTGTGTTCTAACTTCATTGACTTACAAGTGGCTGTCCAGCTTTCCCAGCACCACTTGATGAAGAGGTTGTTTGTTAACATATTCTTGCCTTTTTTCGCCCTATATTTAATTCTTGTTCTATCTTGGAATATAGTTGATTTGCTATATTGTGTCCCTCAAAGTGATTCAGTATTATATATACATATATCCATTATTTTTCAGATTCTTTTCCAATGTAAGTAATTACAAAATATTGAATAGAGTTCCCTGTGCTAGAGGGTGAGTGCTTATTGATTATCTATTTGATATATAATAGTATGTATATGTTAATGCAAAACTCCTAGTTTAGCTCCCCCTCTTACCCCTTCTGAATCCATAAGTTTGTTTTCAAAGTTTGTGAGTCTGTTTCTATTTTGTAAATAAATTCATTTGTATCATTATTTTTTATTCCACATATAAGTGATATCACATGGTATTTCTCTTTCTGTGTCTGACTTATTTCACTTAGTATGACCATCTCTAGGTCCATCTGTTGCTACAAATGGCATTATTTCACGACTTTTTATGGCTGAATAACATTTCATTGTATATATACCACCTCTTTATGCATTCATCTACTGATGATTGTTTAGTTTGCTTCTAGGACTTGACTGCTTCATTCTGTGCTCCAAGGCCAAATTTGCCTGTTACTCCAGGTGTTTCTTGACTTCCTGCTTTTGCATTCCAGTCCCCTATAATGAAAAGGATATCTTTTTTGGGTGTTAGTTCTAAAAGGTCTTGTAGGTCTTCATAGAACCGTTCAACTTCGGCTTCTTCAGTGTTACTGGTTGGGGCATAGGCTTAGATTACTGTAATATTGAATGGTTTGCCTTGGAAACAAACAGAAATCATTCTGTCATTCTTAAGATTGCATCCAAGTACTGTATTCTGGATTCTTGTTGACCATGATGGCTACTCCATTTCTTCTAAGGGATTCCTGCTCACAGTAATAGATATAATGGTCATCTGAGTTAAATTCACCCATTCCAGTCCATTTTAGATCACTGATTCGTAGAATGTCGACATTCACTCTTGCCATCTCCTGTTTGACCACTTCCAATTTGCCTTGATTCATGGACCTAACATTCCAGGTTGCTATGCAATATTGCTCTTTATAGCATTGGACCTGGCTTCTATCACCAGTCACATCCATAACTGGGTATTGGTTTTGATTTGGTTCCATCCCTTCATTCTTTCTGGAGTTATTTCTCCACTGATCTCCAGTAGCATACTGGGCACCTAACGACCTGGGGAATTCCTCATTTAGTATCCTGTCAGTTTGCCTTTTGATACTGTTCATGGGGTTCTCAAGGCAAGTATACTGAAGTGGTTTGCCATTCCCTTCTCCAGTGGACCACATTCAGCTGTGGTCTTGACCAACCTAGATAGTGTATTAAAAAGCAGAGACATTATTTTGCCAACAAAGGTCCGTCTAGTCAAGGCTATGGTTTTTCCCGTGGTCATGTATGGATGTGAGAGTTGGACTGTGAAGAAAGCTGATCGCCGAAGAATAGATGCTTTTGAACTGTGGTGTTGGAGAAGACTCTTGAGAGTCCCTTGTACTGCAAGGAGATCCAACCAGTCCATTCTAAAGGAGATCAATCCTGGGTGTCCATTGGAAGGACTGATGCTGAAGCTGAAACTGCAATACTTTGGCCACCTCATGCGACAAGTTGACTCACTGGAAAAGACTCTGATGCTGGAAAGGTTGGGGATGGGAGAAGAAGGGGACGACAAAGAATGAGATGGCTGGATGGCATCACTGACTCGATGGGCATGCGTTTGAGTGAACTCCGGGAGTTGTTGATGGACAGGGAGGCCTGGCGTGCTGTGACTCATGGGGTCGCAAAGAGTCGGACACGACTGAGCGGCTGAACTGAACTGAACTGAACTGAGGACTTGACTATTGTCAGTAGTGCTGAAATGAATTTTTTGTTGGAGTACAGTGGTTTGCAATATTGTGTTTAGTTTCTGCTATGCAGCAGAGTGAATTAGTTATGCAGTTGGTGATGGACAGGGAGGCCTGGCGTGCTGTGATTCATGGGGTCACAGAGTCGGACATGACTGAGCGACTGAACAGAACAGATACACATATTCCCTCTGTTTTAGATTTCCTTCCCATTTAGGTCACTGCCCAGCACCAAGAAGAATCCCCTATACTATACAGTACGTCCTCATTAGTTTTCTATTTTATACATAATAGTTAATTTATGTCAGGCTTCCTTGGTGGCTCAGATGGTAAAGCATCTGCCTGCAATGTGGGAGACCTGGATTCAATCCCTGGGTCAGGAAGATCCCCTTTAGAAGGAAATGGCAACCCACTCCAGTATTCTTGCCTGGAAAATTCCATAGACTGAGGAGACTTGTAGGTTACAGTCCATAGGGTTGCAAAGAGTTGGACATGACTGAGCGACTTCACTTTCAGTCTCCTAATTCATTCTCCCCCTGTTCCCTGTTGGTATCAAGATATTTGTTCTCTATATCTGTCTCTCTATTCTGCTTTGCCAATAAGAACACCTATACTATTGATTCCACACATATGCATTAATATATGATGTTTGTTTTTCTTTTTCGGACTTCTTCACTCTGTATGATAGGCTGTAGGTCCATCTACATGTATGCAAATTACTCAGTTTCATTTCTTTTTATGTCTGAGTAATATTCCATTGTATATATGTATCATATATTTTTTACCTATTTCTCTGTTGATGGACATTTAGGTTGATTCCATGTCCTGGCTATTGTAAACAGTGCTGCAGTGAACATTGGGGTGCATATATCTTTTTGATTTTTTCTGAGTATATGTCCACTGGAATTGCTGGGTCATATGGTAGTTTTGTTTTTAGGTTTTTAAGGATACAGTTTTCCATAATGGGTATACCAATTAACATTCCCACCAACATTTTAAGAGGGTTCCCTTTTATTCACACCTTCTCCAGCATTTATTATTTGTAGATCTTTTGATGATGGCCATTCTAACTGGTGTGAGGTGATATCTCATTGTAGTTTTGATTTGAATTTCTCTAATAATTCGTGATGTTTAGCATCTTTCTGTGTGTTTGTTGGCCGTCTGTATGTCTTCTTTGGAGAAATGTATTTTTATGTCTTCTCATTTATTTAGTTATTTATTTATATTGAGCTGCAAGAACCATCTGCATATTTTGGAGATTCATCCTTTTTACATCGCTTCATTTGCAAATATTTTCTTCTAGTTTTAGGTTTGTCTTTTCATCTTATGATTTCCTTTGCTATACAAAGGTTTTATTGTTGTTGTTGTTTGTTTGTTTGTTTAATTGAGTCCATTTATTTGTTTCTATTTTCTTCAATCTGGGACGTGGATCAAAAACGATCTTGCTGAGGTTTATGTCAAAGAGTGTCTGCCTGTGTTTTCCTCTTAAGAGTTTTATAGTGTCTGGCCTTACATTTATCTCTTTAATCCATTATGAGTTTATTTTTATGCTTGGTATTAGGAAGTGTTCTAATTCCATTCTTTTACCTGTAGCTGTCAAGTTTTCCCAGTGCCATGTTTTGAAGAGATTTTCTTTTCTCCATTGTATAGTCTTGCCTCCTTTGTTATAATTAAAGTGACCGTAGGTGCATAGGTTTATCTCTGGGCTTTCTATTCTGTTTCATTGATCTATATTTCTGTTTTTGTGCCAGCATTATACTGTCTTGATTCCTGTATCTCTGTAGTATGGTCCGAAGTCAGACAGCCTGATTCCTCCAGCTCAATTTTTCTTAAGATTGCTTTGGCTATTCAGAATCTTTTGTGTTTCCATACAAATTGTAAAATCTTTGTTCTCATTCTGTGAAAAAGGTCATCGGTAACTTGATAGAATTGCATCGAATTTGTAGATTGCTTTGGATGGTATAGTCATTTTCACAATATTGATTTTCCCATTCCAAAACGTGGTATATCTCTCCATCTATGTTGTCTTTGGTTTCTTTCATCATCTTAAATTTTTCTGTGTGCAGGTCGTTTGTCTCCTTAGGTAGATTTAGTCCTCAGCATTTTATACTTTTTGTTGCAGTAAATGAGATTTTTTTCCTTAAATTCTCTTTCTGATCTCTCATTGTTAGTGTATAGGAATGTAAAATATTTCATTTTTTTATATTGCCATATTGCCAAATTCATTGATTACCTCTCGTAGTTTTCTGGTGGCATCTTCAGGACTTCCTATGTATAGTATCATGTTATCTGCAAACAAGGAGAGTTTTACCTCTTCTTTTCCAATTTGGATTCCTTTTTTTAAATTTTTTTAACTCTTCTCTGATTGCCATGGCTAGGACTTCCAAAACCATGGTGGTTAGAAGTGACCCACGTGGACAACCTTGTCTTGTGCCTGATCTTAGAGAAAATGCTTTTCATTTTACCATTGAGAATGGTGTTTGCTGTGGGTTTGTCATTTATGGTCTTTATTATGTTGAGGTAGGTTCCCTCTATCCTACTTTCTAGACAGTTTTTGTCAAAATGTGTGTCATTTGAATTTTGTCAAAATATTTTTCTGCATCTATTGAGATGATTATATGGTTTTTATTTTTCAGTTTGTTAATATGTATCACATTTTTTATTTGCATATTTGAAAAACCCACGTTATCTTTTAGATAAATCCCACTTGATAATGGTATATATTCTTTTAAGGTGTGATTGCATTGGTTTGCTTGTATTTTCTTGGGGATTTTTTTGCCTATGTTCATAAGTGCAAATGGTTTAGAAGTTTCTTTTATTGTGATATATTTTTCTAATTTTGGTATCAGGGTAATGGTAGCTTCATACAATGAGTTTGGGAGTTTCCTCCCTCTGTAGTTTTTTGGAAAAGTTTGAGAAGGTTAGATGTTCAGTTCAGTCGCTCAGTCATGTCAGACTCTTTGCGACCCCATGAATTGCAGCACGCCAGGCCTCCCTGTCCATCCCCAATTCCCGGAGTCCACCCAAATCCATGTCCATTGAGTCGGTGATGCCATCCAACCATCTCATCCTCTGTCATCCCCTACTACTCCTCAATCTTTCCCAGCATCAAGGACTTTTCAATTGAGTCAGTTCTTCGCATCAGGTGGCCAAAGTATTGGAGTTTCAGCTTTAACATCAGTCCTACCAATGAACACCCAGGACTGATCTGCTTTGGGTTGGATCTCCTTGCAGTCCAAGGGACTCTCAAGAGTCTTCTCCAACACCACAGTTCAAAAGCATCAATTCTTTGGAACTCAGCTTTTTTATAGTCCAATACTCACATCAATACATGACTACTGGAAAAACCACAGCTTTGACTATATAGATCTCTGTTGGTAAATTAATGTCTCTGCTTTTTAATATGCTTTCTAGGTTGGTCATAACTTTTCTTCCAAGGAGCAAGGGTCTTTTGATTTCATGACTGCCGTCACCATCTGCAGTGATTTTAGAGCCCCCCCAAACACTGTTTCCACTGTTTCCCCATCTACTTGCCATGAAGTGATGGGACCAGATGCCATGAACTTAGTTTTCTGAATGTTGAGTTTTAAGTCAACATTTTCACTCACTTCTTTCAGTTTCATCAAGAGGCCCTTTATTTCTTCTTGGCTTTCTGCCATAATTGGTGTCATCTGCTTATCTGAGGTTATTGATATTTCTCCTGGCAATCTTGATTCCAACTTGTGCTTCCTCCAGTCCAACATTTCTCATGGTTACTCTGCACATAAGTTAAATAAGCAGGGTGATAACATATAGCCTTGATGTACTCCTTTTGTGATTTGGAACCAGTCTGTTGTTCCATGTCAAGCTCTAAACTGTTGCTTCTTGACCTGCATACAGGTTTCTCAGGAGACAGGTCAGGTAGTCTGGTATTCCCATCTCTTTCAGAATTTTCCACAATTTGTTGTGATCCATACAGTCAAAGGAATTGGCACAGTCAATAAAGTAGAAGTATATGTTTTCTTCTGGAACTTTCATACTTTTTGATGATCCAGTGGATGTTGGCAGTTTGATCTCTGGTTCCTCTGGCTTTTCTAAATTCAGCTTGAATATCTGGAAGTTCACGGTTCACGCATTGCTGAAGCCTGGGTTGGAGAATTTTGAGCATTACTAGCGTGTGAGATGAGTAAATTGTGGGGTAGTTCGAGCATTCTTTGACATTGCCTTTCTTTGGGATTGGAATGAAAACTGACCTTTTCCAGTCCTGTGGCCACTGCTGAGTTTTCCAAATTTGCTGGTAGAGTGCAGCACTTTCACAGCATCATCTTTTAGGATTTCAAATAGCTCAACTGGCATTCCATCACCTCCACTAGCTTTCTTCATAGTGATGCTGCCTAAGGCCCACTTGACTTCACATTGCAGGATGTCTGCCTCTAGGTGAGTGATCACACCATCATGATTGATCTGGTTCATGAAGATCTTTTTTGTACAGTTCTTCTGTGTATTCTTTCCACCTCTTCTTAATATCTTCTGTTTCTGTTAGGTCCTTACCATTTCTGCCCTTCATTGAGCCCATCTTTGCATGAAATGTTCCCTTGGTATCTCTAATTTTCTTGAAGAGATCTCTAGTCTTTCCCATTCTATTGTTTTCCTCTATTTCTTTGCACTGATAACTTAGGAAAGCTTTCTTATCTCTCCTTGCTCTTCTTTGGAACTCTGCATTCAGATGCTTATATCTTTCCTTTTCTCCTTTGCTTTTCACTCTCTTCTTTTCACAGCTATTTGTAAGGCCTCCTCAGACAGCCATTTTGCTTTTTTGCATTTCTTTTCCATGGGGATGGTCTTGATCCCTGTCTTCTATACAATGTCATGAACCTCCATCCATAGTTGATCAGGCACTCTGTCTGTGAGATCTAGTCCCTTAAATCTATTTCTCACTTTCACTGTATAATCATAAGGGATTTGATTTAGGTCATAGCTGAATGGTCTAGTGGTTTTCCCTACTTTCTTCAATTTAAGTCTGAATTTGGCAATAAGGAGTTCATGATCTGAGCCACAGTCAGCTCCCAGTCTTGTTTTTGCTAACTGTATAGAGTTTCTCCATCTTTGGCTGCAAAGAATATAATCAATCTGATTTCAGAATTGACCATACGGTGATGTCCATGTGTAGAGTCTTCTCTTGTGTTGTTGGAAGAGGGTGTTTGCTATGACCAGTGTGATCTCTTCACCAAACTCTATTAGCCTTTGCCCTGCTTCATTCTGTACTCCAAGGACAAATTTGCCCATTACTCCAGGTATTTCTTGACTTCATACTTTTGTATTCCCATCCCCTATAATGAAAAGGACATTTTGAGTGTTAGTTCTGCCTTGTAGGTCTTCACAGAATCTTTCAACTTCAGCATCTTCAGCATAATTTTTGGGGGCATAGACTTCGATAACTGTGATATTGAATGGTTTGCTTTGGAAATGAACAGAGATCATTCTGTTATTTTTGAGATTGCATCCAAGTACTGCATTTCAGACTCTTTTGTTGACCATGGTGGCTACTCCATTTCTTCTTAAGGATTATTGCCCAAAGTAGTAGATACAATGGTCATCTGAGTTAAATTGACCCATTCTAGTCCATTTTAGTTCGCGGATTCCTAAAATGTTGATGTTCACTTTTTCCATCTCCTGTTTGACCACTTCCAAATTGCCTTGATACATGGACCTAACATTCCAGGTTCCTATGTAATATTGCTCTTTACAGCATTGGACTTTACTTCCATCACCAGTCACATCCATGACTAGGTGTTGTTTTTGCTTTGACTCTGTCTTTTCATTCTTTCTGGAGTTAGTTTTCCACTGAGAATTTATGTTGGGTACATGAGTATTTACAATCATATTTTCTCCTCGGATTGATCCCTTGATTATTGTGTAGTGTCCTCCTTTTCTCTTGTAATAGTCTTTTCTTTCTAGTCTATTTTGTCTGATATGAGTATTACTACTTCAGCTTTCTTCTGATATCCATCTGCATAGAATGTCTTTTTCCTTCCCCTTTCACTGTATATGTGTCCCTAGGGCTGAGATCAGTTCTTATAGATAGCCTATATATGAGTCTTGTTTTCGTATCCATTCAACAAGTCTCTGTCTTTTGGTTGGAGCATTTCATCTATTTACATTTAAGATAATTATCAATATAGATGCGAGAGTCCCTTATACTGCAAGGAGATCCAACCAGTCCATTCTAAAGGAGATCAATCCTGGATGTTCATTGGAGGGACTGATGCTAAAGCTGAAACTGCAATACTTTGGCCACCTCATGCGACGAGTTGACTCACTGGAAAAGACTGATGCTGGGAAAGGTTGGGGGTGGGAGGAGAAGGGGACAATGGAGAATGAAATGGCTGGATGGCATCACCGACTCTGTGGACATGAGTTTGAGTGTACTCTGGGAGTTGGTGATGGACAGGGATGCCTGGCGTACTGTGATTCATGGGGTCACAAAGAGTCGGACACGACTGAGCGATTGAACTGAACTGAACTGATTACCAATTTAGAGAAGAGCGAAAAAACTAGCTTAAAACTTAACATTCAGAAAACTAACATCATGGCATCCAGTCCTGTCACTTCATGAGAAATAGATGGGGAAAAATGGAAACAGTGGCAGATTTTAATTTCTTCAACTCTGAAATCACTTCAGATGGTAACTGCAGCCATGAAATTAAAAGCGCTTGTTCCTTGGAAGAAAAGCTATGACAAACCTAGACAGTGTATTAAAAAGCAGAGACATCACTTTGCTGACAACAGTCTATATACTCCAAGCTTTGGTTTTTGCAGTAGTCATATACAGATGTGAGAGTCAGACCATAAAGAAGACTGATAGACAAAGAACAGATGCTTTTGAACTGTGGTGTTGGAGAAGGCTTTTGAGAGTCCCTTGGACGGTAAGGAGATCAAGCCAATCAATCCTAAAGGAAATCAACCGTTAGCATTCATTGGAGGGACTGATGCTGAAGCTAAAGCTCCAGTACTTTGGCCACCTGATGCAGACAGTCTACTCATTCTAAAAGACCCTGATGTTGGAAAGATTGAAGCAGGAAGAGAAGGTGATGACAGAGGATGAGATGGTTCGACGGCACCACTGACTCGGTGGATGTGATCTGAGCAAACTCCGGGAGTTGGTGTAAGACAGAGAAGCCTGGCCTGCTGTAGTCCATGGGGTCTCAAATAGTCGGACATAATTAGTGACTAAAAACCAGTTACCAATTTCTTATTTGTTTTGGGTTAGTTTTTGTAGTTTTTCTTTTAATTAATTAATTATTTTTAATTGAAGGCTAATTACTTTGCAATATTGTAGTGGTTTTTGCCATACATTGACATGAATCAGCCATGGGTGCACATGTGTTCCCATCCTGAACCCCCCTCCTACCTCCCTACCCATCCCATCCCTCAGGGTCATCCCAGTGCACTAGCCCTGAGCACCCTGTCTCATGCATCAAACCTGAACTGGTGATCTATTTCACCACTTATTTTTCATTTAGCATTTGTGTATCTTTCCTCCTTTGTTAAAGATGCAGTTCAGTTCAGTCGCTCAGTCGTGTCCGACTCTTTGTGACCCCATGAATCACAGCACGCCAGGCCTCCCTTTCCATCACCAACTCCCGGAGTTCACTCAAACTCATGTCCACAGAGTCGGTGATACCATCCAGCCATTTCATTCTCTGTCGTCCCCATCTCCTCCCGCCCCCAACCTTTCCCAGCATCAGAGTCTTTTCCAGTGAGTCAACTCGTCGCAAGAGGTGGCCAAAGTATTGGAGTTTCAGCTTTAGCATCAGTCCTTTCAATGAACACCCAGGATTGATCTCCTTTAGAATGGACTGGTTGGGTCTCCTTGCAGTCCAAGGGACTCTCAAGAGTCTTCTCCAGCACCACAGTTCAAAAGCATCAATTCTTCGGCGCTCAGCTTTCTTCACAGTCCAACTCTCACATCCATGCAAGACCATGGGAAAAACCATAGCCTTGACTAGACGGACCTTTGTTGGCAAAGTAATGTCTCTGCTTTTTAATATACAATTGACTGTAATTTTCTGGGTTTATTTCTAGGTAGTCTCTTCTGTTGCATTAATACACATGTCTGTTTTTATGTCAATAGCACGCTGTAGCATTGTAATATTGTCTGAAGTCTGGGAGGATTATGCTTCTTGCTTTGTTCTTTTTTTGGATTGCTTTCACATTTCTGGGCCTTTTATGGTTCCATATAAATTTTAGTTATTTGTTCTAGGTCTGTGAAAAATGTTATGGGTAATTGATAGGAATCACATTAAATCAGTAGTTTGGATAGTATGGCAATTTTAGTAATATTAATTCTTCAAGATGATCTTTCCAGGTGGCATGGTGGTAAAGAATTCACCTGCCAGTGCAAGAGATACACGTTCAATCCCTGGGCCAGAAAGATCCACTGGAGTAGGAAATGGCAACCAATAAAGTATTCTTTCCTGGAATATTCCATGGACAGAGGAGCCTGGCAGGCTAAAGTCCCTGGGGTTGCAAAGAGTTGGACATGACTGAGTGATTAAGCATGTACACACAATTCTGCAAGAGCATGGAATATTTTTTCATTTTTTTAAGTTATCTTCAGTCTCATTTATTAATGTTTATAGTCCTTAACATATAACTCTTTCATCCTTTTTGTCAGGTTTATTCCTAAGTATTTTGTATTGGGGAGTATGATTTTAAAAGATATTTTCTAATTCCCTGTCTGATATTTTGTTGTTGGTGTAAAGAAATGCAATCTATTTCTGTATGTTAATCTTGTATCCTGCTACCTTGTTGAATTTATCAGTTCTGGTAGTTTCTGGGTGGAGTCTTTAGGTTTTTCTATATATAGTATCATGTCATCTGCATATAATGACAGTTTTACCTCTTCCTTTCTAATTTGGATACCTTTTATTTCTTGTCTGATTTTGGTGGCTGGGACTTCTGATAACTAGGTTGAAAGGAAGAAATGAGAATGAACATCCTTGACTTGTTCCAGATTTTAGTGGGAATGTTTTGAGTTTTTCATCATTGAGTATTTTATTGGCTGTGAGTTTTATTATATTGAGTTATATTATTCTACACCCACTTTGATAAGAGTTTTTATCATGAATGGGTGTTGAATTTTGTCAAATGCCTATGCATCTGTTTGGATGATCATGTCATTTCTTTTCCTTTTGTTTATGTTTTGCATCACGTTGATTGATTTGCATATGTTGACCCATCCTTATGAACCTTGGATGAGTCCCATTTGATATATAATCTTTTTGATGTGTTGCTGGATTTAGTTGGCTAATATTTTGTCAAGAATTTTTGGATCTATAATCATCAAAGATATTGGCCTGTTATTTTCTTTTCTGGTTATATATTCCTCTGGTTTTTTGTTTCAGGGTGATTGTGGCTTCATAAAAAGTCTTTGGGAGTGTTCCCCTTCCTCAGTTTTTTGGAATATTTGAAAAGACTCGGTATAAGTTCTTTGTATGTTTGGTAGAATTCATCTGTGAAGCCATATTGCTTTTGTTGTTCACTCAGTAAGTCATGTCCAACTCTTTGCAATCTCCTTGCTGTCAAAGGGACTCTCAAGAGACTTTTCCAACACCACAGTTCAAAAGCTTTAATTCTTCAGTGCTCAGCCTTCTTTATGGCCCAACTCTCACATCTATACTTGACTACTGGAAAAATCACCTTTGAGTAGATGGACCTCTGTCAGCAAAATAATGTCTCTGCTTTTTAATATGCTTTCTATGTTTGTCATAGCTTTTCTTCCAAGGAGCAAGTATCTTTTAATTTCATGGCTGCAGTCATCGTCTGCAATGATTTTGGAGCCTAAGAAAATAAAATCTGCCACTGTTTTCATTGTTTCCCCATCTATTTGCAATGAAGTGATGGACCAGATGCCATGATCTTACTTTTTGAATGTCAAGTTTTAAGCCAGCTTTTTAATTCTCCTCTTGCAGCTTCATCAAGAGGCTCTTTAGTTCTTCTTTGCTTTCTGCCATTAGAATGGTATCATCTGCATATCTGAGGTTGTTGATATTTCTCCTGGCAATTTTGATTCTAGCTTGTGATTCATCCAGCCAGACATGGTCCTGCACTTTTGTGTGTAGGGAGTTTTTCAACTACAGATTCTATCTTACTCCTTGTGATCAGTCTGTTCAAATGATGCATTTTGTCTTTATTAAATTTTAGTGTGCTTGCTGTATGTTTCTAGAAACTTGTCCATTTCTTTTAAGCCATCAGATGTGTTAGCATATAATTGTTCATAGTATTCTCTTATGATTTTCTGTATATCAGTTGTTATGTATCTTTTTTCATTTTGTGTTCTCTCTCTTTTCTTCTTGGTATATTTGTATACTTTTTGATAATGGCCATTTGGACCATCGTGAGGTGAGGTAGACAGACTGTGAATAAAGTAATCATTGGAGTGAAGGTCAAAGCTTTCAGAGGCAGTGGATTAGAAAAACTACTGAAATGAAAACTTATCAAAAACTTAACAAAGTTATGAGAATGATTGTGGAGATTATATTAGAAGCTATAATCTTGAAGGAACAAGGGGAGTGAACTGAAGTCTCTACATGATGCAGCAAAAAAGGATAGTGGGTGAGATAAATAGAGCCTCAAATCTACAGTTTTTTTAAAGTGAGTGTGTGTAAGGTTGGAAGAAATGATGTGAAGCAAGGACACCTTCATCACCTTCAGGCCTAGTAGGATAAGGGATATAGATAACAAAATTGAGAGAATGGCAAGGGAAGTCTGGATTTCAGGGAGGAGTCAGGTATCAAAAGTGAATATTCACAGGAACAATAAAAAAGATCTGGGAGATTTTTCTAATAATGAACTCTGTGTTCTAGAGTGCAGGGTGAAGGGTTTAGGGATTAGGAGATAAATATCTGATAAGAAATGAAGGTAGCTGAGGACAGTTGTATTTCTCCTGATGACTGATACAGTCGGGAATTGATTGAGGAGTTGGTGATGGACAGGGAGGCCTGGCGTGCTGTGATTCATGGGGTCACAAAGAGTTGGACACGACTGAGTGACTGAACTGAACTGAACTGATGATGCAGGAGTGGCGGCTGTGTGGCGCAGAACTAGCCGAGAGGAGTACCCCATGTCCAAGGTAAGGAGCAGCAGGTGCACTTTGCTGGAGCAGCTGTGAAGAGGTACTCCACGTCCAAGGTAAGAGAAACCCAAGTAAGACAGTAGGCACCGAGAGAGGGCATCAGAGGGCAGACAGACTGAAACCACAATCACAGACAACTAGCCAATCTGATCACACGGACCACAGCCTTGTCTAACACAATAAAACTAAGCCATGCCATGTGGGGCCACCCAAGATGGATGGGTCATGGTGGAGAGGTCTTACAGAAGGTGGTCCACTGGAGAAGGGAACGGCAAACCACTTCAGTATTTTTGCCTTGAGAACCCCATGAACAGTATGAAAAGGCAAAAAGATAGGACACTGAAAGATGAACTTCCTAGGTTGGTAGGTGTCCAATATGCCACTGGAGATCAGTGGAGAAATAATTCCAGAAAGAATAAAAGGATGGAGCCAAAGCAAAAACAATACCCAGTTTGGATGGAACTGGTCATAGAAGCAAGGCCCGATGCCATAAAAAGCAATATTGCATAGGAACTTGGAATGTTAGATCCATGAATCAAGGCAAATTAGAAGTGGTCAAACAAGAGATGGCTAGAGTGAACTAGAGTCGATATTCTAGGAATCAGTGAACTAAGATGAACTGGAATAGGTTAATTTAACTCAGATGACCAATATATCTACTACTGTGGGCAGGAAGTCTGACACTATTCCCACTGCTTCTCCATCTATTTGCCATAAAGTGATGGGATCAGATGCCATGATCTTTGTTTTCTGAATGTTGAGCTTCAGGCCAACTTTTTCACTCTCCTCTTTTACTTTCATCAAGAGGCTTTTTAGTTCCTCTTCACTTTCTGCCATAAGGGTGGTGTCATCGGCATATCTGAGGTTACTGATATTTCTCCCAGCAATCTTGATTACAGCTTGTGCTTCTTCCAGCCCAGCGTTCCTCATGACGTACTCTGCATATAAGTTAAATAAGCAGGGTGATAATACACAACCTTGATGTACTCCTTTTCCTATTTGGAACCAGTCTGTTGTTCCATGTCCAGTTCTAACTGTTGCTTCCTGACCTGCATACAGGTTTCCTAGGAGGCAGGTCAGGTGGTCAGGTATTCCCATCTCTTTCAGAATTTTCCACAGTTTGTTGTGATCCACACAGTCAAAGGCTTTGGCATAGTCAATGAGGCAAAAATAGAAGTTTTTCTGGAACTCTCTTGCTTTCTCCATGATCCAGCAGATGATGGTAATTTGATCTCCGGTGCCTCTGCCTTTTCTAAAACCTGCTTGAACATCTGGAAGTTCATGGTTCACCTACTGCTGAAGCCTGGCTTGGAGAATTTTGAGCATGACTTTACTAGCATGTGAGATGAGTAAATTGTGCGGTAGTTTGAGCATTCTTTGGCATTGCCTTTCTTTGGGATTGGAATGAAGACTGACCTTTTCCAGTCTTGTGGCCACTGCTGAGTTTTCCAAATTTGTGGGCATATTGAGTACAGCACTTTCACAGCATCATCTTTCAGGATTTGAAATAGCTCAACTGGAATTCCATCACCTCCACTAGCTTTGTTCGTAGTGATGCTTTCTAAGGCCCATTTGACTTCACATTCCAAGATGTCTGGCTCTTGAGGTCAGTGATCACACCATCATGATTATCTTGGTCCTGAAGATCTTTTTTGAAACAGTGTCAGACTTTATTTTCTTGGGTTCCAAAATCACTGCGGATGCTGATTGCAGCCATGAAATTAAAAGATGCTTACTCCTTGGAAGGAAAGTTATGACCAACCTAGATAGCATATTAAAAAGCGGAGACATTACTTTGCCAACCAAGGTCCATCTAGTCAAGGCTATGGTTTTTCCAGTGGTCATGTATGGATGTGAGAGTTGGACTGTGAAGAAAGCTGATTACTGAAGAATTGATGCTTTTGAACTGTGGTGCTGGAGAAGACTCTTGAGAGTCTCTTGGACTGCAAGGAGATCCAACCAGTTCATTCTAGAGGAGATCAATCCTGGGTGTTCATTGGAAGGACTGATGCTAAAACTGAAACTCCAATACTTTGGTCAATCATGCGATGAGTTGACTCACTGGAAAAGACTCTGATTCCTGGAGGGATTGTGGGCGGGAGGAGACAGGGACGATGGAGAATGAGATGGCTGGATGGCATCACTACTCGATGGACATGAGTTTGAGTGAACTCCGGGAGTTGGTGATGGAATGGGAGGCCTGGTGTGCTGTGATTCATTGGGTCCCAAAGGGTTCGACACGACTAGCGACTAAACTGAAATAAACTGAAAGAGTTGGACACGACTGAGACACTGAATTGGACTTTACTGTGGGCAGGAATCCCTTAGAAGAAATGGAGAAGCCATTGTAGTCAACAAAAGAAATGCAGTACTTGGATGAAATCTCAAAACGACAGAATGATCTCTATTCGTTTCCAAGGCAAACCATTCAATATCATGGTATTCCAATCTATGCCCCGACCAGTAATGCTGAAGAAGCTGAAGTTGAATGATTCTATGAAGACCTACTTGATCTTTTAGAACTAACACCGAAAAAAAAGATTGTCCTTTTCATTATAGGGGACTGGAATGCAAAAGTAGGAGGTCAAGAAACACAGGAAGTAACAGGCAAATTTGGCCTTGAAGTACAGAATGAAGCAGGGCAAAGGCTAATAGAGTTTTGTGAAGAGAATGCACTGGTCATAGCAAACAGCCTCTTCCAACAACACAAGAGAAGACTCTACACATCACCATATGGTCAATTCTGAAATCAGATTGATTATATTCTTTGCATCCCAAGATGGAGAAGCTCTATACAGTTAGCAAAAACAAGACCGGGAGCTGACTGTGGCTCAGATCATGAACTCCTTATTGCCAAATTCAGACTTAAACTAAAGAAAGTTGGGAAAACCACTAGACCATTCAGGTATGACCTAAATCAAATCCCTATGATTTATACAGTGGAAGTGAGAAATAGATTTAAGGGACTAGATCTCACAGACAGAGTGCCTGATCAACTATGGACGGAGCTTGTGACATTGTACAGGAGACGGGGATCAAGACCATCCCCAAGAAAAAGAAATGCAAACAAGCAAAATGGCTGTCTGACGAGGCCTTACAAGTAGCTGTGAAAAGAAGAGAAGTGAAAAGGAAAGGACAAAAGGAAAGATATAAGCATCTGAATGCAGAGTTCCAAAGAATAGCAAGGAGAGATATAAAGCCTTCCTCACTGATCAGTGCAAATAAATAGAGGAAAAAAATAGAATGGGAAAACTAGAGATCTCTTCAAGAAAATTAGAGATACCAAGGGAACATTTCATGCAAAGATGGGCACAGTAACGGACAGAAACGGTATTGACCTAACAGAATAGAAGATATTAAAAAGAGGTGGGAAGAATACACAGAATTATGCAGAAAAGATCTTCACGACCCAGATAATCATGATGGCGTGATCACTCACCTGGAGTCAGACATCCTGGAATGTGAAGTCAAGTGGGCCTTAGTCAGCATCACTAGTGGAGGTGATGGAATTCCAGTTGAGCTATTTCAAATCCTAAAAGATGATGCTGTGAAAGTGCTGCACTGAATATGCCAGCAAATTTGGAAAACTCAGTAGTGGCCACAGGACTGGAAAAGTTCAGTCTTCATTCCAATCCCAAAGAAAGGCAATACCAAAGAATGCTCAGACTACTGCACAATTGCAGTCATCTCACACACTAGTAAAGTCATGCTCAAAATTCTCCAAGCCAGGCTTCAGCAATACGTGAACCGTGAACTTCCAGATGTTGAAGCTGGTTTTAGAAAAGGCAGAGAAACCAGAGATCAAATTGCCAACATCCACTGGATCATGGAAAAAGCATGAGAGTTCCAGAAAAATATCTATTTTTGCTTTATTGACTATGCCAAAGCCTTTGACTGTGTGGGTCACAATAAACTCTGGAAAATTCTGAAAGAAATGGGAAAGCCAGTCCACCTGACCTGCATCTTGAGAAACCTGTGTGCAAGTCAGGAAGCAACAGTTAGGACTGGACATGGAACAACAGACTGGTTCCAAATAGGAAAAGGAGTACGTCAAGGCTGTATATTGTCAGCCTGCTAATTTAACTTATATGCAGAGTACATCATGAGGAATGCTGGGCTGGAGGTAGCACAACCTGGAATCAAGATTGCCAGGAGAATTATCAATAACCTCAGATAAGCAAATGACACCACCGTTATGGCAGAAAGTGAAGAGAAACTCAAAAGCCTCTTGATGAAATTGAAAGAGGAGAGTGAAAAAGTTGACTTAAAGCTCAACATTCAGAAAACTAAGATCCTGGTATTCTGTCCAATCCCTTCATGGAAAATAGATGGGGAAACAGTGTCAGACTTTATTTTTGTGGGCTCCAAAATCACTGCAGATGGTGATTGAAGCCATGAAATTAAAAGAAGCTTACCTCTTGGAAGAAAAGTTATGACCAATCTAGACAGCATATTAAAAAGCAGAGAGATAACTTTGTCAACAAAGGTTGGTCTAGTCAAGGCTATGGGTTTTCCATTAATCAGGTTTGGATGTGAGTGTTGGACTGTAAAGAAAGCTGAATGCCGAAGAATTGATGCTTTTGAACTGTGGTGTTGGAGAAGATTCTTGAGAGTCTCTTGGACTGCAAGGTGATCCAACCAGTCCATCATAAAGGAAATCAATCCTGGGTGTTCATTGGAAGGACTGATGTTGAAGCTGAAGCTCCAATACTTTGGCCACATGATGCTAAGAACTCACTCATTTGACAAGCCCCTGATGCTGGGAAAGATTGAGGGCAGGAGGAGAAAGGGACAACAGAGGATGAGATGGTTGGATGGCATCACTGACTTGATGGACATGAATTTGAGTAAACTGCAGGGGTTGGAGATGGAGAGGGAGGCCTGGTGTGCTGCAGTCCAGGGGTTGCAAAGAGTTGGACATGCATGAGCGACTGAATTAAATTACTAACTGTGACATAGTCAGTGCTCAGAATCTTTAAAGCAGGTTGCACTAAAGAGGCTGTGAATATTGATGGAGTAAGCAGGGAAGTGGAGGTAGGGTGGATTGCACAAAGGCACAGATATAAGGACATGGATGAAGAAGTCATGGATCTTTGGAATCCATTTCATAGGCTGTATACTCTAGCTACAACCACAACCCATAGTTCATTTCAAATTTTTTATTCTTTCCAATACCTTGTTCTGACCTATAATGGATAACATTGGGAGTCCTCGCACTCCTCAGAAGCCAGTGGATGATATGGCTTTTTTTATATTTGAGAAGATTGCATTTTTAATTTTTTAAAACTTTAACTGTTTACTCTAGAATAGCAGATTAACAATGTTGTGATAGTTTCAGGTGCAGAGCAGAGCAACTCAGTCATACATTTACATGTATCCATTCTCCCCCAAACTTCCCTTTGATCCAGGCTGCCATATAACATTGAGCAGGGTTCCCTGCCGCATAACACTGAGCAAGGACCCATATAGTAGGTCCTTGTTGATTACCCATTTCAAATATAGCAATGTGTCCATGGGCATCCCAGACACCCTAACTATCCTTTCTGCCTACCAGAAGAAGAACAGTCTTAGCAAGGGCACTGTGTCTTTAGGGGTCTCCTCTTCACTCCTACTTTTGAAGGCATAGAATTTAGAGAGCAGATGGGACAATGATACTAAGACAAGTGATGTCCTGGGACTGTTTCTTTTCATTATCTTTTGACTGTTGCCTGTTGTGCACATTATTTTCTTCTCTTTCTGTTTCTGTAGTTTCACTCCTTTTCTGTTTTTGTTTATTTTTGCTAATTGGAAAGACATGTACCCACTTAGGAAAAGGTGACTTTCTTCATCCCACTTTTCATGTCCAGGCAGTATCAGTTTTTTTTTTTTTTCTCTTCTTCCTTTCTAGAGTATCAAATGGCATTATCACTCTCCCAGAGATCACTGGGAATTGTGGTTTATTTGAAAGTAAAGGAAACAAGCAGATAAAAGAGAATTAGAAATTTAAGTGATGTTAGGGATTTCCCTTCTGAGACTCATTTCTCTTATCAGTAATTAATTACAGCTTTGCTGAACATCTCATCAGATGTTGTACACATAGGACATAGCTGAGATTTATCAACTAGCAAGCACATATACAATTTTATCTGTTGGTAGCTTCTCCACTCTGACATAGGCACTCTTCATTTTCATGTTTTTGTTTTTTTTTTTAGTTCTTCCTCTGTTTATTGCTACCAACCCATTTCAATTTCCCTCCACCCTTCATGTGTGAGTAACCAGTCATGTGACCCCATGGACTGCAGCCTGCCAGGCTCCTCTGTCCATGGAGTTTTCCAGGCAAGAAAACTGGAGTCTGCATTTTCAATAAATAATCTTTTCTCACTTTGCAGCTGCACACCTGCATCAAAGCAATGCTCTTATCCTCAGATGAGCTATCAGAATAGGATCACTGTGTGTCGCTGCATATAGTATTCTATTTATACCTCTGTAGTCTCTAGTACATTCCTCATGTATTCAATAAATATTCATGAGTGAATGAATAAGGAATAAATGTTGACTTTTTAAATATTGGTAAAATTGTTACATTAAGGAGTGAACATAGTTTGGGAACAAAGTAGGTAGCTGAAAGATAAACATGAGGTTATTTCCTAGACCACACTAAAAACAAAAACAAAAACCTAGAATGTCATAAAAAATGCAGAATTGTTAAAAATTAAGGGAAAAAGTCAAAAGGCAGACTATAGCCAATTAGGAATTCTAGAGAATAAAAAAAAAATAAATTAGAAGGAAATAATTAAAGGAAGTAAAGACATGAGTACTTAGAATTAAGATTGTCAAATATTAAGTAGGATTAAATAATAAAGAGAGGCTCATTTTTATTTTTGTGAAATTTCTGAACCTCAGAGATAAAGTTGAAGTTCTCAATGAGGTCATCAAGAAAAACAACAATAACTGTTACTTCAGTTCAGTTCAATCCCACAGTCGTGTCTGATTCTTTGCAACCCCATGAATTGCAGCACGCCAGGCCCCCCTGTTCATCACCAACTCCCAGAGTTTACTCAAACTCATGTCCATCGAGTCCGTGATGCCATCCAGCCGTCTCATCCTCTGTCGCCCCCTTCTCTTCCTGCCCCCAGTCCCTCCCAGCATCAGTGTCTTTTCCAGTGAATCAACTCTTCATATGAGGTGGCCAAAGTATTGGAGTTTCAGCTTTAGCATCAGTTCTTCCAGTGAACACACAGGACTGATTTCCTTTAGAATGGACTGGTTGGATCTCCTTGCAGTCCAAGGAACTGTCAAGAGTCTTCTCCAGCACCACAGTTCAAAAGCATCAATTCTTCAGGCTCAGCTTTCTTCACAATCCAACTCTCACATTCATATGTGACCCCTGGAAAACCCATAGCCTTGACTAAATGGACCTTTGTTGGCAAAGTAATGTCTCTGCTTTTTAATATGCTATCTAGTTTGGTCATAACTTTCCTTCCAAGGAGTAAGCGTCTTTTAATTTCATGGCTGCAATCACCATCTGTGGTGATTTTGGAGCCCCCCAAAATAAAGTCTGACGCTGTTTCCACTGTTTCCCCATCTATTTCCCATGAAGTGATGGGACCAGATGCCATGATCTTAGTTTTCTGAATGTTAGCTTTAACTTAACAGAGTATAAAAATCAGAGAGGCATCAGGTTTCATATCACTAAATTGGATTCTTAGAAACACATTAAAAAGACTTTAAAAATTTTTTTAAAATATTTTAAAGCTAGAATTCTTTATCCTGACAATGCTATTTGTAAAGATTGCTTATCAATTGAGTGTAAAACTATAAATAAATCAAATATATAGAAGGCAAAGAATTTAACCAGGCTAATAACAAACAAATATATTGAATTATTCTGCAAATAAAAGCAGAGATTCTCTAACTATTAGAGAAAGTAATAATAAAATGTCATTTTGTACCAGTTGGCATAAGATAAATAGCTTTGCTCAAACACCAATAGAAAAAATGTACATAGTTCTAAGTTTCTTTTTTGGAAGAAAGATGTAAATATCTAAAATGGTTTAAAATATATCATTCCTTCAAGGATCAAGAATATATGTGTGTGTGTGTGTGTGCATGTGTGTGTCTGTGTGTACACACACACACCCAAGGACATAAATTGCAAAATTCTTGATAGCAACATAAAATGGGAAAAATAATGGCTGAATAAATGATTTTATACCTATACTGTTGTGGTTTTATTTAAAAAATGATGTATTCAATTGTATATACTAACACACTTGGAGGGATTTTCATAAGTCGTATTGAGTAAACATGCAATATGAAATTTATACTATAATGGGTTTTTAAAAGGGGGAAGTTAAAACTGCACTTGTATATGTACATATGCATATGTATAAGACACTTCTTTCTATATATTGAAGCATACAAGCAGTGGCTTGTATTTGCTTTTTATTTGTGTATAAACTTTTAGAAACTATGGGAGAATAAACACCATTTTGTTACAGTTAATGAATAAAGAATTGATTAGTAGATTTAGGCAAGGAACATCAGTGGTTACTAAAATTATCTGATGTAAGACTAATGGTAAACAATGTTTTCAGGGCACCGAAACATCATTCCACAAATAACTGCCTGTCCATAAGGGAAAACATTATGTAATGGAAAGTTAAGGCTGTCACAGATTCAGTGTGATCATTTTAGAAAAACTATTAGGATAACCGAGCATTATGTACATAATGACATGATGCTATAGATTAGGAGCATATGTGATAGTCTTTTTGCTTTCTAAAACAGTTAAGTTTAAAATGAATCTTTTAAAATTAAAAGTTCACTGCTTAATTAATGTTCCCATTTCTGGACAGTCATGCATAACTAACATCTAGAAACAAAATAGACCACTGTCTCTACCACAGAATCTTCCCTACCCGCAAATTTCACTAATCCCTCCTCCCCTAAATTTGTCACCCTTCTGACTTCCACTGCCAGCTATAAAGTAACCTTTCCATCGTATTTAACCTGAATCTAATTCATCTCATAGATCTACATACTTTCTAAACAATATACATTAAATACTCCATATACAAAATACAAAATGAATTTATTAAATGATAACATGAGTAAACTACCTGATGAATCCAGAATTGGTACCTTCTAAAGGACAACTTGCCAGCTCTCTAGAGTGAGAGCTAGAAGTGGAGAAAAGCGATTGTTAAAATTTACGAGAGATAAAAATTATAGTACATTAAATTTATGATCTTAATTCGATCACAACTGGAACAAAACAGCTGTAAAAGACTATTAGGACAGTTTGGGAAATTTGAATTTTAATTGGGTATTTATGGTAGTAAGGGACTATTTTTAATATTGTTGGTAGTGAAAAGTATAGTTGGCCATGTAGAATAATATTTTTTGAGTTATACATTAAAATATTTAGGAATGAAATGTTGTAGTGTCTGTAATATATTTAAAAATATTTCTTAAAATATAGAGGAATAAGTTTAATAAACTATCATTTTTGCACAATCTAGATTATAGGTATATGAGCATTAACTATATTATTTTCTCTTCCTTCTATGTGATGGAAAATTGCTATAATATAAAGTATAAAAAAGAAACATCATGGCACATATATATTACATAGATAATATCTACTGTACAATGAGGAAGTATAATTTAAATATTACTCCAGTTTTATCAGCATTATATATTTTAAATATTAACATCAATTCAGTTCAGTCGCTCAGTGGTGTCCGACTCTGTGACCCTATGAACCACAGCACACCAGGCCTCCCTGTCCATCACCAACTCCCGGAGTTCACCCAAACTCATGTCCATTGAGTCAGTGATGCCATCCAACCATCTCATCCTCTGTTGCCCCTTCTCCTCCTGCTCTTAATCTTTCCCAGCATCAAGGGCTTTTCAAATGAGTCAGCTCTTTGCATCAGGTGGCCAAAATATTGGAACTTCGGCTTCAACATCAATTGTTCCAATGAACACCCAGGACTGATCTCCTTTATGATGGACTGGTTGGATCTTCTGCATTCCAAGGGACTTTTCTCCAACACCAAAGAAGTCTTCTCCAACACCACAGTTCAAAAGCATCAATTCTTCAGCGATCAGCTTTCTTTATAGTCCAACTCTCTCATCCATACATGACTACTGGAAAAACCATAGCCTTGACTAGACTGACCTTTGTTGACAAAGTGATGTCCCTGCTTTTTATTATGCTGTCTATGTTGGTCATAACTTTCTTTCCAAGGAGTGTCTTTTAATTTTATGGCTGCAATCACCAACTGCAGTGATTTTGGAGCCCCCCAAAATTAAGTCAGCCACTGATTCCAGTGTTTCCCCATCTATTTGCCATGAAGTGATGGGACCAGATGCCATGATCTTAGTTTTCTGAATGTCAATCTCTGGTTCCTCTGCCTTTTCTAAAACCAGCTTGTTCAAGTTCATGGTTCATGTACTGTTGAAGCCTGGTTTGGGGAATTTTAAGCATTACTTTACTAGCCTGTGAGATGAGTGCAATTGTGTGGTAATTTGAGCATTCTTTGGCATTGCCTTTCTTTGGGATTGGAATGAAAACTGACCTTTTCCAGTCCTGTGGCCACTGCTGAGTTTTTCAAATTTGCTGGCATATTGAGTGCAGCACTTTCACAACATCATCTTTCAGGATTTGAAATAGTTCAACTGGAAATTCCATCACCTCCACTAGCTTTCTTCATAGTGATACTTCCTAAGGCCCACTTGACTTCACGTTCCAGGATGTCTGACTCTAGGTGAGTGATCACACCATTGTGATTGTCTGGGTCGTGAAGATCTTTTTTATAGAGTTCTGTGTATTCTTGCCACCTCTTCTTAATATCTTCTGCTTCTGTTAGGTTCCTACCATTTCTGTCCTTTTTGAGCCCATCATTGCATGAAGTGTTCCCTTGGTATCTCTAATTTTCTTGAAGAGATCTCTAGTCTTTCCCATTCTATTGTTTTCCTCTATTTCTTTTCATTGATCGCTGAGGAAGGCTTTCTTCTCTCCTTGCTATTCTTTGGACTCTGCAATCAGATGCTTGTATTTTTCCTTTTCTCCTTTGCTTTTGGCTTCTCTTCTTTTCACAGCTATTTTTAATCCTTCCTCAGACAGCCATTTTGCCTTTTTTGTATTTCTTTTCCATGGGGATGGTCTTGATCCCTGTCTCCTGTACAATGTCATGAACCTCTGTCCATAGTTCATCAGGCACTATGTCTATCAGATCTAGTCCCTTAAGCCTATTTCTCACTTCCACTGTATAGTCATAAGGGATTTGATTTAGGTCATACGTGAATGGTCAAGTGGTTTTCCCCACTTTCTTCAATTTAAGTGTGAATTTGTCAATGAGGTGTTCCTGATCTGAGCCATAATCATGTGTTTGAGCAAACTCAGGGAGATAAGAAGGACAGGGAAGCTTGGCATGCTACTGTTTACAAGGTTGCAGTCAGACATGACTTGGCAATTGAATAACAACAACAATGTTTTAATCAGAAACACTTTTTTCACCTGTCTTTATATGTCTATTTTATTGATGTTGTTAACAATCTAAATCTTTCTAGACTGTAATCCAAATTTTCTTACAAAGGAATTCACACTAATGGATATTTTTGTTTCAATTTCACTATTACTGGAACTCAATAGGTTTTTTCTTCAAGCTTCCATTTTCCTGTGCTCTGTAGAAAAGAAATCAATATGAAGTTAAGAAGGGACTGTTAGATAAAATTACAAGAGGTTAACTATGCTCATGTATTGATATATATATACTTTATAGTGATGGTAAGTAAGCTTTTTACTTTTTAATTTAAAAATGTAAATTTTTGAAAGATTGCTTTATATCTGTATCTTTTATTACACAGGTTCTTTTTCATGTTTAACATGTCATTTAACAGAAAAATATCTCCTTTAACAAGAATATCTAACAAATATATGATTAAATACCAAACATAATTACAAACAATAAAACCCAAAACTGGCAAATTCCAGAAGCACTACCAGCTATACATTCAAATATCTAGGATACTATTGAACTGCATCTGAGAAAATTATTGTAAAATCTGTACTTTGAGAGTGTAGGTCATTTATGGACTAAAGGTGGTATAAATGCTAATTATTTAGTTTACTTAGAGTAAAATCCTTAAAGTGCAAGCACATTTATGACTTTATTATGATTTTCATAATCTGTGAGGCTTCCAGTCCAAGTTAAACTAAATATTATTGATAGTTCACTAGTTAATGCAGTATGTACTGAGCTTTCTGTTATACAGATATTACAAAGATTTTATATAGAGCTGTAGTGCAGTTTGAACTAGAGAAATAAAATGATTTAAAACGTATAGTTAAGCAATTTGGTATCTTAGATCATTTTATCTCAGTTAGAACCAGTTCAAACTCAGACAATAAGTACAATTTATTGATTTGTTTGTTTAAGATACACACAGTTCCCTTGAAATTTCAATGCTCTTAATTGCATCACTGACTTGTATTTGGTTGCCTGTTATGGAGAGGTCTCCTTGACCTGCTGCTTGTTCTTTTTAGCAAGTGGTGAAGAATTTCAGTTAACTCTTTCTTTGCAAGAAAATAGAACATTTGCTTCTCTGCACTTGTATATCTGGGATCAGAAAAGAAGTCTTGGCACAAAATCTACTGACAAAGTTATGTTTTATTTTTTTCTTCATCTTCCATTCAGAATCTCTATTCATTGGTTTATTTTAATATAAGAATCAATTTATTTACATAAATGACAAATTCCTGAATGATAGATATGATATATATTATGGAACATTTAATCCTAGGTAATGGAGTTAAATGCAGTCTGCACCTTGTGATAGAGCACTGCCATGTATCATTTTCTTAGACATTGGTTAGCACAGTTTGCTACAAACATTTCATTTACAATGAATGAATATGTTTTCCATGTAGAATCATAAGATATGTACAAACAAATACATATTTTTGTTTGGGTTTAGAAATTTGCAAGTTAGGAGGAGATCAATCCTGGGTGTTCATTGGAAGGACTGATGCTAAAGCTGAAACTCCAATACTTTGGCCACCTCATGCGAAGAGTTCACTCACTGGAAAAGAGTCTGATGCTGGGAGGGATTGGGGGTGGGAGGAGACGGGGACGACAGAGAATGAGATGGCTGGATGGCATCACCGACTCGATGGACATGAGTTTGAATGAACTCCGGTAGTTGGTGATGGACAGGGAGGCCTGGCGTGCTGTGATTTGTGGGGTCACAAAGAGTCGGACACGACTGAGCGACTGAACTGAACTGAAAGATCATAAAATCTCTTCCTCTATTCAGCCTCTATGCATAAAAGTAATAGATTATTTTGGTGAAATAATTCATTCCATTCTACATTTTGTTGATACTGCTAGGTAGTTCAGATCTTCTGTTTAGTGCTGCAGTGCATAATGTCATGAAACAATGTTCCTGCCTACCAGAAACTACAGTCTAATAGATATATTAGAATTAGTCTGAAAATAACAAGGATCCATACTAGGACAAGAACAAGGTCAGTGCTCTAAGACATGTAAAAATACAGTATTTCAGACTTGGAACAAAAGCATAAACTCTTCTTGCTTGATGAGGGTACATGTAGCTGTAGAAAACCTATAGTTTTATTTTTTATTTTTATTGGAGTATAGTTGCTTTACAATGCTATGTTAGTTTCTGCTGTACAGCAAAGTGAATCAGCCGCATGTATGCATATATGCTCTCTTCCTTGGATTTCCTTCCCTTTTAGGTCACCACAGAACACTGAGAAATGTTTCCTGAGCTATCCAGTAGGTTGTCACAAGTTATCCATCTGATAGAGAAAAACTATAGTTTTAAATGGAGGCCCGTACATAGGCCAAGATTGAACTAAAAGTACCCTAAGAAATTTACAACTAAAATAGTAGCTTAGAATTTCAAACTAAATTTGTCACCTAAGAAAGAAATCAATAAAAATATATAAGAAAAAATTAGTTCCTTATAACCCTAGACCTTTGTGACAATGCAAAAATATTAGTCTCCAGTAAGGTATTGATTCTAATGAATGCTAATTAATTGCTTAATATTAAAAAAGGGGTGAGGAAACCTGCCAAAATCCTTAAACAATCAAAGAGCTGGAATTGAAAGCTGTTTCCAGCCTTGCCTTGAGAAACAGCAAGAGAGGAAAATAATAGCCACCAGAGAGGTGTGTCTTCCTTTTGGAGTCAAGGAAAGCCAGCTCTTCTTTTCTCCTGCCATGGACAAACTAGACCAGTACTACCTCAACTCCCATATTCTGGCTTTCATTTTACAGAAGAACAGTGTAAATGTATATTTAATGGACATGATCAGCACTGAATGAAATATAATTAGTTGACGTGATTTATGGATACATCTTTTGAAGTTATTTTAAATAGATTTCTCTTTATAATAGGCTCCAGTTTCATCCACCTCATTAGAACTGATTCAAATGCATTCTTTTTAATGGCTGAGTAATACTCCATTGTGTATATGTACCAAAGCTTTCTTGTCCATTCGTCTGCAGATGGACATCTAGGTTGCTTCCATGTCCTGGCCATTATAAACAGTGCTGTGATGAACATTGGAGTACATGTGTCTCTTTCAGTTCTGGTTTCCTTGGTGTGTATTCCCAGGAGCGGGATTGCTGTGTCGTATGACAGGTCTATTTCCAGTGGGAGGGGGGTTCAAGATGGGGAACAAAGGTACACCCGGGGCAGATTCATGTCAATGTATGGCAAAACCAATACAATAAAGTAATTAGCCTCCAATTAAAATAAATAAATTAAAAAAATAAATAGATTTCTAAGAGCTAGATATACTCTAGAATCATTGGAAAAAAAGAAGTGGAACTTCTAATCTTGAGTGCTAGCCTCTTAAAATATTTCTTTTGCAATTTTATTTTATATTGGAGTATAGTTGACTAACAATGTTGTGTTAGTTTCAGGTATACAGCAAAGTGATTCAGTTATATGTGTATCTATTCTTTTCCAAGTCTTTTCCCATTTAGGTTATTAAATAATATTGATTCAGTTATATGTGTATCTATTCTTTTCCAAGTCTTTTCCCATTTAGGTTATTAAATAATATTGAGCTGAGTTCCATGTGCTATAAAGTAGGTCCTTGTTTGTTATCTATTCTAAATACAGAACAGTGTATATGTCAATCCCAAATCCCCAATTTATCCCTTGGCACCACCTTTCCCCTTTGGTAATCATAAGTTTATTTTCTTAAGTCTGTAAGTCTGTTTCTATTTTGTCAATAAGTTCATCTGTACCCTTTTTTTTTTATTCCACATAAAAGTGATATATGATACTTGTTTTCCTCTGTTTGGCTTACTTCATTTAGTATGAAAATCTCCACTTCCATCCCTGTTGCTGCAAATGGCATTATTTCATTCTTTTTTAATGACTGAGTAATACTCCACTGGACATACCACATCTTTATCCATTCCTTTGTCAATGGACACTTAAGTTGCTTCCATGTCTTGGCTAATGTAAACAGTTCTGCAGCAAACATTGAGCTTGCATGTATCCTTTCGAATTATGATTTTCTCTGGATGTATGTCAAGCAGTAAGATTTCGGGAACATATGGTAGATCTGGCTTTAGTTTTTTAAGGAGACTCCATACTATTCTCTGGGCTTCCCACCTGGTGCTAGTGGAAAAGAAGCCAACTGCTAATGCAGAAGATATAAGAGACACGGATTTGATCCCTGGGTCGGGAGGATCTTCTGGAGGAGAACATGGCAATGCACTCTGGTGTTCTTGCCTGGAGAATCCCATGGACAGGGGACCTGGCAGGCCAGGAACAATAAAGTCACAAAGAGTCAGACACGACTGAAGCAACTTGACATGCATGCATGCACACTCTTCTCCATACTAGCTGTATAAATTTATATCCCAGTAACAGTGCAGAAGGGTTTCCCTTTTTCTACTTTATCTCCAGAATTTATTGTCCTTAGACTTTTAAATTATGGCCACTCTGACTGATGTGAGGTGTTAGCTGATTGTAGTTTTGATTTCCTTTTTCTAATAAGCAGCAATGTTGATCATCTATTCATGTGCCTCTTTTGGCCATCTGTATGTCTTCTTTAGAAAAATATCTGCTTATTTTTTCTGACCATTTTTGATTGGGTTGTTTGTTTTGATATAGGCCTGCATGAGCTATTTGTAAATCTTGAAGATTAATCCTTTGTTCATTACACTGTTTGCAAATATTTTCTCCCATTCTGTGGGTTGTCTTTTTGCTTTGTTAATGTTTTCCTTTGTGGTCCAAAAGATTTTGAGTATAATTAGGTTCCATTTGATTTTGTTTTTATTTCCAGTACTCCAGGAGACAGAGAAAGATATTCTGCAATTTATGTCAAAGTGTTGTGCCTGTATTTTTGCTCTAAGAGTTTTATAGCATCAGGTCTTACATCTAGGTCTTTAATCCATTTTGAGTTTATTTTTTGTATCTGGTATTAAAGAATGTTCTAATTTCATTCTTTCATAGTATCATGCAGCTGTCTGATTTTCCCAGCAACATTCCCTAAAGAGACTCTGTTTTCTCCATTGTATAGTGTTGCCTCCTTTGTCATAGATTAATTATCTTTGGGGGTGTGCTTTATTTCTGAATTTTCTGTCCTGTCCCATTGCTCTATATTTCTGTTTTTGTGCCAGTACCATAATCTTTTGATGACTGTAGCTTTTCAGTATTATCTGAAGTGTGGGAGTCTGATTCCTCCAGCTCTATGTTTCTTCTTCGAGATTGCTTTTTTGGGACTTTTGTGACTCCATACAGATTTTTAAAATTTTTGTTCTAGTTCTGTGAAAAAAAAAATGGTATTGGTAGTTCGAATCTATAGATGGCCTTGGACCATCTAGTTGTTTTGACAGTGTTGACACTTCCAGTCCAAGAACACAGTGTTTCTTTCCATTTGTTTGTGTCTTCATGATTTCTTTCATTGGCATCTGATAGTTTTCAGAGCAGAGGTCTTTTGTCTCCTTAGGCAGATAGAGTCCTAGGTATTTTACTCATTTTGATGCAGTGATAAAAGGGATTGTTTCCTTAATTTCGCTTTCTAATCTTTCCATGTTAATGTATAGAAATGCAAGAAATTTGTGTGTTGATTTTGTAACTTGCGACTTTACTGAATTCATTGATATGTTCTACCAGTTTTTTTGGTAGGATCTTCATAATTTTCTAAGTATGATATCATGTCATCTGCAAACAATGACATTCTTAAGTTATTTCCTTAAGGGCCTGTACCAACAGTGAATTGTCCCTCTAAATTCTGTTTCTGTCTTGACTTTGAAAGTCAGGAAACATAATTTGTGCAAGGTCTGGAAATTCTGTTCTCTTAATTTGTCCAGATAATTTTTTGGACCTTGATTTGTTAACTTGTGGTATAAAATACTCAAGAAATCTCTACCTAGGATGATTGCTTAACTAAAAATTCCTTCTCCCTTAGAGAAGATTCAAATTATATTTGATTTAGCTTTTTTCCCCTCCAACTGTGTAGAAGAAAACCTCTGTTGTATAAATAAAACTTGTGAAGACATTACTGTGAATAGTTAGGATTTTTCTAAATTAGTTTAAATGTAAACTAGAATCTTTTCAGGCAGTGTAAGATGAAAATCTGTGTATTTATGATGCAATCAATGAAATCTTTTTCAGGTCAACTCTTGCCTGAAGCTATTTCTTTATACTTAGGGGACAAGTTTTGCTTTGTCGTGATTAAGTTTTAGCTCATGTCTACTTTTGAAATTAATTAGTTAATTGAAAAAATGCATGTGATGCACAAGTAACTCAGGCCCATTCTGGGAGATAAAAGAAGAATTAGTTCATGCACTTATCCATTCATTCATTTGTGGATTTTTTTTTTTTGTATATTCAATAATACACTAATTCTTAATAAGTTACAGGCACTATCCTAAGGGCTGCTGCTGCTAAGTTGCTTCAGTTGTGTCTGACTCTGTGCGACCCCATAGATGGCAGCCCACCAGGCTCCTTTGTCCTTGGGATTCTCCAGGCAAGAATACTGGAGTGGGTTGCCATTTCCTTCTCCAGTGCATGCACGCATGCTAAGTTGCTTCAGTCATGTCTGACTCTTTGGGACCCTATGGACAACAGCCCACCAGGCTTCTCTGTTCATGGGATTCTCTAGGCAAGAATACTCTAGTGGGTTGCCATTTCCTTCTCTTTCCTAAGGGCTGGTCTTACAATATTGAATGAAAGAAAGTGTTCTCAGATCTCATGGGTGTAGAAGCTTACATACATGAAATGAATAAAGTTGAATGAATTAATAATAATTCATATCATTTTTCTCTATGAAAGTATTTAGGGACCAACAGTATTAAATATAATACAATGAATGGTTGAGAATTTCACCTCTTGCATTTTGAACTAACATTGTTTTCTAAAAATAAAAGAGAAAAGAATGTTACATAACCAAAGCAGAGTGACCCTTTGTTAGTTAACCTAGCTTATAATGGACTAACCAAATTAGAGGCCCAAGAGTACTGTTAAATTTAAGAACTAAGATTCCAGCTGCCAATACTCTGTCAAGAATCCAGATGGTGCTTTTGGAAGAACACATTTTCAGTAATTTGGCATCATTTAATTCCATCATTAGTGAAGAGAGAGCTTCATAAATTGAGTGGATTGTTTTACACCAAGAATTTTAATGTATTTATTTTTACCATATTGAAACTATAAAAAATAGGAATATGTATATTTAAGAAAAGTTAGAAAAGTTATTATATGTTAGTCTTGAAATGACTTCCTTTGAAACTTACTGAATTTCATGAAGGCAAATGTTTCATCGTGTTGATCACTGTGTCCAGAATTTTGAGCTTCTTTTTTCATTGCTATTTAACATAGCCAAATGTTCTTTCAAGTGGGTGATCCAGTCCTAGGAATATGGGAGCACTGACTGAATCAGTACAATTTGGGGTAAAGTCAGTGTAGTCCTGTTGTGATCCTATCCAAGCATCGCTCATTGATCTCCCTTTTTTGTTCTCTTTGAAATGCCTGAAGCTGTGAATTCCAGCTGGAATTTCTACTCCTTTCAAGCTGCCTTGATGTTCACAGTGTTCTTCAGAATGTCAAAGGGCTCGCACAAATCTCTAGCTGCCTGTTTTTCATTACTCACTGTTTACTTAATTTTTATTGAAGGATTCCAAACTCCAGAAACTCAATTTTCAGTCCACTGTTATACATTTTTTTCTGTGGGTCTGTGTTACTAGTTGAACAATTTTTGTCATGCATCTAAACAATGCTCTATGAACTATGTCAGTAAATGGCTTGAATGAAGGCATAGACAAACCATGGTGAGCTCACCTAATGCCAAAGAGCATCGTTAGCACTAAGAAGGGAAGATTATTGACAGAATATGTCAGAACACTTGCAGCTTTCACAGGAAGCAGACTCTAAGATGGAGATCAGTCTGCAGGTGATTTATTAGGGAATGTTTCTGTGGGCTTCCCAGGTGGTGCTAGTGGTAAAGAACCTGCTTGCCAATGCAGGAGACCTAAGAAACACAGGTTTGATCCCTGGGTTGGGAAGATCCCCTGGAGAAGGGCATGGCAACCCATTCCTGTATTCTTGTTTGGAGAATCTCATGGACAGAGGAGCCTGGCTGGCCATAGTCCATAGGGTGTCAAAGAGTCAGGCACGAATGAAGTGACTTAGCAAGCATGCATGCATTTGTGATCAACACCAGGGTAGAAAAGAGATGGAAGTAGGAGTGAGCTAAGGGAAAAATTCTGTCATGAACTCTTTTTATTAATTTTTTAAGTAAATATCATAGGCCCTTTTATTCAATCACATCACCAACTCGATGGACACGAGTTTGAGAAAGCTCCAGGAGTTGGTGATGGACAGGGAAGCCTGGAGTGCTGCAGTCCACGGGGTCACAAAGCATTGGACATGACTGAGTGACTAAGCTGAACTGAACTGATTCAATCACAGTGGATTTGTTTATTTACTAAATGTGGGGACCTCTTAAAACTCCCCTGGTATTTTTTTTAAATTGGAGTATAGTTGCTTTGCAAAGTTGTGTTAGTTTCTGCTGTGCAAGGAAGTGAGTCCGCTATATGTTTGCATACATGTCCTCACTCGACTCTTCCTCCCATCCTCCATCCCACCCATCTAGGTCACCACCGAGTGCAAAGCTGAACTCCCTAAGCTATACAGAAGCTGCCCACGAACTGTTTTACACAAGGTAGTGTGTCTATCGGAGAAGGCAATGGCAAGCCACTCCAGTACTCTTGCCTAGAAAAATCCCATGGATGGAGGAGCCTGGTGGGCTGCAGTCCGTGGGGTCGCTAAGGGTCGGACACGACTGAGCGACTTCACTTTCACTTTTCACTTTCACACATTGGAGAAGGAAATGGCAACCCACTCCAGTGTTCTTGCCTGGAGAATCCCAGGGACGGGGGAGCCTGGTGGGCTTCCGTCTATGGGGTCACACAGAGTCGGACACGATTGAAGTGACTTAGCAGCAGCAGCAGCAGCAGTGTATCTTTGTCAATGCTACTCTCCCGATTCATCCCTGCCACCCGTCCCTCCGCCCCCGAGTCCGCACATCTGTTCTCTGCATCTGCATCTCTATTCCTTTCCTGCAAATAGGTTCGTCAGTACCGTTTTCCTAGATCCCACAAGTATCTTTAATGTATGATACTAGTTTTTCTGACTTCACTCTTTATGACAGACTCTAGGTCCATTCACATCTCTAGAAATGACCCAATTTCATTATTTTTAAAGGCTAAGTAATATTCCATTGTATATGTGCTCCATCTTTTCTTTACCCATTCATCTGTTGATGGACATTTAGATTGTTTAATGTATGATACTAGTTTTTCTGACTTCATACTTTATGACAGACTCTAGGTCCATTCGCATCTCTAGGAATGACCCAATTTCATTATTTTTAAAGGCTAAGTAATATTCCATTGTATATGTGCTCCATCTTTTCTTTACCCATTCATCTGTTGATGGACATTTAGATTGCTTCTGGCTATTGTAAATAGGGATGCAGTGAACATTGGGGTGCATGTATCTTTCTATTAGAGTATATTTGCTTTACGATGTTGTGTTGGTTTCTGCTGTATAGCAAAGTTGAATCAGCTATAAGTATATATATATCCTTTCCTTTTTGGATTTCTTTGCCATTTAGATCACCAGAGAGCATTGAATAGAGTTCCCTGTGATGTACAGCAGCTTTTCATTAGTTACCTATTTTATGCATAGTAGTGTATACCTGTCAGTCCCAACCCCTTAATCCTCCCCACCCCATTGTCCTGCCTTGGTAACCATCAGTTTGTTCTCTACATCTGTGTCATGAACTCTTGATGGAGGCTTTGGTTTGTTCCACAAAAAGCTTTTGATGTGGGAAGCACATTTTAAGAGTTGTACCCTGTGGGGACTCAAGGGTTCATATCCCTGTGTCTGGCCAGTCATTGAATGTGACTTGACTGTAGCCCAATGGCTGAGAGCTGAAGCCTTTCTTTAGAAGCATTCTTAGCAATTCTTAGTCCTCAGGGATAATCTGATTGATGCCTGGGAGAAGGCAATGGCACCCCACTCCAGTACTCTTGCCTGGAAAATCCCATGGATGGAGGAGCCAGGTAGGCTGCAGTCCATGGGGTCGCTAAGAGTCGATCACAACTGAGCGACTTCACTTTCACTTTTCCTTTCATGCATTGGAGAAGGAAATGGCAACCCACTCCAGTGTTCTTGCCTGGAGAATCCCAGGGACGGGGAAGCCTGGTGGGCTGCCATCTGTGGGATCGCACAGAGTCGGACACAACTGAGCAGCAGCATCTGTTCTAAACACTCCTTAGACAATATTATCCAGTGAGATATTCTGCTGTACTATCACTGACTCAGAGTATGCAATAGTGCTCAGAGGGTGAGGAGAAATACATATCAGCATTATTTCACAGATTTGTTTCATGTGTATGTTTATATGCATGTGTGTATGTGTATATATTATTATATATAATATATATGAAAGTCATATTGTTTAATCACTTATAATTGTGATTAATATGTTCAAATGAACTTATAAATTCATAATCTTGAATGAAAAAGTACATATTTAAGTGGCTGTAAGCCTAGTCAAGGCAATGGTTTTTCCCGTGGTCATGTATGGATGTGAGAGTTGGACTGTGAAGAAGGCTGATCGCCGAAGAATCGATGCTTTTGAACTGTGGTGTTGGAGAAGACTCTTGAGAGTCCCTTATACTGCAAGGAGATCCAACCAGTCCATTCTAAAGGAGATCAATCCTGGGTGTTCATTGGAAAGACTGATGCTAAAGCTGAAACTGCAATACTTTGGCCACCTCATGCGCCGAGTTGACTCACTGGAAAAGACTCTGATGCTGGGAAAGTTTGGGGGCAGGAGGAGAAGGGGATGACCGAGAATGAGATGGCTGGATGGCATCACCGACTCTGTGGACATGAGTTTGAGTGTACTCCGGGAGTTGGTGATGGACAGGGAGGCCTGGCGTGCTGTGATTCATGGGGTCGCGGAGAGTCTTACACGACTGAGCGACTGAACTGAACTGAACTGAACTGAAGCACTTCATTACTAGTCTTATAAAACTTTATTTTTATTTTTTAAATTTTTGTATTGTTTATTTATTTTTTTAAGGAGTCAATTGCTTTAATAATATATATGGCAACAGATATTTTAAAATAATATTCTACCAAAGATGAGATACCAATTTTTAGTAATATATTTTATACAATAGATACTGTCCAGGTGAAAAGCGTTGACTAACAGCCTTAACAAAAAACTTTTCATTAATTTTGGCCTTAAATGCCTCTCTCTGATTCTGAACAGCTTCAATATTATTACTACAATGACTCAAAATAGTAACAATGCTACAACAGTACTCTTTGTTACACTTTTTTCTTTATAAAACACTGTTGAAATTACCAACCAGAAATGCTGTGATATTTCTATTGTATGAAACCTTAAAAGTGACATGTAAGCTGCCATGCTCATAAAAAAGTGGATTCCAACGATCTTTCAAGTTGATATTTAGACCACCGTTGGTCTCAGTTATTTCTAATTTAGTGGCAGTCATTTTTTAAACATGATCTGAGTTAAAGAGGAATGAGCTGGACTAAGAATATCAATTCACTTAAAACTGGCCACCAAATAGTAAACAGATGGTAACACCTTTGAATCAATATAAATCTGGACTAGAAATCAAATAATGACTGTAAGGTAGATATTTCTGTGCTTTTATTGAATTCCCTTAATGCCTGTTGCTTTCTAGGTACAATGTTTAAGATATATTTTTTAAGTTTGGAAAATTATTAATGAAACATTAAAATGTGTCTATTTTGATTATATATAGATATATGTGCAGTTATATCATAAAATATATATTATGCATATATATAGCCAAAACTTTATTTTTAGAGAGGCTAAAAATAATGATTTTAGAATATGAAGCATATATTTTTGAAATTTTGCTCTTCTTAGTGAACTTTTAAATTATTAGTCATTCTACATAATGTGATTTTGGTATGGGTGAAATTAATGAAAAGGTGGCAAGAAAACACAGAACTGTACAAAAAAGATCTTCACGAGCAAGATAGTCACGATAACGTGATCACTGACCTAGAGCCAGACATCTTGGAATGTGAAGTCAAGTGGGCTTTAGAAAGCATCATTACGGACAAAGCTAGTGGAGGTGATGGAATTCCAGTTGAGCTATTTCAAATCTTGAAAGATGATGCTGTGAAAGTGCTGCACTAAATATGCCAGCAGATTTGGAAAACTCAAATTTGGCCACAGGACTGGAAAAGGTCAGTCTTCATTCCAATCCCAAAGAAAGGCAATGCCAAAGAATGCTCAAACTACCGCACAATTGCACTCATCTCACATGCTAGTAAAGTCATGCTCAAAATTCTCCAAGCCAGGCTTCAGCAATATGTGAACCGTGAACTCCCAGATGTTGAAGCTGGTTTTAGAAAAGGCAGAGGAACCAGAGATCAAATTGCCAACATCCGCTGGATCACGGAGAAAGCAAGAGAGTTCCAGAAGAGCCTCTATTTCTGCTTCATTGACTATGCCAAAGCCTTTGACTGTGTTGATCACAATAAGCTGTGGAAAATTCTGAAAGAGATGGGAATAGCAGACAACCTGACCTGCCTCTTGAGAAACCTGTATGCAGTTCAGGAAGCAACAGTCAGAACTGTACATGGAACAACAGACTGGTTCCAAATAGGAAAAGGAGTGCGTCAGGGCTGTATATTGTCACCTTGCTTATTTAACGTATATGCAGAGTACATCATGAGGAACGCTGGGCTGGAAGAAGCACAAGCTGGAATCAAGATTGCTGGGAGAAATATCAATAATCTCAGATATGCAGATGACACTACCCTTATGGCAGAAAGTGAAGAGGAACTCAAAAGCCTCTTGAGGAAAGTGAAAGGGGAGAGTGAAAAGGTTGGCTTGAAGCTCAACATTCAGAAAACTAAAATCATGGCATCTGGTCCCATCACTTCATGGGAAATAGATGGAAAACAGTGGAAACAGTATCAGACTTTATTTTTGGGGGCTCCAAAATCACTGAGGATGCTGATTGCAGCCATGAAATTAAAAGACGCTTATTCCTTGGAAGGAAAGTTATGACCAACCTTGATAATATATTAAAAAGCAGAGACATTACTTTGCCAACCAAGGTCCGTCTAGTCAAGGCAATGGTTTTTCCATGGTCATTAATGGATGTGAGAGTTGGACTGTGAAGAAAGCTGATCACCGAAGAATCGATGCTTTTGAACTGTGGTGTTGGAGAAGACTCTTGAGAGTCCCTTGTACCTCAAGGAGATCCAACCAGTCCATTCTAAGGGAGATCGATCCTGGGTGTTCACTGGAAGGACTGATGCTAAAGCTGAAACTCCAATACTTTGGCCACCTCATGCGCCGAGTTGACTCACTGGAAAAGACTCTGATGCTGGGAAAGTTTGGGGGCAGGAGGAGAAGGGGATGACCGAGAATGAGATGGCTGGATGGCATCACCGACTCTGTGGACATGAGTTTGAGTGTACTCCGGGAGTTGGTGATGGACAGGGAGGCCTGGCGTGCTGTGATTCATGAGGTCGTGGAGAGTCGGACACGACTGAGCGACTGAACTGAACTGAACTGAACTGAAATTATGTTAGCTTATTTTGGCTCAGGATTCACAGAGTCTACATATAAACTACTTAATATGGCACTAGCATATTTTTTCCATTTGGACAAGGACATTATTTTCCTGTCCATTGCTATGCATTCAGCACCTAGCCCAGTGCTTGTTCAATTGTAAGCTCAATAAATATTTGTCAAATAAATGAATAGATATATATGTGACATTTATTAAACTTGTCAATTTACACTGTATATTCCTTTACATTCTTTTTAATAATACAAAATTGACTGAAGTAATATTAACTCTAGGTTGTAAACAGAGGTGAATGTATTAGGAGTATATATTCTCTTGCAAAACTTATCGTTTCCTGCTGGGCTAACTGTAAACCAAATTTTTTTGAAATGAATTTATATATGTTATGGCACAAATAGGTGCACTCTTTTCCTGGGTTTAAATAAATTTTGAAAATTAGTAGATATCTTTGAATCATTTAAAGGCATTTTATTTCTTTAATATTTAAAATACTGTGTTACACGTTGAAGGACACAGCACAATGTCATTGGCGGTGTTCTTCATAATTCTTTTAAAACGTACTAAATGATATTCTATCTGCATCATTAGGTTACTATACAACACTGTCCTTTGAGAATATGGTTTTGCTATCATTTCTAGTTGTAATTACTTCCCCCAAAACTGTATGGGCTTATTGAAATGATTTGATGTGTGAAGGTTGAGAAGACAATGCTATGAACACTGTAAATAACTGCAGCTTGATTGCATGGTGTGTTTATTTCACATAGGCTCTCTCTTATAAAGTGCCGTATCTCTAAGTATGATTTTTTAAACCTCTGCAGAATTTATAGTTTCTTCATAAAAGTCTGAAATTTGAGATTTCTTGTAACTAAAAGTTTGTCAGCCTCAACTCTTTTCCCATTTTGAACCAGATAATTCTTTTCTTTATGGGGGTACACGGTTTTTTAGGATGTCTAGAAACATTTACTGGATGCCAATAGCATCCTCCACCTCAGTTGTGAAAATCAAAAATGTCTCTAGATATTGTCAACTGTTGCATGGGGGCAAAGTCACCCCAGGTTGAAAACTACTGCATGACTTTCTCTTTACTGCCTAATAGAGTGTGTGTACAGTATGATTTTCAGGGGAGTATTAGTGTTTCAAAATTTTGCCAGGCTCAAAATTAAGAATGAAATGCACAATGTTGCCCAATCTTAAGAGAGGTGCCCTGGAGCTACCCCAAATGGGGACCAGGCACCCTGCCCAAGGGCTTTCTTGGAGACAGAACCAGCTCTGCTTCACCACATATCACCCCAGTCATCCTCCCCCCATATACTGGGAACAGGAGAAGAGAATGATCAGGTGGGTGATTTCTGCACTGATGGCAGTGCAGAGTATGTTGCAAAAGGCTTGCTCACTCAGGAAACTGCTGCAGGGAAACCCATGAGAGCTTTTGGTCTATCCATGCTTACATGGAGAGGAAGTTAGTATCAGATAATAAAATATCCCTGGTGGCTCAGATGGTAAAGAATCTGCCTGCAGTGCAGGAGACCCGGGTTTGATTCCTGGGGTCAGTAAGAATCCCTGGAGAAAGGAATGGCAACCCACTCCAGTATTCTTGCCTGGAGAATTTCATGGACAGAGGAGCCTGGTGGGCTATAGCCCATGGGGTCACAAAGAGTTTGACACAGGTGAGTGACTAATACACACACACACACGCACACACATACACAATAGGATAAATAGTCAAGGGACTTGACCAGTCGCTTACTGTTTCTGATGTTTGACTGTTACGTGTAAGAGTTATTTGAAGAGTCTAATCTAGTGTTTTTGTCTCTTTGCTAGTTTATTTCTGGATGTGTTTGTATGGTTTTCTTCTCTTCTGTGCCAATACTAAAGAGTTATCTTTCTTGATCAAGGAGTGATAGGTCTATGTTTAACTTTATAGAAAACTGCCAGAGATTTTTTCCAGAAGACCTTAAAGCCTGACTTGGTGACATCACTGTCTTCTCTTCATAAGACAGTGACATCACCTTGTAAAGCTTTGGTATCCTTCTCTCCTCTGCCTCCAGACACTGGAGCAAGTAAAGCTGTAATGATGTTAGAAGAAATCTGCATGTTTAAAATCAGGTATAAGATTGGAAGTGTTAAAATAGCTCGGACCAAGTTCAGTTAACAAAACTGATCAAAAGTTAGTAAAATCTGTCACAAACAACATTACAGTACAGGAAATCAAGATCTGACAAACCAAGGTATTGGGGAAAAATAAAATCTCTTCTATATTTATGCCTTAAAGAGTGGAACCTACGAGATAAATTTGTTTACACAGATACACACATGCATATATACTAGTGTATTTGTGACAAAGCTCAAACATACGGTCAAAATTCAGAAATGCAGAATTAAAATGTATTTTTTTTAACAGATTTTAGCTTTGGAGCTGCCATTTCTTCTCATGGGGTAAAACCAGCAATAAACAAAACCCCACCTGATAGGCATGGCTCTTAAAATAGTTTTGTCACTTTAGGGTTAAAATTACTATTAATTTTTTAGATGAAATTAACTGAAATTTAATGTTCAACCACACCAATTGAAGATTATTATTTTTTCTTTCTTCTTGTTTCTTCTCTGCCCAGAGTGAAGTAAGTGAAGTGTTCAGTGCATCTGCATAGTCCTGATATCAAGGAAGGGCATCCAGTGGGTCCATGGAGGCCATGGTCTGTGGTCACTCCTGTTTGTATAATTGTGCTTAAGTTTTCAGTGACATTCTGCAACCTCAGTCTGTGTACTGCTCAAGTCTGCAGCTGGAACATTGCAGGTTGAACTCTCAGGGAGCCCAGAGTTTCTTCCCAATAATAACCTTGACCAATATTTCATGGCATCGTCCTCCCTGTTGTTCCCTGACTTTAAGTTATTTATGCAGAACTTCTGATAGAGTGCTGTGCTGTGCTTGTCAGTGGGGATTCTCCAGGCCAGAATACTGGAGTGGTTAGCCTTCCCCTTCTCCAGGGGATCTTCCCAACCTAAGAGTCAAACCCAGGTCTCCCACATTGCAGGCAGATTCTTTACTATCTGAGCCACAGGGAAGCCCGATAGAGAATGAAGCATTGGATAAAGTTTTAATTTTCCAAAATTTTAACCTAGGCCTTTGTAGCCATGCTTTAATTTAAAAAATAGCAGGTGACATTTTTTTACAGTTATTGCTAATGGCATTTGCAATTTTTCTCACATTTGAATCCCACTTGATAAATCCCTTATATATACAACTTCTTTACACGTTTTAACCAAATAGTCATACAGACATTTTCAGGATCCATTAAAGTACTATTCCATTATTCGAACTTTCCCCCCAAAGTCTTGTTAAATCTGTCTTCCAGTCAACACCTAATTTTCCAATAAAAGAGCATTTAGAAAATGGATTTTACAAAAATCAAGGTAAGTGATGCATATAATACACTAAAGTAAGAAAATTATAACATTTATATATGACAATTACAGCACTATTAAAAGCAAAGTAATATGTTCTTTATCATGCTACTGTTTTCCCTGAAAAAAATGATTTTTTAAAGAAATGTATTAGATATAGGAAATGAGGTTAGGACATGGTGACTGTAATCATTTTATATTCTTGAAGCACTTATGATAATACAATAATCATCATATAGTCAGCATTAATAATGTTAACTATTCATGAAAACAACTTTGGCATCCGTCCAATTGTAAATGTAATTAGTTTGCTACTGTCCTTTAAATACAAACTAAAATCCATGTTGTGATATTTTCCTGAGGAAAAAAATGTATTTTAAGTTTTTCCAAAGATAATAATCAACTCAAATTTTCTTTCTACTAAGGTGTATGTCAAATGTTATAAATATTAAAAATAGATTTGCTAATTTTTCAGTCATTTAATAATATCTTTGTGCTTGCTTCAGCAGTGAATATACTATTAATAAAATTGGAACAATGCTGAGAAGATTAGCATGGCTTTGTGCAAAAATATTCTGTCCTTTTAAGGAAAACAATGCTTCATTGTAATTAGTAAAATTAAATAATTTAACATGTGTTAGAAAAGTCTAATTTAAAAATTATAAGAATATATAATTCAGTTAGCTCTCTTGATAATATTTTGCTTCTTACAGTACACAGGCATACCTCGAAGATGTCGTGGGCTGGGTTCCAGATTATTGTAATGTAGTGAATATAGCAGTAAAGTGAGTCATACACATTTGTTGTTTCCTAGTGCATATAAGAGTTATGTTTACACCATGCAGTTGTCTATTGTATACAGTAGCATTATGTCTAAAAAAACAATGTACCTATTTTAATTAAAAAGAATTTATTGCTAAAAACTGAAACCATCTGAGCCTTCAGTGAGTCCTCATAGTACTATCAAAGATCACTGATCATCATAACAGTAATAATAAAAGGCTGAAATACTGAGAGAATTACCAAATATGATACGGAGACAATAAGTAAATGCTGTTGGGAAAATGGCACTGATAGACTTGGTCAACACAGGATTGCCACAATTTGTAAATTGCAATGTCTATGAGGCACTGTTAAGCAAAGTGCAATAAAGCAAGATATTCCTGAAATGTTCTTTTCCATAGTTTTGGTTAGTTGAAAGCACTAATTGCTGGCTTATTTATATCAGTGTTTGCTGTATAATTGTTGTGACTTCTGTATATGTTTGAAATTTTCCACCAAAATATTTGGAAACAATTTTTGTTTACATTGAGGAAATAATCTGAGTCATTTTTGCTGTTTAATGATATTACCATTAACTTAGCAGTTTAAAACAGTACTAGTTTATTGTTTTGGTGGTGAAGTATCTGGGTATGATTTAGTTGGGTTTTTTCTGTTTCAAGGTCTTACAAATCTGTTATCATGGACATGTTGGTTAGGGTTGTGGTGAAATCTGAGAAAGGTTTCACTTCCAAGTTTCTTGTTCAGTTCAGTTCAGTTCAGTCGCTCAGTCGTGTCCGACTCTCCGCGACCCCATGAATCACAGCACGCCAGGCCTCCCTGTCCATCACCAACTCCCGGAGTTCACTCAAACTCATGTCCACAGAGTCGGTGATGCCATCCAGCCATCTCATTCTCCGTCGTCCCCTTCTCCTCCCGCCCCCAACCTTTCCCAGCATCAGAGTCTTTTCCAGTGAGTCAACTCGTCGCATGAGGTGGCCAAAGTATTGCAGCTTCAGCCTTAGCATCAGTCCCTCCAATGAACATCCAGGATTGATCTCCTTTAGAATGGACTGGTTGGATCTCCTTGCAGTATAAGGGACTCTCAAGAGTCTTCTCCAACACCACAGTTCAAAAGAATCGATTCTTCGGCAATCAGCCTTCTTCACAGTCCAACTCTCACATCCATACATGACCACGGGAAAAACCATTGCCTTGACTAGACGGACCTTGGTTGGCAAAGTAATGTCTCTGCTTTTTAATATACTATCAAGGTTGGTCATAACTTTCCTTCCAAGGAGCAAGCGTCTTTTAATTTCATGGCTGCAATCAGCATCTGCAGTTTCTAGTAGAGCTCCTTAAATGCTGGTAAGTGTGAGAGTTAACAGAGAGAATTTTTCTAGTAAGATGAAAGTCGTGAGTTATGATCTTAACCTATTATTTCTGTTTTGCACCAGTTTCATACTATTTTAATTGGTGTGGTTTGTAGTCTAGTCTGAAGTCAGGGAGCCTGATTTCCTTCAGCTCCATTTTTTCCTTTCCCTTATTGCTTTGGCTATTTGGGGTCTCTTTTCTTTCCATGCATACATAATTTTTTTCTGTTCTAGTTCTGTGCAAAATACCATTGGTAATTTGATAAGGACTGCATTGAATTTTTAGATTGTCTTGGGTAGTATAGTCATTTTGACAGTATTGAATCTTCCAGTCAAAGAACATGGTATATTTTTCCATCTGTAACATATCATCAGCTTTGCCATATTCTTGGATTAGAAACAAGTCATGGGTCCCACCCACACTTAAGGAGAGGGGATTACACAGGGCTTGAATACTAGGAGATGAGGAAAATTGAAAGCTATGTAACCAACTATCTCTCAAGCCCAATTAATATTTCTTTTTCATTGGTTTTAGAGAATAGACTTACTGCATAATTGTGTAAAGGAATTCTGTAGAGTTGTTATGTTTGTGTATAATTAACGAATCGATGCTTTGGAACTGTGGTGCTGGAGAAGACTCTTGAGAGTCCCTTGGACTGCAAGGAGATCCAACCAGTCCATTCTAAAGGAGACCAATCCTGGGTGTTCATTGGAAGGACTGATGCTAAAGCTGAAACTCCAATACTTTGGCCACCTCAGGGGACGAGTTGATGCTGGGAGGGATTGGGGCTGGGAGGAGACGGGGACGACAGAGAATGAGATGGCTGAATAGCATCACCGACTCCATGGACATGAGTTTGAGTGAACTATGGGAGGTGGTGATGGACAGGGAGGCCTGGCGTGCTGTGATTCATGGGGTCGCAATGAGTCGGACACGACTGAGCGACTGAACTGAACTGAACTGAACTTCCGCTCCCAGAGTACATATGGTTTGTAGCCCGTGAGTGCTCACTGGTATGGTCTGTGAGTTCAGCTGCATGGAGTCCAGGATCTCATCTACTTTCTGGTTAAGAGGGAAAACGTATAACTTGCTTTGACTAATAATGATTGCATGTCATGTATTGGCAGAGGGATCTTAGTCTTATTTAATCATTATGGATATTGCAAAATTTGTCTTTTTACATATAACTGGAAGGAGTCACTCTGTCAAGACAAGAGGAAATGGTAGCACAAGAAGAGGTGGCAAGGATACGCAGAAGAACTATACAAAAAAGATGTTCATGACCCAGATAACCACGATGGTGTGATCACTCACCTAGAGCCAGACATCCTGGAATCCAAAGTCAAGTGGGCCTTAGGAAGCATTACTATGAACAAAGCTAGTGGAGGCAATGAAATTCCAGTTGAGCTGTTTCAAATGATAAAAGATGATGCTGTGAAGGTGCTGTACTCAGTATGCCAGCAAATTTGGAAAACTTAACAGTGGCCACAGGACTGGGAAGAGATCAGTTTTCATTCTAATCCCAAAGAAAGGCAATGCCTAAGAATGTTAAAACTACCACACAATTGCACTCATCTCACACACTAGCAAAGTAATGCTCAAAATTCTCCAAGCCAGCCTTCAAAAGTACATGAACCATGAACTTCCAGATGTTCAAGCTGGATTTAGAAAAGGCAAAGGAATGAGAGATCAAATTGCCAACATCTGTTGGATCACCGAAAAAGCAAGAGAGTTCCAGAAAAACATTTCTCCTTTATTGACTACACCAAAGACTTTGACTGTGTGGATTACAACAAACTGTTAAATATTCTTAAAGAGATGGAAATATCAGACCACCTTACCTGCCTCCTGATAAATCTGCATGTAGGTCAAGAAGGAACCGTTAGAACTGGACATGGAACAGACTGGTTCCAAATTGGGAAAGGAGTACCTCAAAGATGTATGTTGTCACCCTGCTTATTTAACTTATATGCAGAGAACATCATCTGAAATGCTGGGCTAGATGCAGCACAAGCTGGAATCAAGATTGCTGGGAGAAATAGCAATAACCTCAGATATGCAGATGATACCACCTTTATTAAGGCAGAGACTGAAGACTTCTTGATGAAACAGCGTCTTGATGAAATTAAAAGAGGAGAGTGAAAATTTGGCTTAAAGCTCAACATTCAGAAAACTAAGATCATGGCATCTGGTCCCATCACTTCATGGCAAATAGATGGGGAAACAATGGAAACAGTGAGAGACTTTATTTTGGGGGACTCGAAAATGACTGCAGATGGTGACTGCAGCCATGAAATTAAAAGATGCTTGCTCTTTGGAGGAAAAGCTATGACAAACCTAGACAACATATTCAAAAGCAGAGACATTACTCTGCCAAGAAAGGTCCATCTAGTCAAAGCTATGATTTTTTCCAGTAATCAGGTACGGATGTGAGAGTTGGACTATAAAACTGAGCACCAAAGATGCTTTTGAACTGTGGTGTTGGAGAAGACTCTTGAGATTCCCTTGAACTGCAAGGAGATCCAACCAGTCCATCATAAAGGAAATCAGTCCTGAATATTCACTGGAAGCACTGATGTTGAAGCTGAAACTCCAATGCTTTGGCCTCCTGATGTGAAGAACTGACTTATTAAAAAAGACCCTGATGCTGGGAATGATTGAAGTCAGGAGGAGAAGGGGACAACAAAGGATGAGACGGTTAGATGGTATCACAGACTCAATGAACATGAGTTTGAGCAAGCTCCAGGAGTCGGTGATTGATAGGAAAGTCTGACGTACTGCCATTGATGGAGTCGCACAGAGTTGGACACGACTAAGTGACTGAACTTAATTGAGGAGTCAAAATTGTGTATGTACATGCATAATAAGTTAACAAAATAGCTGCCTGGCTGTGGCAATAAAAATGTTGGGTAGGATGAAAGAAGGGACTAAAAACAACAAAGAGAAACACAAAACTTGGTAATTAGTGACATATTTGAGGGTTCAAGGCCTTTAAAGCCTAAGTGTTTTTCTAATCTCCCATCATTTGTAAAATCTCTTATACATGTTTTATATGATATTCAAGATTAAACTACAAAAGACCATCATAAGTTTACCTTTAAATCTGTTGGAGATATTCAGTAAACAATATTTGTGGGAAATGAGAAAAGTGGGGATAAATTTAAATCTAGCAGGAAGAAGAAAAGAGTAACTTGTGTGTGGTGAGATGCCAGAAAGTGAGGCAGAAGTAATAGAAGGTTCCCGGATTTCATGGAAATCACAAGAAAGCCTTGGGCATTCCATAGAGGACATCCCAAAAGATGAAGTAACTTGAATGAGTCAAGGTCAAATTTACATTGATTCTATAGGTTGGGGGTGGGGATATCTGAATATCTGTTTTATAATGAAACTTAATCTCAAGGAAGATAATGATTTACCTATGATATCCCCAGTTAGTTAGTGGTTACAGGAGTAGGATTCAGACTCACTCAGGTATAACTCTACATCAAATGTAGTTTCCACTGCAATCTGGATGGATGCCCCAGATGGAGGGAACTGGAAACAACTGTGACAGTTTGAGGAAGGTTGTGTCTAAATCTCTTATTGTGTATGTGCACGTATGCGTTACTCATGAACAATCAAAATATAAATGGTAGTGAATCAAGCAGGAAATATTTTTGAGGACCAAGCCTTGTTCACAGGGAAGATACAATAACTTAGTATATGCATACATTTAAAAATAATTACTATAGGAATTGTATCAATACAAGGAAGAACCTAGGTAAAAATAAAGGGATTGCTTGGGCAAAATTCTGGCTTAGCTTTCTGTAAAATTCATTTTCTCTCTTCTTTACAGATGGTGGGTGCAGTGGGGAAATTGTGTTTGTGTTAAATTCTCCTAATTGTGTTACTTATGGGATGAATTCTAGTGTTTTAAAAATAGGAAAATTGTTAAAACAGTGTTTATTTGTTTTTAGTCTTCTTTCCCATAATTCCAAATGTTAGAGTGTTCCTTTAAATTAGAGTGTTCCTTTAAGTTAGAGTATCTCAGAATGTTTATTTTAATAAGATAAAGTTAATCATATTAAACTGAAGATTTATAAGATACAGGAATAATTTATTTAGATGACAGTAAGCCATCCCATTGGATGAAGCCAGACTATCTCACCAAAAAGGTTTAGTAAGAACTGTGTATGCTTTTATGGACAGTATAGGGTAGCCCTGGGAAAAGAAGGTCAACTGGGACTATCAGAGTCCACAGGTACTTCTCTATTCAAAAAAAGGCCATGCTGATGCAGTAATTTATGATTGTTGCTTTCAAAGAAGAGCTTCTTATATAGGACTGATTTAGATCCTATAACTATTACAAACAAATGTAGACCAATGTGAAAAAATGTTTATTTCTGAAGTATAGGTAGAACTTTGAAATTTTTCAACTTATTTTTTTAAATGATATTTCTACCTCTGCTTCTAGAAACAAATATTATTTTGGTAGAAATGAAATGAAAATTACTATAAAACCTAAGTGTGAAAAAGTGATGAAGCTCAAACAGTTCAAAGGCTAATTTTGGCATATGATATAAGGCTATGATATTAGAATGAATGCTTTAATAATTGTATTCAAATATTTAATAACATAAAATTGAACACTGAATGATGTAATTCTCACACATAAGTCATAAATGTATTATATGTTTTATGTCCAGGACAAATTGTGAAATACCATTATGCATTTCTCTTTAGCTCCGTCACAGACTTTTGGCAAATGATATGTAATTATTTTAATAAAGGAAAATTTTAAAGATATCTATTTTCCCAAAATAAACTGTTAGCGAATGGTGTGCTTGTAAAAATAAGAACTTTGAACACCTTTAGAGCAATTAAATGAAATGACTTATTAATTCAGAAGAAAAACTTGCATAAATGTGAACTGGTATGTGGAGAATAATTAAATCGTAATTCTAAAAGGTTAATGTAGCGATTTACTTGTCCTGATTTTTTAATTTAGATAATAGTGCAGATTTTTGCAATATGGCAAATCAATGCATGATTTATTTTCCAGTATATATGGGAATTGCACATCTGTGCTAAGGTTTTTTTTTTTCTATATTACTCTAAAGTATTTGATATTAATTATTTTTCCATAATGCATGCCAAAGTGTATTAGCATTTATTTGGGTTTTAAAAGTTTTAAGCTATTGTGAGTGCAGTAAAAATAAATTTATATATACATTTGACTGATGAATGTCCTTGTAAAAGAGCAAACAGTGCATTTATTATGCTCAATAAAGTAACAGATATTTAATTTTCCTTACCTCTCAAAGTCCCACTTTATCTGGGGCACAATTTTTCAGGCAAATTTTGTTCATCCTTTAACTTATTTTACATTTTCTTCTTTTTCCAAATTGACAATAGTATTAATTAGGTTCCTAGAAAGAAATGAAAATTAAGAAATCAGCTTAAGTGATAAAATAAGTAAAATTGCATTTACCATCTTAAATAAATTTTCATAATCAAAATTTAAACTTATAATGTGTTGCCATATTAAAATCCCTTTGTGTAATTGTCATTACCCTATAGTTGAGACTGCTAAATAACTGTTGGTTTATTCAGTCTGTTTCTAAAAGGTAAGTATTCATACTATTTAAATTTGTATACTGCCATTTGTTGTTGTTCAGTCACTCAGTCGTGACCCACTTATGCAACCTTATGGAGGGCAGCAAGCCAGGTTTCCCTGTCCTTCAGCATATGGTCCACTGTCGTCCCCTTCTCCTCCTGCCCTTGGTCTTTCCCAGCATCAATGTCTTTTCCAATGAGTCAGCTCTTCGCATCAGATGGACAAAGTATTGGAGCTTTAGCTTCAGCATCAGTCCTTCCAGTGAATATTCAGGGTTCATTTCCTAGTACCTACTTTTGCTTCCAGCCCCTCTGAAGTGGCAGTTGGGCTTTTGTTCTTTATTGCGTTGTTCATAATTTGCCTCAACTGCATGTGCACCCAGTTATTCTTAGTCCCTTATTTTGTTGCTGGAGGAGATGGTTGTCCAGGTACAAGTACTACAGCAGAGTCCCGGGTCCCAGCCTGTCTCATTCCCCACTGAGGGATTCTACACTCCCTCTTTCTTAAGGCATAAGGGTGCCTAAAATCTCTTCTTCTGAAACTTCCTCTGGACAGGGGCCACGGCCCTAGCTCACCCTAGAAGTGTAGATGTAGCTCATTGACTCTTCCAATGACCTGCAGGGACTTGGGCCACCCTCTGCTGGAGTGGAATGGCTTCCTTGAAGGGCCATCATGAGTCTTACTTGAATCTTTTGGAGCCTAGAAAACATAAACACAACCAAAATCTTAAACAAACAAGGGCCAAAAGGAGAAGCACAGCTACTAAAAGACCTATAAAGGAAAGAACCAGGGTATATCTTTGGGAGGCCTTCCTTAACGGTTAACCAGACGGTGGAGTTAGTATCATCCCTAAAATTGTGAAGCCATTCAGCTTGGGTGTATATTTCTTTAATATTAATGTACCTATCCTATCACATTGATCCAGGTGCAGCAAGAAGTATTACTTATTGCACAAACTCCCCTGTGTTCCGCCAGAATGTGAACAAGAACTAGAGGATTGTCAAGAACTACATTAGCCAAAGAAACAAGAGAGGGCTTGAGTCATGTCCTGTCTGTTCCATCACCAAACAGAGCTGTCTTGTGAGGTCTCTCAGTGTTGCTTTGTGATAGCTAAAGCCTCCCTGTGGAGCTGCCAGTCCTGCGGTCAGCCCTGCCCCTGCTAGGATCATTGCTAGTGTTCTCGGGGTTTGGTGGTAAGTCAGAATGGTTCTCTTATATATAAAAATACTTATCACTATAGTGCACTCTCCTATTAAGTGGACATTATTAATGCATTGATAGGCCATAATTTGGTCGAGGAAGGATGGGACCTAGTCATAATTCTGTAATATATGATGGTTTAGGTGTCTGCAGAGAAGAACAGACTGTTCAGGGATGCAGACATGAATGTCTCTCTCATGATTATTAAGAGGGGACAGTTTCTTAAGGATATAAATATTGTTAACTATTGTTAGTACTTAAACAGTTAGGGGACAGCAGATGTTATGCTGAAAATTACCTGTATAAAGCTCTGCAGCATTTTTAATAAGATGCTCATATGTGATCCTGCTGACATCACCAGAGAGTCACACTCCTTAGGTGAAATCAGTTTGCCTGGAATCCCCCAGGTGTGTTGAATTGCACTGAGTGGGAGGAGGGGACATTTCCTTCCCGCCACTCACATTTCCCTTCCATGTTGTTCAGGGAGACGGGGCCATAGTTTGAAACAAGTTGTAGGTACAGTTTATCCCTATATAAGAGGCTAAGTTATCTCATGTAATTATACCTCAGGAGGTTCTCAGGGTCTGTGAAATAAATACTATTTATACAAATTAATAGACTATGCCCCACACAGCAGATGTATGAGGGAGTCAGGTTCAAGCATAGAAATAGCACCCTGGAAAGTTCAAGTGTGACTAGCAGAGATCAATGGGGCAGCAACTGTTCCCACTTTAGATCATTAATTACCACCGAACCTGGCAGGTTTGGGGGAAACGAAATAGTAGGACCAGTAGCCAGCTGGAAGTGGTAATGGCATACCCAGCATTCTTTTAAACATTCCCCTTCAGATATGATTCTGGAAATACTAAGTATTTTCTTGCCATCGTCCCCTAGTTACAGGGACTAGTAAGGTGGATACAGTCAACAGAAAGAGCATTTCTGTGGTAGAGTGTTTTCCTTAAACCCAGTGTGGATAAAGCTCCTTTTCTGGTGGTGGCGGCTAAGCAAACCAGAAGAATCCAAGCAGGAGTACAATAGCAAGAATGGCAGATAGAAGTCCAACCCACCACCTCATTTTACTTATCTGTCAATAGTACCTGTCTTTTAGATCCATATCTTCAGATTTTTCTACTGGCTCACCAGTATATTGTTTTGTTGTGACCTGCAGGTTCTTTGGAGATAAAACTTTTAGTCTGGACAAATGCACCCAAGTAGATATCCCTTGCAGTTTGACAGAATGGGGGTGGCTGAAATTACTTTATAGGGGTCTTCCATTTTGCGAGTAGCTGGTCTTCAGGGGACCCCTCTTTCCAGGTTTAAAGAAGAACTTGATCCCCAGAATAATAAAGCTTATCTTTATTTGATATGGATAAACTTCAGAAACAATCTTAGAGTGTCTATTTATTAATGCAATTTAAAATTTACAAAAAGTGGCTATCTGGAGAATCTTAGTACACACAGAATTTGATATCCACTGAAACAATCTTTTTGCCTCTAAAGTATCCTCATATTTACCAAATATAGCCAAATTAAAATTACTTTGTTAGCAGATAAAGCATGATTTCAATAAACTTGGGTCTATTACTTATGTAAGTGTAATTGGTCATATAAGTTCTTCTAAATTGGCTGTCATGGAATTTTTTATATGGAATCTCAGACTTAACTTTAAAAGTGCTGATCAGGGCCAAGAAAGAAATGCCAAGGGCTTACCACAGATCTTGCTTTGAAGATTTGGATGAATTCCTCTCTTTATGAGTTCTCTGAAAAATACCATGAAATTCTTACACCTCTTAGGAGATGGTTTTTCTTTGTTGTTGTTCGGTTGCCTAGTTGTGTCCAACTCTTTGCAACCCCATGGACTACAGCACTCCAGGCCTCTCTGGCCCCCACCATCTCCCAAAGTTTGCCCAAGTTCATGTCATTGCATTGGTGATGCCATCTAACCTTTCATACTTACCCAGGAAAGCTGCTGGTAATATGAATTTCCAATTTCTGGAGGAAGCCAGTAGTGGGAAAAGATAGATATTTCAATTGTACTTAGGTATGGAAATTTACCAAACTGCTCTAAATTATAAGGAAACTCCTCTTCTCAAGTCAGTTATATCTGGACAACACATATTAAAGCAGTAATATTATAGACAAAACTGAAAAATTATAACCATATCCATCAGTTTACAAAGCCATCAGTTTTACCCAGCTCAGTGGTTATGATATGACAATTACCAAAAACCTGTATTTTTCAAAAAGCCCTTTCTATAAATCTTCCTAAAGATGAAGCATCAGGTTATCTGTCTGTGAATGACAAAAGATTTAGAAGGGCAGAGTTAACATCTCATTGGGCTTCCCTGGTGGCTCAGAGGTTAAAGCGTCTGCCTCCAATGCGGGAGCCCCGGTTTCGATCCCTGGGTCGCGAAGATCCTCTGGAGAAGGAAACGGTAACCCACTCCAGTATTCTTGCCTGGAGAATCCCATGGACGGAGAAGCCTGGTAGGCTACAGTCCACGGGGTCGCAAAGAGTCGGACACGACTGAGTGATGGAACGGAACAAAAACATCTGATTACAATGCAATTGACAAAGAAACATCATTATGCTAACTAAAGTTATGACTGATAACATTTTATCAGCACGTAGCAGGTTTTTAGGAATTCCATATAATTTTTATACCTGTATTAATAACATTCACACATTTGATAGTAGGGAGATTTAGTACTCTTTTGACATTGATTCCCATGTCATGTAACTCACCAAGTGAACCCAGTTAGTTTAGAATTTCTCTTTAGCATTCTCCAGGGACCCTTTGAAACACCCTGACATTAGCTGAAGGTTAAAATAATTTTAATTAGAATTTTATATTGGGAAATCTGTCAAAAAACTGTGGGATTTTTAAACATTTAATATAGGAGGAGGATCATATATAACCTCACCAAGATGCAACTGCTTTCATTTATTGTTTTCGATCCCTGATCACAGGCACATATTATTCTATACTGAAATAATAACAATCATTGCAAGATTTTTCTTGTTGATTATTGTTACCTGATGTTTCCCTTTTTAGAGAAGCTTTTTAAGGCAGCTTTGACTCTGTTGAGCCTCTCAATTTTATCTTTATTTTTATTGCATTAATACCTGGTATGTATTAGGTGCTTTCTTTTTTTTTATGATTATTCTGTTTATTTTGCTAGCTTCTTAAACTGGCTGTATACTTGTATACTCATTGCTTTTCCTTTTTATGTAAAGTCTACTACATTTAAGGCCTCAGTGGATAATGTTTTCCATATCCCATAGGTATTAAGACTTTGTATTTTTGTTATCTTTCTGTAATGATGTTGTTTTTAAATGCCATGTACTCAGTGAGTGATATAAACACATTGTAAATTTCAGTTTTTTAATAAAATTTACCAAAACAAAATAATCACAATCATTGCTAAAAAATAATTCATTTATATTTACATTAATATTGTATAATTATTTTCATAGTTCTGTGTAGTTATAATTGTTTTCATAACTGTTGCCATATATTTTATTAAGTTGGGATACTAGGATTTACTTCCATTACTATTTGGTGGATCACTGTGTTGTTTCAAGTATTATTTCCTTACACTTAAGAGAAAATAGTAGAATTCAGTTTTGTCTTCATTTAGACTTTTGTTTCTGTTGAGTTACCTGCACAGCAGATTTCCATAATTGAGATAACTAAGAGCAAGCGTCTTGAGTGGTAGCTTGATAGCTATCACTGGGGTGATTCAAAGAAGGCTGCAGAGAAGCTCACCAGTTCTGCAAAAATCTTTGTCAGTATTCAGGGTTTATCATGATTTGCTTTGATTCCTAGTCAAAGTGAACAACCATTTGTTATATTTCATTAGTTATATTATTCTTGAGCAAAATATGCTTACAGCCTTTGTTCATTTACCTGCTAAGGACTTGATGCTTTCTTACAAATAACACTTTGAAGACACTCTTTAGAAAATGCAATTCTGAATTTTCTGTCTAATTTACATACATATGTTTTTGTCATCTAATTTGCTTTTTAATTTTAGATATAGAGGTTTAAATTTGTTTGTGTAAATTGGGACAGAAACTCAACCAAACCAAAACAGCAACAAAACGAAACAACTTATGTTATCTAAACTCCATGTAATAGACAAGGCAACTCAGAGTTTGGAGTGTTATATGAATAACCTGTTATGGTGCTTTAATTTTAATTTGATAACATTATATAACTTATAACATTAATAGTGATTTATTATTAGTGACAAAGTTTTAGTAGCCTATTTAATTTTCCTTTATCTTCTGACAAAGCTATAATTTGAAATTGAGCAAAAATCTTCAAATCAATTCAAGGAAAACTAACCTCTAATGTTTTTTCTAATTATAAAAATATTTTATTAAAATTTAAAATGACAGGAATTTGAAAATAAGTAAATTTCAACCCTAATCTCATCACCCAGAAATAATATGTGCTACATTGAACTGTATTCTTTCAGTATTTTTTTCTTTTTTTTTCAGATGTGAATCATATTTTTATTTTTTAATTTTCTTTTTACTTTACAATTTTGTATTGGTTTTGCCATACATTGACATGAATCCACCCCGGGTGTACATGTGTTCCGCATCTTGAACCCCCCTCCCACCTCCCTCCCCATCCCATCCCTCTGGGTCATCCCAGTGCACCAGCCCTGAGCATCCTGTATCATGCATCAAACGTGGACTGGCGATTCATTTCACATATGATAATATACATGTTTCAGTGCCATTCTCCCAAATCATCCCAGCCTCGCCCTCTCCCACAGTGTCCAAAAGACTGTTCTATACATCTGTGTTTCTTTTGCTGTCTCGTATACAGGGTTATCATTACCATCTTTCTAAATTCCATATATATGTGTTAGTATTGGTGTTTTTCTTTCTGACTTATTTCACTCTGTATAATAGGCTCCAGTTTTATCCACCTCATTAGAACTGATTCAAATGTATTCTTTTTAATTGCTGAGGAATACTCCATTGTGTATATGTACCACAGCTTTCTTATCCATTCGTCTGCAGATGCATGGATTCGTTGCTTCCATGTCTTGGCTATTATAAACAGTGCTGCGATAAATATTGGAGTACATGTGTCTCTTTCAATTCTGGTTTCCTCAGTGTGTATGCCCAGGAGTGCGATTGCTGGATCATATGGCAGTTCTATTTCCAGGTTTTTAAGGAATCTCCACACTGTTCTCCATAGTGGTTGTACTATGCATTCCCACCAACAGTGTAAGAGGGTTCCCTTTTCTCCACACCCTCTCCGGCATTTATTGCTTGTAGACTTTTGGATAGCAGCCATTCTGACTGGTGTGAAATGGTACCTCACTGTGGTTTTGATTTGCATTTCTCTGATTATGAGTGATGTTGAGCATCTTTTCATGTGTTTGTTAGCCATCTGTATGTCTTCTTTGGAGAAATGTCTGTTTAGTTCTTTAGCCCATTTTTTCATTGGGTCATTTATTTTTCTGGGATTAAGCTGCAGGAGTTGCTTATATATTTTTGAGATTAATTCTTTGTCAGTTACTTCATTTGCTATTATTTTCTTCCATACTGAAGGCTGTCTTTTCACCTTGCCTATAGTTTCCTTTGCTGTGCAGAAGCTTTTGATTTTAATTAGGGCCCATTTTTTTTATTTTTGCTTTTATTTCCAATATTCTGGGAGGTGGGTCATGGAGGATCCTACTGTGATTTATGTCAGAGACTGTTTTGCCTATGTTCTCCTCTAGGAGTTTTATGGTTTCTAGTCTTATGTTTAGATCCTTAATCCATTTTGAGTTTATTTTTGTGTATGGTGTTAGAAAGTGTTCTAGTTTCATTCTTTTACAAGTGGCTGACCAGTTTTCCCAGCACCACTTGTTAAAGAGATTGTCTTTTCTCCATTGAATATTCTTGCCTCCTTTGTCAAAGTTAAGGTGTCCATAGGTGTGTGTATCTATCTCTGGGCTTTCTATTTTGTTCCATTGATCTATATTTCTGTCTTTATGCCAGTACCATACCGTCTTGATGAGTGTGGCTTTGTAGCAGAGCCTGAAGTCCAGCAGGTTGATTCCCCCAGTTCCATTCTTCTTTCTCAAGATTGCTTTGGCTATTCGAGGTTTTGTATTTCCATACAAATTGTGAAATTATTTGTTCTAGCTCTGTGAAAAATACAGTTGGTAGCTTGATAGGGATTGCATTGAATCTATAAATTACTTTGGGTCATATACTCATTTTCACAATATTGATTCTTCCAATCCACGAACATGGTATATTTTTCCATCTATTAGTGTCCTCTCTGATTTCTTTCACCAGTGTTTTATAGTTTTCAATATATAGGTCTTTTGTTTCTTTAGGTAGATATATTCCTAAGTATTTTATTCTTTTTGTCACAACGGTGAATGGAATTGGTTAATTTTTTTTTTTTAGTTTGTATGTAACTATATAAAAATTTCAAGAAATTTTTGATTATACCATTTTGCATCATAATAAAAAAGAAATCAAAATGTTTTAAAGCACCTGATCAGGTAGGATCATAGGTCTATGCGAAACAATATTTATTCATTTAGCCAAAGTGATAATAAAATATTTCAAGGGCAAATATGGAAAAGAGTATTTAAAGGCAAAGAAATTTTCACAGTCTGCTGTCAAAAGCAGCATTCAAAGAAAACTTTTTTTTTTAAGAAAGAGAAACCAGCTCACAGCAATTCAGACTGAGGTGTTGGGCACAGCCATCTTGAGTTGAGATGTTGAAAGCAGTTCTTCAACTGAGCCCACTGAGCTGGGGTGTCGACACAGCAGTTCTGTACTGGGGGCTCTAATTAGGTACATTAGGTACAAGGCCTCCACACACAGCTCCCTATAGCATACTACACACAAGCACATATGGGCCCACTACAATAGGCCATCAGCTTTGGTTGTTTCTCATAAAAAAGAATCATCGCATTTATTAGGGACTTGCCAAGTTCCATTTAAAGCAAACATCAGAAATAGTTCTTCAAAAATTAAGAGGATAAATCTGTTTCAGAGGGATTGTATATCAAATAGGTGTGGTCTGTAATGAGCAGTACATGCCTACAGTCTGGAGTCAGGCACTGGCTCGAGAAACTCCTAATGACTCCAAAGAATCTTCAATAAGAAGTACACCTTCAAACATAATAGATTTCTGCAATCAATAAACTTCATCAACCAGGTTATTCCTTTATCTCCACAAAAGACACTAAAATATATCTTTGTGCTTTAGTGTTGATTAAATGAGTTTGAATGCCTGTGTGTGTGTTAGTTGCTCAGCCATGTCCAACTCTTTGCAACCCCCTGGGCTGTAGGCTGCTACGCTCTTCTGTGCATGGAATTCACTAGGCAAGAATGCTGGAGTTTGTTGCCATTCCCTTCTCCAGGGGATCTTCCTGACCAAGGGACTGAATCTGGATCTCTTGGATTGTAGGCAGATTCTTTACCATCTGAGTCACCAGGGAAGGACACTAAAATTTCTCATTGTGCTGTTAGTGTTGATTTAAAAACAGTTTGATTGCCTATCTAAATCAAAATGATCCTCTTCAAAATGATCTTCTTCCAGAATCTAGAGGTTCTTTGCTATCTACAGACTTGCTCCCAATTTCTATTTCAGGAGATTCTTATGCAAGATCTCCTTCACCATTTTCAGTAGTCCACAGTTCTAGTAAATTTATCTTAATCAGGCTGTCTTCTGAAATCATCATAATCTTTCTTTAGGCAGCTCCTGAAATAAAATATTCAACACAACAAACAATACATATGTACTAAACTCTTGGAGACTAAAGTAACTTTTAATATTTTAAACTATTAAAATATTTTCAACTAAGTCACTAAACCTATATTTTAATCAAGTGTGTCTAAGATGCCAATGATTATTGCTCAAGAAGACAAAGAAGGTAGGTATAAGAAAATTCCAAGCAATTTTGGAATAAACTGTTTGAACATATAAAAAATATTTACATGTTAAAATAAAAAGAATAATATTAAAGTCCACAAAGGAAAAGCAACAAAAAGCATACAAGTGGATTCCCATAAGGTTATCAGCTGGTTTTTTAGAAGAAATTCTGCAGGCTAGAAGGCAGTGATATGATATATTTAAAGTGATGAAAGGGAAAAACCTACAACTGCAAATACTCTGCCAACAAAACTCTCATTAAGATTTGATGGAGAATTCAAAAGCTTTACAGACAAAAGCTAAGAGAATTCAGCACCACAAACCCAGCATTACAACAAATCTTAAAAGAAATTCTCTAGCCAGAAAAAAAAAAAAAAGGCTACAACTAGGAAAAAAGAAAATTATGAATGGGAAGACACAGTGTAAAGGCAAACATACAGTAAATGTAGGAAATCATCTACACATTAAATATTGTATCAATTCTAACAATCACGAGAAGAGGAGCAAACAAATGCAGGATTTAGGAAATTTATTTAAGATTAAGAGAACAGCAACTTAAAACAATCTTGTATATATAAAGATACTGCTATATCAAAAGATGATGGTAACTGTGAACCAAAAGTTTACCACATATAAATACACAGGAGAGAAAGGAATCCAAACAACAGTATAAATAGTTATCAAATAACAAGTTAACAAAAGAAAAAGACCTACAAAAACAAGTATAAAACAAAAAAATGCAATAAAAACATAGATTCTGGTAATTACGTTAAATTTGAATGGATTAAATGCCCCAACCAAAAGAAAAAGACTGGCTGAATGGATACAAAAACAAGATCCACATAGATATGTCTGTAAAGAGACCCACTTCAGATCTAGGAACACATACAGAATGAAAGTGAGGGGACAAAAAATGTTTTCCATGCAATTTGAAATCAAAAGAGACCTGGAGTAGCAATAATAATAGCAAGCAAAATAGAGTTTAAAATAAGACTGTATCAGGGACAAAGCCATTACATGATTATCAAGGGACAATCCGAGAAAAAAGATACATCAATTGTAAATATTATGCAGTTAGCATTGGGGCATTTGCCTTATATATTGAGGTGCTAACAGTCATAACAGGGATACCAGACCACCTTACCTGCCTCCTGAGAAACCTGTATGCAGGTCAAGAAGCAACAGAACCAGACATGGAACAGTGGACTGGATCAAAATTGGGAAAGGAGTGTGTCAAGGCTGTTTATTATCACCCTGCTTGAAAGTAAAGTGAAAGTGAAAGTCACTCAGTCGTTTCTGACTCTTTGCAACCCCATGGACTGTAGCCTGCCAGCTCCTCTGTCCATGGAATTCTCTAGGCCAGGATACTGGATTGGGTAGCCATTCCCTTCTTCAGGGTAACTTCCCAACTTCTCTATGGGATCTTCCCAAGCCAGGGATTGAACCCAGGTCTCCCACATTGCAGGCGAGTTCTTTGCTGACTGAGCCACCAGGGAAGCCCAAGAATACTGGAGTGGGTAGCCTATCCCTTCTCTAGGGGATCTTCCAGACCCAGGAATCGAACCAGGGTCTCCTGCATTGCAGGAGGATTCTTTATCAGCTGAGCTACCAGGGAAGCCCCCCTGCTGAATGCCAGACTGGATGAAGCACAAGCTGGAATCAAGACTGCTGAGAGAAACATCAATAACCTCAGATATGCAGATGACACCATCCCTCATGGCAGAAAGTGAAGAGGAACTAAAAAGCCTGAAAAAGTTGGCTTAAAACTCAACATTCAAAAAACTAAAGTCATGGCATTCGGTCCCATCACTTCATGGCAAATAGATGAGGAAACAGTGGAAACAGTGACATAATTGATTTTCTTGGGCTCAAGAATCACTGTAGATGGTGACTGCAGCCATGAAATTAAAAGCATTTGTAATAAAAGCTATGACAAACCTAGACAGCATATTCAAAAGCAGAGACATTACTTTACTGACAAAGGTCCATCTACTCAAAGCTATAGTTTTTCCAGTAGTCAATGTATGGAAGTGAGAGTTGGTCCATAAAGAAAGCTGAGCACCAAAGAATTGATGCTTTTGAACTGTGATGTTGGAGAAGACTCTTGAGAGTCCCTTGGATTGCAAGGAGATCAAACTAGTCCATCCTAAAGGAAATCAATCCTGAATATTCTTTGGAAGGACTGATGCTGAAGCTGAAGCTCCAATACGTTGGCCACCTGATGCGAAGCGCTAACTCATTGGAAAAGACCCTGATGCTAGGAAAGATTGAAGGCAGGAGGAGAAGGGGACGACAGAGGATGATATATTTGGATGGCATTACTGACTCAATGGTGCAAGTTCCATTTTGACCAAGCTCCAGGTGATGCTGAAGGACAGGAAAGCCTGGTGTGCTACAGTTGGGGTCGTCAAGAGTCAGACATAACTGAGCGACTGAACAACAGCCATAAAAAAGAAACCAACAGTAGCACAGGAATACTGGATGAATTTGATACCCCAGTTTACATCAATGGGCAAATCATTTCAGAGAGAAAAATAATAAGGAAACACAGTCCTCATGTGACACATTAGAGAACGTGGACTTTATATTTCTAGAGCCTTCTGTCTGAAGGCAGCAGAATTCATTCTATTCAAGTGCTTGTGAAACTCTCCAGGATACATCTCATGATGGACCACAAAGCAAGCCTTGTTAAGTTTCAGAAACTTGAAATCATATCAAGCATCTTTTCAGACCACAACACTGTGAGATTAGATATTGACTACCAGAAAAAACTGTAAAAAGCCACAAACAGGTAGACAATAAACAGTATGCTACTAAACAATGCATAGATGCTCTACAAGGACCCACAGGAAATTCTACTCAACATGCTGTAATAACATATGCATATATGTGAAAAAGGATATATATATATATATATAACTAAATCACTTTGCTGTACACTTGAAACCAAGACAGCATTGTAAATCAACTATACTCCATTATAAAGTAAAAAGAATCCAAATTTATTCTTCCATTACCCTTCTTTAATTAAAACCAACTTATATAGTTAAATGTAATCCAACTGTATAAAATCCTATCAATGTACAAATTTATTTTCTCAATGTTCTAGTTCCATAAACATACAGCTTCTGGTATCCATATTATTTTATGCTGTTTTTATAGTTTTTGCCTTCTTGAAACACTGTTGCTTTCAAACAGGGGAAAGCACCAAGGCCACTTTACTTCTGCCTCGAGCCCCTGGAGTGGTTGGGATTCCTGGTTTTCATCCAAGCTATTGTTTTTGTTGTTGTTTAGTCAATCTATCCTCTCTGACTCTTTTGAGACCCTGTGGACCACAGCCTGCTGGGCTCCTCTGTCCACGGGATTTCCCAGGCATGAATACCAGAGTGGGTTGTCATTTCCTTCTCCAGGGGATCTTCCTACCCCAGGGATCAAACCCAAATCTCCTGCATTTCCAGGTGGATTCTTCACTGCTGAACCACTGGGTCTCCCCTTTCATCCAGGCTACCCAGGTCCAATTCCTGGTCAGGGAGCTAAGATCTCTCTTCGGAATCCCTCACTGCTGTCTCTCTGAGATCATATCTGTCACCTTTCAAAGTAAGCCACTGCTGGCCAGAGGGAGCATTGTCTCACACACTGAGAGAGGTAGTGCTATAGCTGCCTAACATCTACTGTCTTGGAAGGAGAAGACAAAAGTAGGAGAGGACAGAGAGGGGAGAAGTGAAGAGATATCAGGAGAGGGGAAAGGACAGAGGCCGGGAAGATTATTGCCTGAATGAGGATTCTGTGGCCCCCTGGAGCTGGGAAGGCAGACTTACAAAATGTGGTAAGGCTGAAACAAGAGGTTCCAGCAGCTGCTTGTGACCCACGGGGAAGCTGCACTCAGTGGTCACAGAGGTGCCCAGGCCCTCTTCTGAGAAGGGGACAATGGCCCTTCACTGATGCTGCAAACTATGTTACCTACCAGGGTAGCTGGCCTCCTTAATAGAAATTGATACAAAACCAGACAAGAAATTCAGGCAAGGCTTTACTGGGACTTGTGCTGCAGAGAAAAAAGCAAAAACAAGTAAGTGCTCTCGTGCTCACTCTCTATGGCGGAGGGGGCTGAGGGTGTTCTTTATATGAGATGAGGATAGGGGTGCACCCAGGGGTCAGGCCAAAGGGGTGGTGTAGGTGATCTGCCCACCCCCTTGGCGGTGCTATGTGCAGGGTGGCGTGTGTAGTCCCCTTCTTTTGTGCTCCCCAGAAGTGTCAGTTGGGTTCTTGGTCTTTTTGTATCTTGTTCATAATTTGCCCCAACTGCACATGCACACAGCTGTTTTTAGTCCCTTATAGTTTTCTGCGTTTTGTTGCTGGAGGAGACATTTGTCTAGGTGCAAGCAATGCAGCAACAGGCACTAGGTTCTAGTTTGTGTCAGTGATAAAAAAGAGAACAAACATTAAAAAAAAAAAAGGCAGAAGCAAGCTTATGCTCACTTCAAAGCTATATGTTTTAAAACAAAATACTGCAGTGTGTTTTCACTAGGGAGCTCTTGAGTTCCCTGCTTCATTTTAGTAATGAAGAGAAGAGTTGCCATCTGGCCATTTCAAATGTATGGATTTTGTGCTTCTATATATAAATGACAGCATATGGAAAGGGAGGCTTGTGATTAAGTATATTTTCCTAGAAACACTTAGATAATTTATTCCTTTCAGAATGTGTACTATCTGCTTTATCAAAAACGACTTCTAACTTCAAAAAAAAATAAGGAAAATATGGAGTCATAGTTCAAGAATGTGCTTTTCAAACTTTACCCTGTTAAATAGATGCTTTTATAAATAACTAAACATGAATGCAGCTCAATATATATATTTTAAAAAAAAGAATCCCAATCAAAAATGGGCAGGGTTCAGGATGGTGGGACACATGTACACCCATGACTGATTCATGTAGATGTATGACAAACCCACCACATATTGTAAAGTAATTAACTTCCAATTAAAGTAAGTTAATTAATATTTTAAAAAATTTAAAAATGTACAGACAACCTAAATGGACATTTCTCCAAAGAACACATAGAGGTGGCCAAAAAACACATGAAAAGATGTCCAGTATCACCAGTAATTAGACAAATTCAAATCAAAACTACAACGATGTATCACTTCACACCAGTCAGAATAGCTATCATCAAAAGCATCTATAAACATGCTGGAGTTGGACAAAAGCATCTATTAACATGCTGGAGTTGGTTGCAGAGTCAGGTAAGACTGAGCGACTGAACTGAACTGAAACATGCTGGAGAGCCAGTGGACAAAAAGAATCCTAATGCACTATTGCTAAGAGTGTAAATTGATACAGCCACCATGAAAAACAGCATGAAGTTTCCTTAAAAAACTAAAAATAGAACTACCATATGACCCAACAGTCCCACTACTGGGCATATACCCAGAGAAAACCATAATTCAGAAAGATTCATGCACCTCGGTGTTCATAGTAATGCTATTTACAATAGGTAAGACATGGAAGCACCTTAAGTGTCCATTGACAGAGGAATGGACAAAGAAGATGTGGCATATGTATATAAAATGCGGTATAACTCAGCCATAAAAAAATGAATGAAATTGGGTCATTTGTAGAGACATGGATGGACCTAGAGTCTGTCACAGAGAGTGAACTCAGAAAGAAAAAATAAATACTGTATATTAATGTATATATGTGGAATCTAGAAAAATGGTATAAGTGATCCTATCTGCAAAGCAGAAATAGAGACACAGATGTAGAGAACAAATATATGGCTACCAAGGGGGAACGGGCAGTGGAACAAATTAGGATATTGGGATCAACACATTTACACTATTGATACATGTATAAAATAGATAAGTGATGAGAACATACTGTATAACACAGGGAAATCTACTTGATGCACTGTGGTGACCTTAAGGAAAAGAAAGTCCAAAAGAGAGAGCATGCACATATATATGCAGGCTCTCCTGGTGCCTCAGATGGTAAGAAATCTGCCTGCAATACAGGAGTTCCTGTATTCGATCCCTGGGTCAAGTAGATCCCCTGGAGAAGGGAACAGCTACCCACACTTCAGTATTCTTGCCTTGAGAATTCCATGGACAGAGGAGCGTGGCAGACTACAGTCTATGGGGTAGCGAGGGGTCGGACATGACTGAGCAACTTTCATTCACTTCATATATGTATATGACTGACTGATGTTGCTGTACAGCAGAAACTAACACATTGTAAAGTAACTATAATCCAGTAAAATAAATTTTAAAAAATTACTAAACCTGTACCCATTTTTTAACCTCTCCTATGCCAAGACCTACCGATGTTAAATTAAAATTTTGAACGGTATTATTATCCTAAAAGATGATGCTGTGAAAGTGCTGCACTCAGTATGCCAGCAAATTTGGAAAACTCAGGAGTGGCCATAGGACTGAAAAAGGTCAGTTTTCATTCTAATCCCAAAGAAAGGCAATGCCAAAGAATGTTCAAACTACTGTGTGATTGTACTCATATCACACACTAGCAAAGTAATGCTCAAAATTCTCCAAGCCAGGCTTCAATAATATATGTACCATGAACTTCCAGATGTTTAACCTGGATGTAGAAAAGGCAGAGGAACCAGAGATCAAATTGCCAATATCCATTTCATCATTGAAAAAGCAAGAAAGTTCCAGAAAAACATCTACTTCTGCTTTATTGACTATGCCAAAGCCTTTGTGTGTATCACAACAAACTGTGGAAAATTCTTAAAGTGATGGAAATACCGGACCACCTTACCTGTCTCCTGAGAAATCTGTTTGCAGGTCAAAAAAGCAACAGTTAGAACCAGACATAGAACAATGGACTAGTTCCAGTTTGGGAAAGGAATATGTCAAGGATGTATATTGTCACCCTGAATATTTAACTTATATGAAAAGTACATTGTGCAAAATGCTGGGCTGGATGAAGCACAAGCTGGAATCAAGATTGTAAGGAGAAGTATCAATAACCTCAGATATGCCACCCTTCTGGCAGAAAGTAGAGAAAATCAAAGAGACTTGATGAAAGAGGAGAGTGGAAAAGTTGGCTTAAAACTCAACATTCAAAAATGAAGATCATGGCATCTGGTCACATCACTTAATGGCAAATACATGGGGAAATAATGGAAATAGTGACAGACTTTATTTTCTTGGGATCCAAAATCACTGCAGATGGTGACTGCAATCATGAAATTAAAAGATGCTTGCTCCTTGGAAGAAAAGTTATGACCAACCTAGACAACATATTAAAAAGCAGAGACATTACTTTGCCAACAAAGGTCTATCTAGTCAAAGCAGTATTTTTTCCAGTAGTCATCTATGGATGCGAGAGTTGGACTATAAAGAAAGCTGAGTGCCAAAGAATTGATGCTTTTAAACTGTGGTGTTGGAGAAGACTCTTGAGAATCCCTTGGACTGCAAGATCAAACCAGTCAATCCTAAAGAAAATCAGTCCTGAATATTCATTGGAAGGACTGATGCTAAAGCTGAAACTCCAATACTTTGGCCACCTGATGTGATGAACTGACTTATTGGAAGAGACCATGATGCTAGGAAAGATTGAAAGCAGGAAGAGAAGGGGATGACAGAGGAAGTGATGGACAGGGAAGCCTGGTGTGCTGCAGTCCATGGGGTCTCAAAAAGTGAGACTGAGAGACTGAACAGAACTGATAAAATAAGTAGTAGATGCAAGTCTTCAACGAATATTTTAAAGCAAAGACATATGTGAGGATAATAATTTAATAGGCCAAAAGAAGTAACAACTAAAATATAGGAAAAAGAAACAAATGTTGAAAGGAGAAACCATTCATCCCACAGAAGCCTAAAAATACAAAACATAAACCAAAAACTTTGACCTTTGAACTGATAGGCAGGATAAAGCAAAAGACTGGACAATATATTGAAATGTATGGAACAGCTGTTTCCCCTTTCAACTCTGCACATGTGCCTATACACAGGCCAAATAATAGGGATTTATTCTTTAGAGGAGTTATATTGGAAGGAGAAAATTTGAAAACCTGAACGGTCAGATCTTCCCTCTCACCCCAGATATATTAATAGATCACTTATATCCTTCTTAGTCTGCCAAACAGCCTCCTCAAACATCAATAAGCAAATTTGGAAAAAAAATTATGTTAACAGATATAACACAAGGAACAGTGGGAAAAAATTTAAACCCTCAAGGTAATACAACACAACATTACATTCATTAAAAAAGCAATGGCCATATGCTGTATGAAAGGGCCTATAACAGTAAAAGAAATACTTTGAAATTAAAAGTATGGTAGCTAATTTCTAGAATATATATCAAAAACTAGGTCAGGAAATGCACAGAGAACTATAGTCAACATCTGTAATAACTTAATAAGGGAAAAGAATCTTAAAAATAATATGCACATGTATTTTTATATATTTATGAATTTTATATATATACACACACACACATATATATATATTTGGAGAAGGAAATGGAAGTCCACTCCGGTATTTTTGCTTAGGAAATCCCATGGACAGAGGAGCCTGGTGGGCTAGAGTCTGTGGGGCCACAGGGAGTCGAAAACAACTGAGCACATATTTACATATAACTAAATTACTTTGCTGTATACCTGAAACCAAGACAACATTATAAATTAACTATACATCAGTTTGTTTTTAAAGGGAAATACAGTAAAAGAAAAATCACACAAAGAGAAGGAAAATGTAAAAGATTGAAATTAGGAAAAAAAAATTCAAAACATTAATATGGAGGATCCAACATTTCTCTTCTAGCTATTTCAGATAGGAGAAACATTTTTATACAAAATACAGTATTTTAGGTTATTCCTGAATGAAGGTGTTTGCAGATTAAAGTATATATCAAGTTCCCAGTAGAGTGAATTAAAGGAAACTTACTGTAAGGACACAATATTGCATAATTCAGAATGTGAGAGATAACAGCCAACAGGATTAAAATCAGAAACAAAAATTGCAAATATATATTAGTGAGACTCAGAATGACTCTAGCCGTTTTCCCAATAATATTGAAAAGTAAAAACATTTAGAATGATATCGTTAAAGAAATGCATTTTAAGCTAGAAATCTATTTCTAACTAGAAAATAGATGTTAGGAGAATATGATACAAAGTGAATAAAAGAAGTATTGCCTTATACTTCATCTCCAGGGAGACTACTGGAGAATATCAGACCCACACTAGAGTTTTATTCTGGGTAATACTACTTCCCACTCTCTGCAAAGCTTTACTTTAATTCTTTCTTTTTCTCTATCCAACTATTTAATTTCTCATTTGGCACTGATATTTATTTTAAAATGACTTGACTACATAGGCAAATTTTATTCAGATACTGTGTCCCCAGGATTATTCAGTAAAGAAAGTGCTTAGATCAACCATCTAGAGAATTCTTTACTCATGGTGGGCATCAGATAGACTCATATATATTCACAGTGGGCATGCATCAGATTTAAAGGAAAAAAAATAAATGATATTTAAATCAAAGTACCCTTACCCTGTTTCCATGATCACAGGAGTATTCAGACAAAAATGTAGTTTTGTCTGTGACCTATAGAAACAGCTATTACAGTCAGCTTTATAATAATACGTTTATAAGTTAATAAATTGAAATACTTGTTTATAAATATGTGAATAAAAACAAACTTATGAATCAATGATAATTTTTCCAACTATTTTCTCAATTTTTACTATAAAAAATTTCAAATAAATAGTTTCAACTCATTCAATTTACATTTTTATCATCCACTGTTCACTCAAAAGCAGAGATATTACTTTGCCAACAAAGGTCCATCTAGTCAAAGTTGGTTTTTCCAGTAGTCAGGCATGGATGTGAGAGCTGGACTGTAAAGAAAGCTGAGCACCAAAGAATTGATGCTTTTAAAATGTGGTGTTGTAGAAGACTCTTGAGAGTTCCTTGGATGGCAAGGAGATCCAAGCAGTCCATCCTAAAGGAGATCAGTCCTGGTGTTCATTGGAAGGACTGATGCTGAAGCTGAAGCTCCAATACTTTGGCTACCAGATGCGAACTGACTCATTGCAAAAGACCCTGATGCTGGGAAAGATTGAAGGCAGGAGGAGAAGGGGACAACAGAGAATGAGATGGATGGCATCACTGACTTGATAGACATGAGTTTGAGCAAGTTTCAGGAGTTGGTAATGGACAGGGAAACCTAGCATGCTGCATTCCGTGGGGTTGCAGAGTCAGACAGGATTGAGTGATTGAACTGAATTGATTCACTAAATCCATAGGGTATATCAATCATATTAAATTAAGTTGAATAGGTTTCTTTTAGAGATCTAAATTAGCTTGTAGTGTCAAATATACCCATTCCTTTTTCAAATTAAGTTTCAGGTGTACAGCCTTAAAATTCAACACAAATATATACTACAAAGTAATTACCATCACAAGTCTAGTTACCGTTCACTGTTGTACATTTCGCTCCCTTCACCTACTTTGCTCAGCCCCCGACCCTCTTGCTATCTGGTGATCACTAATTGGCTCAATGTATCTATGAATTTGTTTTGTTTAATTTTGTTTGTTCATTTGTTTGTGTTTTGGTTTTTTTTACTTATTTTACTTAGCATAATACCCACAAGGTCCATCCCTATTGTTCCAAATGGCAGAATTTTACTTGTTGTGGCTGAATAGTATTCCATTGAATATATTTTAACCACATCTTCTTTAATTATTCATCCATCAATGGTGCTTCTTTTTTTTTTAACACATTTTTGACATTCTAAATAATGCTGTAATGAGCATAAAGATACATATATCTTTTTAAATTAGTGATTTTTGTGTTTTCAGAAGTGAAATATCTGAGTCATGTGGCAGACCTGAATGTAAAACCTGAAACTGTAGAATTCCTAGAAGAAAACATACAGGGTAGCGTCATCAACATTAGTCTTAGTAGTGTATCTGACTCCAAAGACAGGGGAAACAAAAGCAAAAATAAGCAAACAGGACTGTGTCAAACTAAAAAACTTCTTCTCAGCAAAGTAATTCAGTATAAAAATGAAAAGTCAACCTACTGAATGAGAGTAGATACTTCCAAATCATGTATTTGATAAAGGGCTAATATCTAAATTATACAGAAAAATCAAATTCAAAACAACAGCAACAAAGAAAATCCACTTAAAACATGGGCAGATGATCCAAATAGACATCTTTCCAAAGAAAGTATGCGGATTATCGACAGGTACATGAAAAAACTTTCAATGTCACTAATTATTAGGAAAATGCAAATCAAAACCACAATGTGATTTCACCTCACACTTGGTTAAATGGCTATTTTCACAAAGAAAATAAGAAATGGTAGCAAAGAGGTGGAGAGAAAGGAATCCTGGTACATGGTTGGTAGGGATGTAAATTTGTGCAGCCACTATGGAAAACAGTGTGGAATTTCCTAAAAAATTTAAGAACTACTGGAAGGTGAATCAAGATAGTGGACTAGTAGGATGTGAAGCTCACCTCCTCCTACGAATACATAAAAAAGACACCTACATGTGCAGTGATGCTCACAGATTATCTACTGAGTACTGGCAGAAGACGTCAGGCTTCTGAAAGGGCAAGAAAATCTCCATGTAACTAGGTAGGACAAAAGAAGAAAGAAAAAAAAAAAAACACGAGAGAAATCAGGATGGGACTGACACTCCAGAGAGCTGTGAAAGAGGAACTGTTCTCTCATTCTGGGAAGTCTCCTTACCAGAAGGGAGATTTGACTCAACAGAGGGGCAGCTTTGGAGCCACAGAAGAGAGGACAGCAACCAGTTTGTGGCAGCCAGAATGGATAGAAACCTGCAGAAAATGGTCATTGCCTCTGCTCTGCACTCTCCAACTCGAGACACATGTTCACTGGTACAGGAGGGGTCTCAGTGCTGAGTCTCAGGCTATGTAGCTCAGACCCAGGGAGTGGACTGGGATTGCAAGCAAGAAACAGACTGAAAGGGTTGAAGTGTGGTGTGATCGCAACCGAATGTGTAGGCAGAGGAAGGCTGGTTGACTTTAGAGGCCAGGTGCCATTGTTTGGAGGATGCACGAGGGGGGAAGGGCAGGACCCTCTATTGCAAACTTTTTCCCCCGAGCTGGCTCCTAGGCAACAGGACACCACCTGCATTAGCTTTGGTAGCAGGTGCCAGCCACTGCCATGGACTCTAGGAGCAGTCATGAGCCACTGCCATTGTGGGCTCCAGAGACGCGCACAAGCTGCTACCACCGCTGAGAACTCTGAAGTGGGCACCCAGCCACCACATCTGCACACCTGCAACAAGGGTAACATGGCCAGCACACACCAAGGAAAAAGGCAGGGGGCATTCACACGAAAACAGCCTTCACACCAAAAATATTAAACCCACACATGCTACACCCACGTTCAATCCCTGGGTCAGGAAGATCCCCTGTGAGGAGGGTACAGCAACCCACTCCAGTATTCTTGCCTGGAGAATTCCATGGGCAGAGGAGTTTGGCGGGCTACAGTCCATAGGGTCACAAAGAGTTGGACACAGTTGAGTAGTATTTTCACTTTCACTTTCTTTCCATACATTAATGCTGCCACATATACATAACCCTCAAAGACCACAGTAGACAGTTGTTCCCCTAAACTTACAGAGTAAGAAAAATAAGTAAAACGAAGAAGCAGAGGAACCGCTCTCAGTTAAAAGACCAGGAGACTTCTACTGAAAGAACAATTAACAGACCTCTTCAATCTAATAGGCACTGATTTCACAAAAGAGATAATGAAAATACTGAAAGAATTAAGAAAGTCTATTGACAGAAAGGCAGACTACTATAAAAAGATCAATGTAAATTATAAAGAGTCAAGAAAAATTAGGAAACTAATTTGTCAAAGTGAAAACTGAGCTAAAAACAATGAATAACAGAATGAATCATGCAGAAACATGAATAAGTGATCTGAAAGATAAAACAGTGGAAATAACCCAATCAGAAAGTAGACAGGAAATCAGATTTAAAAAATGAAAAGCAATGTATGAGACCTATGGGATAATATAAAGCATGCAAATCTACTCAGAATAAGGACCCCAGAAGACGAAGAAAGAGAAAAGTAGATCAAAAATGTATTTGAAGAAACTATGGCTGAAAACATCCCCAAACTAAAGAAGAAGGTGGAAACCTAGGTACAGAAAGCACAGAGGGTCCCAAATAAGACAAACTCAAACAGACCTACACCAAGACATATTTTAATTAAACAGAAAATCTTAGAGGATTCCCAAGGCAACAAGAGGAAAATAAAGAGTTAATTACAAGGGAACTCTCGTAAGTTATCAGTTGATTTCTCTACAGAAATACTGCAGGCCAGAAGGAAGTAGAAAGATATATTTAAAATCGTAAAAGGGAAAAATATGCAACCTAGAATACTCTCTATGTATTCTATGTAGCAATAGGAGAGATAAAAAGAATTTCTCAGTTAGAATAGGAGAGATAAAAAGAATTTCTCAGAAGCAGAAACTAAAAGAATTCAGCAATACTAAACCTATCCTAAAAGAAATATTAAAAGATTTTCTCTAAACTGAAAAGAGGAATCTATAGGAAAGACAAAATCACACTAGAAAATAAATCATTTAGATAAGCTCATACACAGATTTTAAAAATCAGTATATTTTTGTTAAAACAATGATAACCACAATGAATGGCAAAAGAATACACATGAAGATGTGGAGGACATCAAAATCATAAAATGTGGGCAAGGAGAGTAAGAAAATGTAAATTCTATAATGAAGTATTTCTAGAAGGTGTTTATGTCTATATGACTATCAGTCTAAAGCAAATAGCTATAGGAAGGGGATCAACTACTTGAAAAACAGGGTAACCAGAAATCAAAAACATAAAATAGATTCACAGAAACCACAAAGAAGAAAATACAAGCAGAAAATAAAAAGAAATCATCAAACCACAAAAAGAAAAACTGAAAGGTACAAAGAAGAAATGCAGAGTCAACAGGAAAACAAGGTTTAAAATGGCAATATCAGTTCAGTTCAGTTCAGTTCAGTCGCTCAGTTGTGTCCAACTCTCCGCGACCCCATGAATCAAAGCACGCCAGGCCTCCCTGTCCATCACCAACTCCTGGAGCTCACTCAAACTCATGTCCACAGAGTCGGTGATGCCATCCAGCCATCTCATTCTCGGTCGTCCCCTTCTTCTCCCACCCCCAACCTTTTCCAGCATCAGAGTCTTTTCCAGTGAGTCAACTCGTCGCGTTCCTCTTCATTTTCTGCCATAAGGGTAGTGTCATCTGCATATCTGAGATTATTGATATTTCTCCCAGCAATCTTGATTCCAGCTTGTGCTTCCTCCAGCCCAGCGTTCCTCATGATGTACTCTGCATATAAGTTAAATAAGCAAGGTGACAATATACAACCTTGACGCACTCCTTTTCCTATTTGGAACCAGTCTGTTGTTCCATGTACAGTTCTGACTATTGCTTCCTGATCTGCATACAGGTTTCTCAAGAGGCAGGTCAGGTGGTCTGGTATTCCCATCTCTTTCAGAATGTACCACAGTTTATTGTGATCCACACAGTCAAAGGCGTTGGCATAGTCAATGAAGCAGAAATAGATGTTTTTCTGGAACTCTCTTGCTTTCTCCATGATACCTTAAATGTCAATGGGCTAATATTCTAAGTCTCCTGTAAATATGTTATCATACTTTCATAATTTAAAAGAAAAAAAATTAAAATGTCAATGGGCTAAATGCTTGAATCAAAACAGAAACAGTAGCAGATTGGATTAAAAAAAAAAAGAGCCTATAATATACCTCCTCCAGAGACCAACTTAAGGGCAAAGACACACACACAGATTCAAAGTATGAGAATAGATAAAGATATTTCATGTAAACAGAAATGACAAAAATGACATGAAAGCAAGAATCACAATATTCCTATCAGACAAAACAGACTTTAAAACAAAGGGCATAGAAAAATGTAAAGAGGACATTATATAATGATAAAATAATAAAAGAAGATAATTTTACACTCACTAAGATATATGCCCCTAATATGTTGCTGCTGCTAAGTCACTTCAGTCGTGTCCGACTCTGTGTGACCCCCATTGACGGAAGCCCACCAGGCTCCCCCTTCCAGTCACCCAAATACATAAAATAGTAACAGACGAAAAGGGAAAAATTGACAGGAATACAATAATAGAAGGAGACTTTAACATCCTACTCACATCAATGGACAGATTTTCTAGACAGAAAATCAATAAGGCAAGAGATATCCTTTATGATAAAATAGGACAGTTAGACTTAATTGATTGGATTTTATGAACAAAAATCTCAGAATATACATTGCACATGAAACATTCCCTAGAATTGATGACATACCAGGGAACAAAAGAAGCCCTAGCAAATTTAAGTGTATAGAAATTATCTCAAGCATCTTTTCTGGCCATAATGACATGAAAGTAGAAATAACCACAAAAATAAATGAGGGGGAAAATAAAAGATTACATGGAGACTAAGCAACATCCTTGTTTAAACAAAAAGGCATCAGTGATAAAATCAAAGAGGAAATTAAAAAATACCTTGAGGCAAATGACAATGAAAACACACATATACAAAATCTGTAGGATGCACTGAAAGCATTCTTGAAGGGAAGTTTATAGTGATACAGACTTTCTTCAAAAGACAAGAAATATCTCAAACAACCTAACCTACTACTTAAAAGAATTAGACCAAAAAAAAAAAAAAAAAAGGAAAAGCAGCAGAAGGAAGGAATAATAAAGATCAAAGAGGAAATAAAGATTTTTTTAAAGGAGGAAACAAAAATCAATAAAACCAAGAACCAGTTTCTCGAAAGAACAAAGAAAATTGACTTACCTCTGGACAGGCTCACCATGTATAAAATAAAACCCAAATCAAATAAGAAGTGAAAAAGGAGACTAACAACAGATATTGCAGAAATAGACAACCCAGAAGAAATGGACAAGTTTCTAGAATCCTAGAGCCCAACAAAATTGAATCAAGAATGAATAGATAATTTAAACAGACGAAACATCAGAAGTGAAATAGAATCTGTAATTAAAAAAAAAAAAGCAAACTCCTTACAAACAAAAGTCCAGGAACATGTGGTTTCACAGGAAAATTCTACCAAACATAAAAAGAAGAACGTATACTGATCCTTCTCAAACTTTTCAGAAACATTGGAATACTCCCCACAACATTCTATGAAGCCACCATCAGCCTGACACCAAAACCAGACAAAGACACCACTAAAAAAGAAAATTACAGGCCAATATCTTTAATGAATATAGGTGCTAAAATTCTCAACCAAATATTAGCAAACCAAATCTGACAACACATGAAAAGATTATATACCATAACCAAGCTGTATTTATCCCGAGTCACAAGGATAGTTCATATATGCAAATCAATGTCATACACATCAAAAATAGACAAAAAGCGCATGATCATCTTAACTGATACAGAAAAAGCATTTGACAAAATTCAGTATCCATTCATAACAACTCTTATCAAAGTGGGTATAGAGGTAATATATTTCAACATAATAAAAACTATGACAAACCCACAGCCAATATAATATTCAACAGTGAAAAGCTGAAATCCTTCCTGCTAAACTCTAGAACAATGCCAGGGTCACTACTCTCCCCTCTTCTATTCAACATGGTGTTGGAAGTCTTAGCCATAGCAGTCAGACACAAAAGAGAAGTGAATGGCATCCAAAGTGGAAGGGAAGAGGCAAAATTATACTTAAATGCAGATGACATGATACTATATATAGAAAACCCTAAAGACTCCACACAAAACTACCAGAACTGATAGACAAATTTAGCAAGGTAGCAGGATTCAAGGTTAATACACATAAATTGGTTGCATTTATTTATAGTAAGTGAAGAGGAACTAAAAAGCCTCTTGATGAAAGTGAAAGAGGAGAGTAAAAAGGTTGGCTTGAAGCTCAACATTCAGAAAATAAAGATCATGGCATCTGGTCCCATCACTTCATGGGAAATAGATGGGGAAACAGTGGAAACAGTGTCAGACTTTATTTTTTTGGGCCCCAAAATCACTGCAGATGCTGATTGCAGCCATGAAATTAAAAGACGCTTACTCCTTGGAAGGAAAGTTATGACCAACCTAGATAGCATATTAAAAAGCAGAGACGTTACTTTGCCAACCAAGGTCCGTCTAGTCAAGGCTATGGTTTTTCCCGTGGTCATGTATGGATGTGAGAGTTGGACTGTGAAGAAAGTTGATTGCCGAAGAATTGATGCTTTTGAACTGTGGTGCTGGAGAAGACTCTTGAGAGTCCCTTAGACTGCAAGGAGATCCAACCAGTCCATTCTAAAGGAGATCGATCCTGGGTGTTCATTGGAAGGACTGATGCTAAAGCTGAAACTCCAATACTTTGGCCACCTCATGCGACAAGTTGACTCACTGGAAAAGACTCTGATGCTGGGAGGGATTGGAGGCGGGAGGAGAAGGGGACGACAGAGAATGAGATGGCTGGATGGCATCACCGACTCGATGGACATGGGTTTGGGTGAACTCTGGGAGTTTGTGATGGACGGGGTCGCAAAGAGTCGGTCACGACTGAGCAACTGCACTGAACTAAACAATGAAATATCCCAGAGGGACAGTTACAAAACAAAAAAGTCTGTTAAAATTGCACCCCTCCCAAACTAAAATATTTGGGAATAAACCTGACCAAGAAGATGAAAGACATACACTGAAAACTATAAAATTTTAATAAAGGATATTGATGGTGATTCACAGAAATGAAACAATATACCATGCTCTTGGATCAATAGAATTAATATTGTTAAAATGGCCATACTCCCCAAAGCAAACTATAGATTTAGTGAAATTCCTATTAATTTACCCATGACATTTTTCACAGAACTAGAATAATCCTAAAATTTAAATGGAACAATAAAATATCTAGAAATGAATACAATATTGTAAATCAACTGTATAATCATAAAGGATTTGTTTTATGTCATACCTGAATGGCCTAGTGTTTTTCCCTAATTTCTTCAGTTTAAGTGTGAATTTTGCAATAAGGAACTCATGATCAGCTTCAGGTCTCATGATCTGAGCCACAGTCAATCTCTATGGCTGTCTAGGGCTTCTCCATCATCAGATGCAAAGAATATAATTAGTCTGAATTCAGTGTTGACCATCTGGTGATATCCATATGTAGAGTCATCTCTTGTTTTGTTGGAGGAGAGTATTCGCTATGATAACTGTGTTCTCTTGGCAAAACTCTGTTAGCATTTGCCCTGCTTCATTTTGTACTCCAAGTCTAAACTTGCCTGTTACTCCAGGGATCTCTTCACTTACTTCTGCCTTCCAGTCTGCTATGATGAAAAGGACATCTTTTTTGTTATTTGTCCTAGGAGGCCTTGTAGGTCTTCATAGAACCATTCAGCTTTAGTTTCTTTGGCATTAGTGGTTGGGGCATAGACTTAGATTACTGTGATATTGAATGGCTTGCCTTGGAAGCAAATTGAAATCATTCTGTTATTTTTGAGATTGCACCCAAATACTGTACTTCAGACTCTTTTGTTATTATGAGTGCTATGCCATTTCTTCTAAGGGATTCTTGCCCACTGTAGTAGATATAATGGTCATCTGAATTAAATTCACTGATCCCTATCCATTTTAGTTTGCTGATTCCTAAGATGTCCATTCTAAAGGAGATCAATCCTGGGTGCTGGGAAGGATTGGGGGCGGGAGGAGAAGGGGATGACAGAGAATGAGATGGCTGGATGGCATCACCGACTCTATGGACATGAGTTTGAGTGAACTGCGGGAGTTGGTGATGGACAGGGAGGCCTGTGCTGTGGTTCATGGGGTCACAAAGAGTCGGACATGACTGGGTGACTGAACTGAACTGAAGATGTCCATGTGGAGGTGACAAATAGATTCAAGGGATTACATCTGGTAGATAGAGTGCCTGAAGAACTATGGACAGAGATTCATAACATTATGAAAGAGATGGTGTCCAAAACCATACCCAAGGAAAAGAAATGCAAGAAGGCAAAATATTTGTCTGAGGTGACCTTACACATAGCTGAGGAGAGAGAAGCAAAAGGCAAAGTAGAAAGAGAAAGATATATCCAACTGAATGAAGAGTCCAGAGAATAGCAAGGAGAGATAAGAAAGTCTAAAGGAACAATGCAAAGAAATAGAGGAAAACAATAGAATGGGAAAGACTAGAGATCTCCTCAAGAAAACTAGAGATACCAAGGGAACATTTCATGCAAAGATGGGCTCAATAAAGGATGAAAATGGTATGGACCTAACAGAAGCAGAAGATATTAAGAAGTGGTGGCAAGAATATAAAGAAGAACTATACAAAACAGGTTTCAATGACCTGAAAACTGCAATGGTGTGGTCACTCACCTAGAGCCAGACATCCTGGATTGTGAAGTCAAGTGGGCCTTAGGAAGCATCACTATGAAGAAAGCTAGTGGAGGTGATGGAATTCCAGCTGAGCTTTTTCAAATCCTAAAAGATGATGCTGTGAAAGTGCTGCACTCAATTTGCCATAAAATTTGAAAACTCCAGTGGCCACAGAACTGGAAAAGGTCAATTTTCATTCCAATCCCAAAGAAAGGCAATGCCCAAGAGTGTTCAAACTACTGTGCAATTACACTTATTTCATACTTTAGCAAGGTAATGCTCAAAATCCTTCAAGCTAGTCTTCAACAGTACATGAGCCAAGAACCTCCAGAAGTACAAGCTGGATATCAGAAAGGCAGAGGAACCAGAAATCAAATTGTTAACATCTGGATCATAGAAAAAGCAAGGGAATTCCAGAAAAAAATCTACTGATTCATTGACTACGCTAAAGCCTTTGACAGTGTGGATCACAACAAACTGTGAAGAATTCTTAAAGAGATGGGAATACCAGGCCACCTTAACTGCCTCCTGAGAAACCTGTATCCAGGTCAAGAAGCAAAAGTTAGAAACAAACATAAAACAGCAGACTGGTTCAAAACTGGGAAAGGAGTATGTCAAGGCTGTATATTTTCACCCTGCTTATTTAACTTATATGAAAAATACATCATGCAAAATGCCTGTATGGATGAAGCACAAGCTGACATCAAGATTGCCGGGAGAAATATCAACAACCTCAGATATGCAGGTGATACCATTCTAATGGCAGAAAACAAAGAGGAACTAAAAGATTCTTGATGAGGGTGAAAGAAGAGAGTGAGAAAGCCGGCTTAAAACTCAACATTCAAAAAACAAAGATCATGGCATCCAGTCCCATCACTTCATGGCAAACAGAAGGGAAACAGTGACAGATTTTATTTTCTTAGGCTCCTCAATCACTTTGGACAGTGACTGCAGCCATGAAATTAAAAGATACTTGCTTCTTTGAAGAAAAGTTATGACAAGCTTAAACAGTGTATTAAAAATGAGAGACATTGTTTTTCAGACCAAGATTCTTTACAGTCAAAGCTATGGCTTTTCCAGTACAGATGTGACAGTTGGACCAGAAAGAAGGCTGAGTACAAGGAATTGACGCTTTCACACTGTGTTGTTGAAGAAGACTCTTGAGAGTCCTTTGGACATCTAGGAAATTAAACCAATCAACCATAAAGGAAATGAGCCCTGAATATTCATTGGAAGAACTAATACTGAAGCTTCAAAGCTTGGGCCACCTGATGTGAAGAGCTGACTCATTGGAAAAGACCCCAATGCTGGAAAAGATTGAAGGCAGGAGGAGAAGGGGGTGACAGAGGATAAGATGGTTGGATGGCATCACTGACTCAATGGACTTGAGATTGTGCAAACACAGGGAGATAATGAAGGATAGGGAAGCCTGGTGTGCTGCAGTTCATGTGATACTAACGTGTTGGGCACAACTTAGTCAACATCAACTACACTTCAGTAAAAGAACTACTTTAAAAAAAAATTAATTTATGTAAAGTTAAGTTTGTATTGAGATGTACAACAAACCAAACAGTACTTTTTTTCACTATCTAAATGACTGTGTTGTATTCCACACTTACTAGTGGTAAGTGAGGCAATTAAATTCTTTCTGTAACGTGATGAAATATTTATCAGATTTTTAAAATTTATAATTTGATATTTCTTCTCTCATTATAAATACATATATTTTTGTACTTAATTCTTTTTTTAACCATTTTTTAAATTTTAACTGGAGGCTAATTACTTTATAATATTTTATTGGTTTTGCCATACATTGACATGAATCTGCCCTGGGTGTACATGTGTTCCCCGTCTTGAACCCACCTCCCACCTCCCTCCCCATATCATCCCTCTGGTTCATCCCAATGTACCAGTCACGAGCATCCTGTATCATGCATCAAACCTGGACTGGCGATCATATACGTCACTATATGTGACACTTGAATTGAATTTTAATTTTTTCAATTTGAGTATAGTTGCCTTGGGACTTCCCTGGTGGCTCAGAGTTAAGAATCTGCATGCCAATGCAGAAGATGTGGGTTCAATCCGTGGGTCAGAAAGAACCCCTGGAGAAGGAAATGGAAAGCCAATCTAGTATTCTTGCCTGAGAAAACCCATGAACAGAGTAGCCTGGCGTACTACAGTTCATGAGGTCTCAAAGAGCTGGACACGACTTAGCGACTAAACCACAACAAATAGTTGCTTCACAATGTTGTATTAATTTCTGCTGTATGGCAAAATAAATCAGCCACATGTATACATATATCCCCTCTTCCTTGGATTTCCTTCCCATTTAGGTCATCACAGAGCACTGAGTAGAGTTCTCTGTGTCACACAGCAGCTCCTCATTAGTTATCTATTTTATACATAGCATTGTAGCCATGAAATTGAAACACACTTACTCCTTGGAAGGAAAGTCATGACCAACCTAGACAGCATATTAAAAAGGAGAGACATTACTTTGTCAACAAAGTTCCGTCTAGTCAAGGCTATGGTTTTTCCAGTTGTCGTGTATGAATGTGAGAGTTGGACTGTGAAGAAAGCTGAGCACCGAAGAATTGATGCTTTTGAACTGTGCTGTTGGAGAAGACTCTTGAGAATCTCTTAGACTGCAAGGAGGTCCAATCAGTCCGTCCTAAAGCAGAGCAATCCTGGGTGTTCATTGGTAGGACTGATGTTGAAGCTGAAACTCCAATACTTTGGCCACCTGATGCAAAGAGCTGAATCACTGGAAAAGACCCTGATGCTGGAAAAGATTGAGGGCAGGAGAAGGGGACAACAGAGGATGAGATGGTTGGATGGCATCACCGACTCAATGGACATGAATTTGGGTAAACTCTGGGAGTTGGTGATGGACAGGGAGGCCTGGCGTGCTGTGGTTCATGGGGTCACAAAGTCGGACATTATTGAGCGACTGCACTGAAGTGAACTGAAGTGTATATATGTCAGCCCCAATCTCCCAATCCATCCCACCCTCTCCCCTCTTGGCATCGATACATTTGTTCTCTACGTCTGTTTGTCTATTTCTGCTTATCAAATACATTAATCTATACCATTTTTTCTAGATTCCACATATATGCTTTAACATATGTGAACTGAATTTTAAAAGAGAAACAGGAGGCAGCCAGCTTAAGAAGAAAGGAGATGGTACTACAGGCAGGGCTGTGTTTAAGGGCACAGAGGTATGAGAAAGAACACTGTACCTGAAGAACTGTATGTGAAATTGTGTACAAGCACATGTCTTTGTCTTTGGAAATCAAAGGCTTTACCTTTAGTCTCCCAGGCCTCCTCTCATTCTCAAAAGGCTGGCTCAAGAGTAAATGATTAGGAAATGAGAAGATGTAGAAACAAAGAATAACGGTCGGGCTGGTGAACTGGTAACAATTTAGAGTATAATTCTGCCACACATCAGAATCAAGGAACACCTAGTTCCTTGAAAGATATAGATAAAGCCTTGACACACATTCCTAAATTGTTTTTACAGGAAGCAGACCCCCATCAGATGAAAACTGCTAACCACAATCACACAGACCCTAGACTGACTGAAACCAGAAGGTTGATGATGCTTGAAACTTCAGATTAACCAATCTGAGAATTGTATGCAAGCTGATCACACAACCTGCAGTTCCCTCCCTCTTTAAAACCTCTTTCCTGAAAGCTATTGGGGATTTTGGGCTTTTCAGCATAAGATGCCCATTATCCTTGCTTGGTACTTGTGTAAACACTTTACATTCCTTCACTATAACCATATGTCAGTTGACTGACTTTACAATCCTGGGTGTTCATTGGAAGGACTGATGCTAAAGCTGAAACTGCAATACTTTGGCCACCTCATGCGACGAGTTGACTCACTGGAAAAGACTCTGATGCTGGGAGGGATTGGGGGCGGGAGGAGAAGGGGACGACAGAGAATGAGATGGCTGGATGGCATCACCGACTCGATGGACATGAGTTTGAGTGAACTCCGGGAGTTGGTGATGGACAGGGAAGCCTGGCGTGCTGTGATTCATGGGGTCGCAAAGAGTCGGACACGACTGAGCAACTGAACTGAACTGAACTGAACTGCACACAGGTGGGCTAACAGACAGAAGTTTGGTTCAGTAATGTCTGTAGCTCCACATTTCTAGAACATAACATTTGTCTATAGTTTTAATGTTTCATTTCTGCAGTTGCAGACTTATTATTATATTAGAATTTTCAAATATTATAAATAATGGCATTATAAGACCCTAAAACTTCTTTGGTGTGGTGCTCAGTCACTCAGTCATGTCCAGCAGTTTGCTACCCCATTTGCTGGACTGCAGTATGCCAGGCTTCCCTGTTCTTTATTATCTCCCAGAGTTTGCTCAAATTCCTGTCCATTGAGTTGGTAAAACTGTCTTAGTTATAATTTATAATTTTATTTATAATTTTTATCAATCATTCTTCATTATCTGCTGTACACACAGTTGAATGCTTCAGTTCAGTTCAGTCGCTCAGTGGTGTCTGACTCTTTGCGACCCCATGAATCACAGCACGCCAGGCCTCCCTGTCCATCACCAACTCCCGGAGTTCACTCAAACTCATGTCCATCGAGTCGGTGATGCCATCCAGCCATCTCATTCTCTGACGTCCCCTTCTCCTCCTGCCCCCAATCCCGCGCAGCATCAGAGTCTTTTCCAGTTAAGTCAACTCTTCGCATGAGATGGCCAAAGTATTGGAGTTTCAGCTTTAGCATCAGTCCTTCCAATGAACACCCAGGATTGGTCTCCTTGAGAATGGACTGGGTGGATCTCCTTGCAGTCCAAGGGACTCTCAAGAGTCTTCTCCAACACCACAGTTCAAAAGCATCAATTCTTCGGCAATCAGCTTTCTTCACAGTCCAACTCTCACATCCAAACATCACTACGGGAAAAACCATAGCCTTGACTAGACGAACCCTTGGTTGGCAAAGTAATGTCTCTGCTTTTTAATATATTATCAAGGTTGGTCATAACTTTCCTTCTAAGGAGTAAGCGTCTTTTAATTTCATGGCTGCAATCAGCATCCGCAGTGATTTTGGAGCCCCCAAAAATAAAGTCTGACACTGTTTCCACTGTTTTTCCATCTATTTCCCATGAAGTGATGGGACCAGATGCCATGATCTTTATTTTCTGAATGTTGAGCTTCAAGCCAACCTTTTCACTCTCCTCTTTCACTTTCATCTAGAGGCTTTTGAGTTCCTCTTCACTTTCTGCCATAAGGGTGGTGTCATCTGCATGTCTGAGGTTATTGATATTCTCCTGGCAATCTTGACTCCAGCTTGTGCTTCTTCCAGCCCAGCATTCATCGTGATGTACTCTGCATATAAGTTAAATAAGCAAGGTGACAATATACAGCCTTGACGCACTCCTTTTCCTATTTGAACCAGCCTGTTGTTCCATGTCCAGTTCTAACTGTTGCTTCCTGAGCTGCATACAGGTTTCTCAAGAGGCAGGTCAGGTGGTCTGGTATTCCCATCTCTTTCAGAATTTTCCACAGTTTATTGTTATCCACACAGTCAAAAGCTTTGGCATAGTCAATGAATCAAAAATAGATGTTTTTCTGGAATTCTCTTGCTTTCTTTGTGATCCAGCGGATGTTGGCAATTTGATCGCTGGTTCCTCTGCCTTTTCTAAAACCTGCTTGAACATTTGGAAGTTCACAGTTCACATATTGCTGAAGCCTGCCTTGGAAAATTTTGAGCATGAATTTACTAGCATGTGAGATGAGTGCAATTGTGCGGTAGTTTGAGCATTCTTTGGCATTGCCTTTCTTTGGGATTGGAATGAAGACTGACCTTTTCCAGTCCTGTGGCCACTGCTGAGTTTTCCAAATTTGCTGGCATATTGAGTGCAGCACTTTTACAGCATCATCTTTCAAGATTTGAAATAGCTCAACTGGAATTCCATCACCTCCACTAGCTTTGTTCGTAGTGATGCTCTCTAAGGCCCACTTGACTTCACATTCCAAGATGTCTGGCTCCAGGTGAGTGATCACGCCATCGTGATTATCTTCTTTGTGAAGATCTTTTTTGTACAAGTCTTCTGTGTATTCTTGCCACCTCTTCTTAATATCTTCTGCTTCTGTTAGGTCCCTACCATTTCTGTCCTTTATCGAGCCCGTCTTTCCATGAAATTTTCCCTTGATATCTCTAATTTTCTTGAAAATATCTCTTGTTTTTCCTATTCTGTTGTTTTCTTCTATGTCTTTGCATTGATCACTGAGGAAGGCTTTCTTATCTCTCCTTGCTATGCTTTGGAACTCTGCATTCAGATGCTTATATCTTTCCTTTTCTCCTTTGCTTTTCGCTTCTCTTCTTTTCACAGCTATTTGTAAGGCCTCCTCAGACAGTCATTTTGCTTTTTTGCATTTCTTTTCCATGGGGATGGTCTTGGTCCCTGTCTCCTGTACAATGTCACGAACCTGTCCAGAGTTCATCAGGCACTCTATCAGATCTAGTCCCTTAAATCTATTTCTCACTTCCACTGTATAATCATAAGGGATTTGATTGAGGTCATATCTGAATGGTCTAGTGGTTTTCCCTACTTTCTTCAATTTCAGTCTGAATTTGGCAATAAGGAGTTCATGATCTGAGCCACAGTCAGCTCTTGGTGTTGTTTTTACTATCTGTATACAGCTTCTCCATCTTTGGCTGCAAAGAATATAATCAATCTGATTTCAGTGTTGAGCATCTGGTGATGTCCATGTGTAGAGTCTTCTCTTGTGTTATTGGAAGAGGGTGATGCTATGACCAGTGCGTTCTCTTGGCAAAACTCTATTAGCCTTTGCCCTGCTTCATTTCATGCTACAAGGCCAAATTTGCCTGTAGGTGTTTCTTGACTTCCTACTTTTGCATTCCAGTCCCTTATAATGAAAAGGACATCTTTTTTGGGTGTTAGTTCTTAACTCAATCAAATAATGTAAAGCCTTTGATCCAAAAAATGTATCAAGACAAAGTCTGGGATAGTAAATCCGTAGTGAATCTGAAAACATTAATTTTTTAAGGATATTGTTATCTTTTTATCTATTTTTCTTCTGCTGGCAAAGTTTTGGTTGTTTTTAAACTGTAGATATATCAACTTGAGTTATTTATTTCCCCTCTGATTTTTCCTGAGAACTTTCTTAAGTGTAACTTTTTTTTCATTTCAATTTCGGTCTTATGCCCAGATGCTAACTTGTAAAAGTTAAACAAATCAATAAAAGGCTTTCTTTGAATAGTCTAACTTGGAGTTATCAAGAAAGAATAACTAAGATAAGAGCTACTTTCTTGCCTTCCAAAAAACAAATAGTTTTTGATTCTGACTTCCTCTTTTTCAGTGTTTAATATATTATGTATAGAACCCACTCAGATTTTTTTTTCAATGAGTGAAGCTATAAGACTTCATTAAAATGTAACTGATTTTTTTCCATTAGATATTAAAATTGACCATGTCTCTTTCTCCTCATGCTTCTTTATTTCTCCATTCCACGTGTTTTGACCTTGAGTTCACTTTTAAAGGTACTCTTACCAGAGATTCAGAGTACATCAAAAGATAGGTTAAATTTTTTAATAGCAATCTCATCACAAATGAATTTCACATTATTCTATCAAGAGCTTAACAAAAAAATAAAACTTTGATGTTCATAGCAGGAAAGATAAGAGTTTTGTATTCCAGTGGTCTCCCACAGAACATGCTTAAATGAATGCATTTGTAATATGGAGCATAACGTCATCTGTGTTCTGCACAACTGCATCTTGGCTGTAGATGATTGCACTGTGGGACTTGAGAAGGAATTTTGAAATGAGCAGCCTGTTTCCTGCAGATAAGTTTATGTGGCCTTCTTTCATCATGAAAAGAAGTTAAGATAATAGCTATCCTATATACAAAACGCAAAATTTCATATCTACTCTTGGTTCAAAAGGCTTTCAGTCTGGATTCAGGATGATCACAATGCACTGTGTGAATCTGCACTTCACCAAGTTCAGGCAAACTACTTAGAGTATGTTTTAAAATGGTTTCATAATTCTACATATGCATATAAACACTTAAATAGTTGATGCTAATATAGATGTCAATATGTGAAAGTCACTTTGTCATGTCTGACTCTTTATGACTCCATGGACTGTAGTCCATGGAATTCTCTAGGCCAGAATACTGAAGTGGGTAGCCTTTCCCTTCTCCAGGGGATCTTCTCAACTCAGGGATTGAACCCAAGTCTCCCACATTGCAGGTGAATTCTTTACCAGCTGAACCACAAGGGAAGCCCAAGAATACTAGAGTGGGTAGCCTATCCCTTCCCCAGCAGATCTTCCCAACCCAAGAATTGAATTGGGGTTCCCTGCATTGCAGGCAGATTCTTTACCAACTGAGCTATCAGGGAAGCCCTGAAGCTATCAGGATGTCAAAATAATGAAGGTCAAAATATTCAATTTGAGAAGGTACACAAAATACTTTCCCATCCAACAGTTTTCATGACTAAAATGTTGTGTAGTTTTAACAATAACATAGAATATGTGTGTGAGAGATGGAGAGGGTGGGGAAGGTTTAATAACGGGAAAAGCCCGGAGCTAAGAGTCAGTTCCACCATCCTTATACTGTAACCAGTCCCACTTATGCAGCCAACCTCTTTCTATTCTTAATCATTATGCCCTAAGACAGTCATGCCCAGAGAAATCTTCTTTCTTAAAAAACCAGAGTAAAAGAGAAGTTGTTATTGGGGTAGATTATTGTCTTGATATATGACAGTCTCCATGACTCAGGTACCATGATTAACTTCCTCTTTAGAACCTTTCTTCCTGGTACTGTTGCTGAACACCTGCCTAAATGTCTGATCTTTGAGGTTCTGACTTCCTGAGACCTGGCCTCGCTATAGTCATCAACTGCCTGTAGTTTCCTGGTGGGAAAATGACAAGTCAGAATGACACTTTATCCCTTAATGTTTGTTCTGCTGTTGGCTTTCTGCCATATATTGACTCCCACAAATTTAGACCTCCTGGATCCTAAGACTTACAGACATTTTAACCAACTCTTTCTCTGAATGTAAAGACTAATGGATTCTTCTCTTTAGTTGCAGTCATTCCAAATAAATGGATTTTCTCTACAGCATTCCTAATCCTACAGTCCTCCACATTATATCTACTTTAGTACATCAGGTGATTAAGAGTTCATTATATACATTCGAATCAGTTCTAATGAGGTGGATGAAACTGGAGCCTATTATACAGAGTGAAGTAAGCCAGAAAGAAAAATACCAATACAGTATACTAACGCATATATGGGCTTCCCTGGTGGCTCAGAGGTTAAAGTGTCTGCCTCCAATGCGGGAGACCCGGGTTTGATCCCTGGGTCGGGAAGATACCCTGGAGAAAGAAACGGTAACCCACTCCCATGGAGAATCCCATGGACGGAGAAGCCTGGTAGGCTACAGTCCACGGTGTCGCAAAGAGTCGGACACTACTGAGTGACGGATTGGACGGAATGCATATATATGGAATTTAGAAAGATGGTAATGATAACCCTGTATCAGTTCAGTTCAGTCGCTCAGTCGTGTCCGACTCTTTGCGACCCCATGAATCACAGCACGCCAGGCCTCCCTGTCCACCACCAACTCGCAGAGTTCACTCAAACTCATATCCTTCGAGTCGGTGATGCCATCCAGCCATCTCATTCTCTGTAGTCCCCGTCTCCTCCCACCCCCAATCCGTCCTAGCATCAGACTCTTTTCCAGTGAGTCAACTCGTCGCATGAGGTGGCCAAAATATTGGAGTTTCAGCTTTAGCATCAGTCCTTCCAATGAACACCCAGGATTGATCTCGAGACAGCAAAAGAGACACAGATGTATAGAACAGTCTTTTGGACTCTGGGAGAGGGTGAGGGTGGGATGACTTGGGAGAATGGCATTGAAACATGTATGTTATCATATGTGAAACAAATCGCCTGTCAAGGTTTGATGCATGATACAGGATGCTTGGGGCTGGTGCACTGGGAATGAACCAGAGGGATGATATGGGGAGGGAGGTGGGAGGGGTTTCAAGATGGGGAACACATGTACATCGGGGGCAGATTCATGTCAAAGTATGGCAAAACCAATACAATATTGTAAAGTAATTAGTCTCCAATTAAAATAAATAAATTAAAAAAAATTTCACTATACTTTGAGGCAACTCATTCCTGTTTTGAACAGTGCCTCCTTCATATAGCAAGTTAATGATTAGATCTATCTAGATGGCCAGTTGTTACGTCAAATAGTTACATTCTATGTATTTTCATCCATAGTCAATTTTTATATATATCCATCCTATTATACATATTGAAGTGTACATGAAATCCACCTATACTTCAGTTCAGTTCAGTTCATTTGCTCAGTTGTAGCTGACTCTTTGCGACCCCATGAATCACAGCACGCCAGGCCTCCCTGTCCATCACCAACTCTCGGAATTCACTCAAACTCACCTCCATCGAGTCGGTGATGCCATCCAGCCATCTCATTCTCTGTCATCCCTTTCTCCTCCTGCCCCCAATCCCTCCCAGCATCAGAGTCTTTTCCAGTGAGTCAACTCTTTGCATGAGGTGGCCAAAGTATTGGAGCTTCAGCTTTAGCATCAGTCCTTCCAATGACTTAGACTTCTCAAAAATTGATGTTCTGGAAATTTTGATGGATACCAGGTTTTAGAAGAAAAGTGAGCACACTAAAGGGAAAAGATGACTAGAAGTTGGAAACAGTTCAGGAGAGGTGAGCACAGATGCAGGATCAGAAGGTCAGAGTGCCTGGTGGTGGGGTACAGTGTAAGGCTGTGGGTGACTCACCTAGGTATAGCTCTGTGGCACTGCCCACACACTGAGGGACAGAGAGAGCTATATGATGAAACCAAAAGATCTGAGTCACCAGAGACTCACACAAGTACTATGAGGATTTATTTTGCAAAAAAACAGGCTTTTAAAAGTGATACTATGTCCTAGACTGGCCAGAGAGATGATACATTCTGTATCAAGTGTAATCTGACACCACTACTTGGGCACCTCAGGTGTAATACCTGGCACACAGCTTATTTGGTTTTTGGGTATATGTGTATGCGTGTGTGTTTGCTTTTCACTAAAATGGCAGGACTACACAAGTAGATGTTTCAGTAACATCAGCCATCTGGGCATGTCCTTGCTTCTGAACTAATAATAGGACAGCCCAGTTGTCTGATAGAGAATTAATGTGAGATTGTGAACAGCAGAAATCAGGTAAGACAACCAGCAAGAGCAATAGTGGAGCAAATTGCAAACATGAATTCTTGCTTATCTTACCTCCAGCAGCTTAGAACCCAAGATCAAAGGAGAAGCGCTGAGGTCCTAGCTCAGGGAGATGTGAGTTTTTAATTCAGCTGCCTTATGTACCAATTGTGTACACACACACACACACACACACACACACACACACACACATTTTCTCTCTCCATACTACATCCCTCTTCTGCTTGAAACCTTGCAATAATTCCCATTTCACTCAAACTATTAATAAAAGCCAACATTGTTCAAATAGCCTACCTGAGCTGATCGTAATTACTCTTTGCCTTTATTTTATCTGCTCCTCCCTCATTGAATCTGATTTCCAGTCCTCCTCCAAGTCTTTTCTCAATTGCTCCCTCCTCATTGAAACCTATCCTGACTCCCTTCTTTAAAACTGCTTTCATTCTACTCCCAGCTCTCCAAACCCCACTTACCTTGGTTTATCTTTTTTTTTTTTGTACTTTTTTACTTAATAATTTCTCAAATACTTTCTTATTGGTTTTCTACTCCTCCTAGATTGTTAGCTTCAAGACATCTAATGATGTATCCTTCAGACCTTGAACATTGTCTGGCCAGCCTTATGTGTTCAAAAAAAAAGCAAGTGTTAAATAAATGAATGAAGAAGAGCTAATGTTATTTACCTTTTTTGGTGGCAATATGGGATGTCATACATTTTATTAAAGTCCTTGAGTGGTAATAGGAGCTGCAAACACTGGGCAAGCAGCTTCAGCTGTGGTGGTGGTAGCCCTTAAAACAAAGAGTCCAGAAATTCCAGGGCAAGTGAGTAGTTGGCCATAGGGAACAGCAGATCTGGAAAGCAAAACTGCTTTAGGAAGAAAAAAGTCAGTCAAGAGAGGCTGAGGTGGGGAAATAATCTGTTCAGTTGACATGCAGCAAAATTTACTTGTCTATTTATACTATTTGTCTCATTGTATAAAAATAAAAGCTTTATTAAGACAGGAATTGTTAGTTATATTGTTCACTAACACATTCCAGCACTAAGGACTGTGTATTTCAGAGGTTAGGTTCATTATGTGTCTTATAAATTAAGACAAATGCTGCTTCACTACTGGAAATTATATTTTTAAATATTTTTGCTCACATCTGTAAATACTGTTACTAAAAGATATGAGCTCATCAAGTTATTGTCGTATGTTAAAGGGAGGAAAAGTTTTTCTCTTCTGATTTAATATAAATGACTTCTTTAGAGAGAACAGATGATTTAGCAAAATTAGATGATGTTTAAGTACTGGATCTACCCCAAATCCCACTCCAGTACTCTTGCCTGGAAAATCCCATGGACGGAGGAGCATCGTAGGCTGCAGTCCATGGGGTCATGAAGAGTTGGACACGACTGAGCAACTTCACTTTCATTTTTCACTTTCATGCATCGGAGAAGGAAATGGCAACCCACTCCAGTGTTCTTGCCTGGAGAATCCCAGGGATGGGGGAGCGTGGTGGGCTGCCGTCTATGGAGTCGCACAGAGTCAGTCATGAGTGAAGCAACTTAGCAGCATCAGCTACCCCAAATATTATATCTTTATACATTTTATTTGCATATATGATTATATATAATTCAAAAAATTGATGCTTTTGTACTGTGGTGTTGGAGAATACTCTTGAGAATTCCTTGAACTACAAGGAGATCAAACCAGTCAATCCTAAAGGAAATCAGTCCTGAAATGGAAGGACTGAAGCTGAAGTTGAGGCTCCACTATTTTGGCTACCTAATGTGAAGAACTGACTCATTGGAAAAGACCCTGATACTGGGAAAGATTGAATGCAGAGAAGAAGGGGACACAGAGGATGAGATGGTTGGATAACATCACCAACTCTATGGACATGAGTTTGAGTAAGCTCTGGGAGTTGGTGATGGACAGGGAAGCAAGGCATGCTGCAGTCCATGGGGTCACAAAGAGTCAGACATGACCGAGTGACTGAACTGAACTATTCAAAGTAGAATAATTTAGCAAAATTGCTAGATATAAAACAAAGATCTCTATCTTTTTTCTTTAAATAACTGAAACTGTTACACATGAAAAAGAAGAAAAGGAAAAAAAGAATTCTATTCCAGGCCCTAGGAGAGAAATTATGAGTAATTGGACTGTGAAGAAAGCTGATTGTCAAAGAATTGATACTTTTGAACTGTGGTGTTGGAGAAGACTCTTGAGAGTCCCTTGGACTGCAAGGAGATCCAACCAGTCTATTCTAAAGGAGATCAGTCCTGAGTGTTCATTGGAAGGACTGATGCTAATACTGAAACTCCAATACTTTGGCCACCTCATGGGACAAGTTGACTCACTGGAAAAGACTCTGATGCTGGGAGGGATTGGGGGCGGGAGGAGAAGGGGACAACAGAGAATGAGATGGCTGGATGGCATCACTGATTCAATGGACATGAGTTTAAGTGAACTCCGGGAGTTGGTGATGGACAGGGAGGCCTGGCGTGCTGCGATTCATGGGGTCACAAAGAGTCGGACACAACTGAGCAACTGAACTGAACTGAACAGAATGTAGCTAAAAAGATAACCAACTCTGCATGCTAGTACCACAATAGTTCACCACAGCACACAAAAGTTCTGTTTGTCCATCCACAGAAACTCAGGGAAAAGAAGCCTTTTGGACTTCAAATGTTAAGATGTTAAAAAAATTCTGAATAGAGGCACTGTAGAATACCTTTTAATTTAATATCATTTTAGGAAAAGTGATCTTTGTATGTGTATCTTTGACACATACAAAGACTAGTCAAGAGAAACCTCCTGCTGGGGGGAACAAGGTGATGGATTAGAAACATCTTGAGCATACCTGCTCTTATGAGCACATCAAAATCACAACTGACTAGACCGGAATCTATTAAAAAAAATACTTAATGTCCAAAGAGACAAAGATGAAGTCACAGCAAGATGGTGGTGGTAGGGGGTGAGCTCATGATACAATCAAATTCCATACCACCTGAGTGGGTTACCCTCAACTAGAGAACAATTATATCATAGAATTTCCCCTGAAGGAGTTAGAGTTCTGAGCCCCACATCAGGCTCCCCAGCCTAAGGGTCCAGCATCAGGAGGAAGAGCCCCAGAGCATTTGGCTTTGAAGGCCAGCAGAGCTTGATTACAGGGGCCCACCGGACTGGGGAAAACAGACACCTTACTCTTAGAGGGCACACACAAGGTCTCACGTGCACTGGGACCCAGGGCAAAAGCGGTGACTAGGAACTTGCACCAGACCTGCCTGTTGGTCTTGGAGGGTCTCTTGGGGAAGTGGAGGGCATCTGTAGCTCACCCTGGGGACGTGGACACTGGTGGAAGTGGCAGAGATATAGAGAATGTCATCTACAGGAACTCTTATTGAAGGCAGACATCTTGCTTGGGTCATAAGCACCAAGACCCGGCTCCACTGAATGGCCTGCAGGCTCCAGGGGCGGGATATCTCAGGCCAAACAAGTCATAAAGGGGGAACACAGCCCCACCTATCAGCAGACAGGCTGCTTAAAGACTTCCTGACTCCACAGTCACCTCTAGACACAGAGACACCGTCCTTTAACACAGCCGTGCCCACCAGAGGGTCAAGACCCAGCTCCATCCACCAGTGGGCAGGCACCACAAGCAAGAAAACTACAATCCTGCAGCCTATGAAACTGAGTCTGTAAACTCAGGTCAAAACCTACGCTGGGGCCAGGGAATAGCAAGACACTGGCGTTTGCATGACAAGAGGAGACCGTACTGCTGGGACACATAGGACATCCTCAAGAGCAGGCCACGTCTCCAAGGAGAAGTGTATCTAACCTACCACATAGACAAAAATACAAATAGAAATGTAAACAAAATGAGACCGCAAACGAATATTCTCCAGGTGAAGGAATGAGATAAAACCCTCAAAGAACATTTAGGTGAACTGGAGATAGTCTACGCAGAAGATTCAGAGTAATGATCATAAAGATGATCCAAGAACCTGGAAATAGATTGGAGGCACAAAAAGAGAAGTTGCAAGAAGTTTTTTAACAAAGAACAACCAGAGTTGAAGAATACAATGATTGAAAAATACACTAGAAGGAATAGGTGGCACAATAAATGAGGCAGAAGGATGAATTGGTGAGTTGGAAGACAGAGTGGTGGAAATCACTGCTGCAGAACAGAAGATAAAAGAATGCAAAGAAATGAAGACAGCTTAAGAGACTTCTAGACAACATCAAATAGACAAGAATTCACATAATAAGGGCCCAAGAAGAAGAGAGAAAGAACCTGAAAAAAATATCTGAAGATATATTAGACGAAAACTTCCCTGACATGAGAAAGAAAGCTCTCACCCAAGTCCAGGAAGCACAGAGAATCCCATACAAGGAGGACAATGCCAAGATACAGTAATCAAATGAACAAATATTAAGGACAAAGAGAAAATATTAAAAGCAACAAGGGAAAAGCAATAGAAAACATACTAGGGATTCCCCATAAGACTAAGCAGATTTTTCAGCAGAAACTTTGTAGGCCAGAAGGGACTGGCACAATATATTCAAAGTGATGAAAGGAGGAAAAAATCAAAGCAAACAAACCTACATCCAGGAACATATACCCAGCAAAGCTCTTGTTCAGAATTGATGGAGAAATCAAAAGCTTTACAAGGCAAGCACAAGTTCCAAGAATGCAGCACCACTGAACCAGTTTTACAACAAATGCTAAAGAAATTTCTCTAGGCAGAAAAGAAAAGGTCACAACTAGGGACAAGAAAATTACAAAATAGGGGGGAAAAAAGTTCGATACAACTAGTGAATTACTTGTGATTTTTTTTTTTTGGAAATTAGGGTCTAAGTTGCTTTATATTGTATTAGTTCTTGCTGTACAATGAAATTAATCAGGTACATGTACACATATATTCTCTCCCTCTTGGATCTCCATTCCACCCCCTCATCCCACGTGTCTAGGTCACCACAGAGCGCTGACTTAGATCAGTTCTGTATGCTATATAGGAGGTTCCCACTAGCTGTCTATTTTGCACATATATATATATATATATATATATATATATATGTCAGTCCTGATCTCCCAATTCATCCTGTCCCCCTCCTTTCTCCCCTTGGCGTTCATACTTTTGTTCTCTCTGTCTGTCTCTTTTCCTGCCTTATATAGGTTCACCATTTTTCTAGAATGCACATATATACGTTAATATTGCATGTTTTTCTCTTTCTGACTTATTTCACTCTGTATGACAGTCTCTAGGTCCATCCGCGTCTCTGCCAATGACCTAAATTCATTGGTTTTCACCGCTTAGTAATATTCCATTGTATATATGTACTGCGTCTTTATCCATCCGTCAATGGACATTTAGGTTGTTTCCATGTCTTATCTACTGTAGTGTTGCAGTGAACATTTGGGTGCATGTGAGTTTGAGTGAACTCCAGGAGTTGGTGATGGACAGGGAGGCCTGGCGTGCTGTGATTCATGGGGTTGCGGAGAGTCGGACATGACTGAGGACTGAACTGAACTGATCTTTTGAATTGGGGTTTCCTCACAGTATATGCCCAATGGTGGGATTGCTGGGTCATATAGTTTTCTTTTTAGTTTTTTAAGGAACATCCATATTATTCTCCTTACTGGCTATATCAATTTACATTTCCACCAGCAGTGCAAGAGGGTGCCCTTTTCTCCAAATCCTCTCCAACATTTGTTTATAGTAAACCCATGCACCTATGGTTCATTAATTTATGACAAAGGAGGCAAGAATATACAATGAAGACAGTCTCTTCAATAAGTGGTGTGGGGAAAACTGGACAGCTACAAGTAAAAGAATGAAATTAGGATGAAAAAGAATGAAATTAGTCTCTAACACCACGTTAGAACTGTTTTGCAACCCCATAGACTCTAGACCACCAGGCTCCTCTGTCCATGGGATTTCCCATACAAGAATACTGGAGTGGGTTGCCCATTTCCTTCTCCAACCCTAACACCATACACAAAAATAAACTCAAAATGGATTAAAGACCTAAATATAAGACCAGACACTATAAAAATCTTAGAGGAAAACATAGGCAGAGTACTCTTTGACATAAAATCACAGCAAGATCTTTTTTGATCCACCTCCTAGAGTAATGAAAATATAAACAAATGGGGCCTAATCAAGCTTAAAATCTTTTGCATAGCAAAGGAAACCAAACAAGATGAAAAGACAACCCTCATAAAGGAAGAAAATATTGGATTGGTCAAAAGTTCACTCAGATTTTTCCATACCATGTTATGGAAAAAGCTGAATGAATTTTTTTGCCAATTCAATATTTTCAAATGAAGCAACTAAGAGATTAATCTCCAAAATATAAAAACAGCTCAAGCATTAATATAAAAAATAAATAAAATAACTCACTCAAAAATGGACAAAGACCTAAACAGACATCTGTTCAAGGAAGACATACAGATGGATACATGGAAGGAAGCTCAACATCACTGATTATTAGATAAATGCGAATCAAAATTACAGTGAGGTACCACCTCATACCAGTCAAAATAGCACTTATTCTTTGAGCATGCCTACTTCCTTCTGCTCATATCCTTGGACAAGTAATTACACTAGCTTCCCAACTGTCTAACCAATTGGGTCTGAATTCAAAGAACCTGGAGCAACCCTGAGGTCCATAGGCTAACATAAGAATAGGGTTCCCTCAATAATAAGCATAATAAAAAGTGAAGTGAAAGTTACTCAGTCATGTCTGACTCTTTGTGACCCCATGGACTATAGCTCGCCAGGTTTCTCTGTCTGTGGGCTCCTCCAGGCAAGAATACTGGAGTGGGTAGCCATTTCCTTCTCCAGGGGATCTTCCTGACCCAGGAATAGAACTGGGGTCTCCTATATTACAGGCAGGTTCTTTACCATCTAAGCCACTCGGTAAGCCCATGATAAAAATAAACTACCACTTAATTAAGCATCCATTCTTTCAGTCCTCTATTAAGACACTGGACATGCATTTTTATTTGTTTGGGAAGACTTTCTGAGGGTAAAGTTACTCAAGGTCACACAAAGCCCGCTTGGAGTCTAGAACAGGGGATGTTCCTGACCCAGGAATAGAACTGGGGTCTCCTACATTACAGGCAGGTTCTTTATCATCTAAGCCACTCGGTAAGCCCATGATAAAAATAAACTACCACTTAATTAAGCATCCATTCTTTCAGTCCTCTATTAAGACACTGGACATGCATTTTTATTTGTTTGGGAAGACTTTCTGAGGGTAAAGTTACTCAAGGTCACACAAAGCCCGCTTGGAGTCTAGAACCCATATTCTTTCTGTAGCACTGCTTACGAGTAAGTGCCTGTCCACCTGGGTCTCCGGGTGAATATATCAGTTTCCATTTTCAGGGACTGTAGTCCTATACTCTATGTAGGCATTCTAGACTGAAGTTCTGACACTCTGTGTATGTTTTATTAGCCTGCTCCCTGCAATGGTTGGACCTGACTTGTGGACTCAGTAACTGGCTGGAGCCCTGCTCCTTCAGGGATGAGTTTCTGGTAACCAAGCCATTCACTGAGCACTGTCCAGACCAGTACTGCTGGCCCCACCCACCTCTGAAGCTCTGGGGTGAAGTTAGTTCACTCAGCCTTATGCACCTTCAACTTTTTCTCCACAATAAATGCTGATGAGAATGATTGGATGGTCACCTACTGTGGACTAGCATTATATTAAGGACCTAAAATTTTTCATTCAACTTGAGCGGTACTCACCCACCTTGGACCCTCAGGCTGCCTGTCATCCAAGTCCTCATAAGATCATGACCAAAAGCATGAAGAAATATTCCTTTGGTATGCTGACAGAGTTGAAAAGACCTGTGCAAAAGATATACTAGGAAACAACAAACATGAGATGTACATAGACTCTGAGTTCCTGCAGAATCATGGGATTTTTGGTTATAGTTGACACTGTCAGCAAGAATTCACTCGACAGAGTTTTGTAAAAGCACATCAGTGGTGATAAGGAAGTCAGAAAAAATAGCGATTGGTAAAGTTGAGAGTCACAATTAGTCTCAATTAGTTATAATTAGTTGGGGGCAGTTTAACCTATAGGTTCTGTACCATAAATCGGTTCTTTGCAATTGCTTGAAAGTTACCTGGGGCTCTTGTTACAACATGGATTCTAACTCAGTCCATCTGAGCTCAAGCCTGAGGCTCTGCATTTCCAATAAACTTCCCTAACATGCTGAAAGCCACTGATCCTCAGACTGCATTTTACACAGCAAGTCCACAGACCTCATTGACACAGGTATAAAAAGTAAATAATACAATTGAGTTACTTGGACCTAAGTCATACGTGTAGGTAGCATTAGAACCTTCCCAGCCAAGCTGCATGGTCTTACCAGAAAAGTAATCATTCATGGAGGAAAAAGACTAGGCCAGCACTGAATTTCAGAACATGAGGGAGATGAGCCTAGCAGTGAGGGTTCTGGAAACACAGATAAAAATCAAGAGAGGGGAAGAATGGGCAGTGGTCATAGAAACAGCAACAATGGTGTTCACGTGAGTAAATCACCCCCATGTTTGAAAAGCAGAGAAGCAGGTAGCCTGGAGTGTGTGAGGCCAGGCCTGGGAATACCAGACCCAGAACACTGGATTGACTGGCACAGAAAAGGCAAACTGAAAAGTCTTAATAAGAAGCAATGGAAAGAAATCAGCACAGGTAAATCAATGCCGCCAAGGTGAACAGGGTACAGCTATCCAGAATGCAACCAGGAAGATTCCCAGTTGCAGGAAGTGAGCTTACCTGCTCATCTTTAGCTTTCAGAAGGCATGGAGCAAGGGAAGTCAAAGTGTCCTAGTCCCAGAGGAAACAGTGTGTCCAGCAAAGAATTTAGGAGGGGATGAAGTGTAGGAACTGGAAAATTCAGCAAAGACTAAGTTCTGCTACCCAGGACAAATCTGCCCTAAAATCATCTCATACTGAACTAATGAAAGGCCCGTATTCCTTTCTACCTGCATGGTGCAGAATCAACACGTGTGAGTTAAGTGGCTCTAGCTGTGAAAATTGGCAAACAGTGTGAGGTAGGAGGCACACTGAATCTCACGGTGAGGTCCCAAATCAGCAGTATCAGCATCACCTGGGAATCTGTAGGAAATGTAAATTCTCAACCCCACTTCAAACCTATCAGTCAGAAACTGGGGTTAGTGCCCTGCAGCCCGGGTTCCAACAAGTCCTCCTGGCAGTTCTGCTGCAGGCTCACTGCAGTAGTTTACCGAAATCATGGTGGAGAGAAAAGGCCCAATGTGGCTAAGGACAGGCATTGTATATAGGATTGACAAGGCGCTTTAAAAGAGCTAGTGAAGACTAAAGCCAGTTTACAAGGAGAATAAAATCCAGTAGAGATATTGTAAAATAATTTTTAATCAAACATAGTCCCATGATCAACAACAATAAACAAATTGGATAAATGTGTACATGCTAAGTCCTTCATTCAGGTCCAACTCTTTGCAACCTTATCGACTATAGCCTGCCAGGCTTCTTTGTCCATGGAATTCTCCAGGCAAGAATACTGGAGTGGGTTTGCCATGCCTTCCTCCAGGGGATCATCCCAACCCAGGAATCGAACCTGCGTTTCTTTGTCTCCTTCATTGGGAGGCGGGTTCTTTACCACTAGTTCCACCTGGAAAGTTTGGATAAATGTAAATTCTAATTTTAAAAAAAAAGTGACAATTTAATAACAGGCATTCATAATCTTTGCCTCTTAAGCTTTTTATTTCCCAACCACATAAATATGTCTACTGGTAAGGGCACCATTTAGAATTTTCAATAATTCATATATCTCTTTCCAACATATATCTTTAGCAAAGTTGGGGACACCACCTTAGGTAGGTTGCTCTTTTGGCAGCATGGTCATGTAATATAAAAATATTTTACAGAGTATCCAGAAAAACTGCTAAAAATCCTGAGCCCAAAACATGTTTTCCAAAAGTTACATGGAAATAGCAATGTGAAAAAGGAAAAAAAAAAAAAAAAGACATCTGCCAAACATTTAGTTCCAACCAAGGAAACCTGGGAGAGATGCTAGGTCAAAACATTAAAATGACTCTGGTTCTGCAGTTGTAGGGTCATGTCAGCTTAAGGTTGAAATTCTCAGGAAATTGGTGATATCTGGAAAAGGAAAATGGAAGAAAAATGTGTAGTTTTGGTATTAAGCAGAGCTATAAAATGGGCTTCCCAGGGAGTGACAGTGGTAAACAACCTGCCTGCTAATGCAAGAGATGTAATAGACATGGGTTTGATCCCTGGGTTGGAAAAGATCCCCTGGAGGAAGGCATGACAATGCACTCCAGTATTCTTGCCTGGAGAATCCCATGGACAGAGGAGCCTGGAAGGCTATACAGTCCATAGGATCATCAAGAGTCAGACATGACTAAACAACTTAACCCGTGTGGACACAGAGGTGTAAAATAAAGAAATAGCAAGCAGTCATAAGGGTTAAGACTTCATAGACTCATATATTTGTATATGACTAAGAAGCTGGAATATTCTGAAGAAACTGACTCTCTTATATGTAAAAGCAAGACACAATGGAGATGTTACAGCCAGAATAAGAAGATACATAAAGACAAATGTATTGATACTGATTAGCTGTAATATATTTAAACATTTTACTTAATCCAGTAAGCACTAGGCTGAAGAAGACTTTTGGGCATCATTTCTACTCATGTATTGTGACATGAAAGTAAATGCTCAGTCTTTGCCTTCCAATCACACCATACACAAACACACACATGTGCACTCATCTCACTTCTGAAGTTAATATCCCAAAGGAGTCTCATCATGTTTAACTGGGGCATCATTCAGTGAGGGGGAAGCGGAAGGAAGGACTGAGGAAGGGAGAGCTCGCCTCCCTGGAGGTCATGTGAGATGTGACTGCCTGGAGCCACACAGTATTGTCCCAGATAGTATTGAGCATAGTTCTGGAGGGCATGATGCCTTAGAGAAATAATTTAAGTGATTGTTATCAAACAGTTACTGATTAGCATAAACAGCTCTGTATTCTCTAAGCCAAATACTTTCTCTGTAATCATAGAATAGAGTATACCATGTTTGCTAAGTCACTTCAGTCGTGTCCGACTCTGTGTGACCCCATAGACGGAAGCCCACCAGGCTCCCCTGTCCCTGGGATTCTCCAGGCAAAAATACTGGAGTGGGTTGCCATTTCCTTCTCCAATGTGTGAAAGTGAAAAGTGAAAGTGAAGTCGCTCAGTTGTGTCCGACCCCTAGCGACCCCAGGGACTGCAGCCTACCAGGCTCCTCCATCCATGGGATTTTCTAGGCAAGAGTACTGGAGTGGCTTGCCATTGCCTTCTCCGATACCATGTTTAGATAGAGGTAAAGTATCACATTTTGAGAAAATGCGTGTAAAAGAGCTATATCTTCCTTGGGAAATCCCATGGACAGAAAAGCCTGGTTGGCTATAGTCCATGGGGTCCCAAAGGATCAGACATGACAGAGTGACAGCAGCACAGCTGTCAAGAGAGCCATGATTTTGAGAGCTGGATTTGAGGATTTGGTATTACAAGACCCCTGTGGCTGAAGGGTCAAAGAGAAGACAGTATATATTTCCATGAGGCTCTTTATCTTCCTGAAAATAGGAGCCCTTGATAATTCACAGAAATGTTTAAAGGGGTAGTTTTAAAAATTAATTATCTGGAAGTGCTTGTTGAGAGAGTATCATAGGTTTTGATTAAAGTTTCAAGGAGCAGTAACAGAAAGGCTCCTAAATGCCGGTCTGTCTAGATGACTGTAGCAGAGCCTGGCTAGTTCTTTATCAGACTCATTTTCTCTGGGAAAGGTTATTACCCAACTAGCATAAATTCCCCTACCTCTCTCCCAGTTGGGTAGGGCTTTGTAGCTATGTTGTAATTAACAGAATGATAATGGAGTAGTGTTTGGCCACTTCCAACTGTGGCCCATGAAAACCTCTCATGGGCTTCTCCAAACTCTTTCCCTCATCTTCCCATAAAATACTGAAGGTATAGGAGAGCATGCTAACATTCAGGGATGTCAGAGCCACACTTGAAAGGAACCAGAATGGAAAATCACCCCCAATGATACACTGTAATGTGAGCTAAACATTTCTAATGTGTTAGGTCTCTAACGTCTGGGGATGGTTTTCATAGGTATTAGCCTAATACATGAAATTCATTCTCCATTGACCCATGCCATATCTGTGTAAATATATATTCAGTTCAGTTCAGTCACTCAGTCGTGTCTGACTCTTTGCAACCCATGAATCACAGCATGCCAGGCCTCCCTGACCAAAACCATCTCCCGGAGTTCAATCAAACTCATGTCCATCGAGTCGGTGATGCCATCCAGCCATCTCATTCTCGGTCATCCCCTTCTCCTCCCGCCGCCAATCCCTCCCACCATCAGACTCTTTTCCAGTGAGTCAACTCGTCGCATGAAGTGGCCAAAGTAATGGACTTAATTTTAGCATCAGTCCTTCCAATGAACACCCAGGATTGATCTCCTTTAGAATGGACTCATTGGATCTCCTAGAAATCCAGGGACTCTCAAGGTCTTCTCCAGCACCACAGTTCAAAAGCATCAATTCTTCGGCGATCAGCTTTCTTCACAGTCCAGCTCTCACATCCATTCATGACAACTGGAAAAACCATAGCCTTGACTAGACGGACCTTGGTTGGCAAAGTAATGTCTCTGCTTTTTAATATGCTATCTAGGTTGGTCATAACTTTCCTTCCAAGCAGTAAGTGTCTTTTAATTTCATGGCTGCAATCAGCATACACAGTGATTTTGGAGTCCAAAAAAATAGTCTGACATTGTTTCCACTGTTTCCCTATCTGTTTCCCATGAAGTGATGGGACCAGATGCCATGATCTTCGTTTTCTGAATGTTGAGCTTCAAGCCAACCTTTTCACTCTCCTCTTTCACTTTCATCAAGAGGCTTTTTAGTTCCTCTTCACCTTCTGCCATAAAGGTGGTGTCATCTGCATATCTTAGGTTATTGATATTTCGCCCGGCAATCTTGATTCCAGCTTGTGCTTCTTCCAGCCTAACGTTCCTCATGATGTACTCTGCATATAAGTTAAATAAGCAAGGTGACAATATACAACCTTGACGTACTCCTTTTCCTATTTGGAACCAGTCTGTTGTTCCATGTCCAGTTTTAACTGTTGCTTTCTGACCTGCATACAGGTTTCTCAAGAGGCAGGTCAGGTGGTCTGGTATTCCCATCTCTTTCAGAATTTTCCACAGTTTATTGTGATCCACACAGTCAAAGACTTTGGCATAGTCAATGAAGCAGAAATAGAAGTTTTTCTGGGACTCTCTTGCTTTCTCCACGATCCAGCGGATGTTGGCAATTTGATCTCTGGTGCCTCTGCCTTTTCTAAAACCTGCTTGAACATCTGGAAGTTCACGGTTCACATATTGTTGAAGCCTGGCTTGGAGAATTTTGAGCATGACTTTACTAGCATGTGAGATGAGTGCAATTGTGCGGTAGTTTGAGCATTCTTTGGCATTGCCTTTCTTTGGGATTGGAATGAAGACTGACCTTTTCCAGTCCTGTGGCCACTGCTGAGTTTTCCACATTTGCTGGCATATTGAGTGCAGCACTTTTACAGCATCATCTTTTAGGATTTGAAATAGCTCAACTGGAATTCCATCACCTCCACAGCTTTGTTCGTAGTGATGTTTTCTAAGGCCCACTTGACTTCACATTCCAAGATGTCTGGCTCTAGGTCAGTGATCACGCCATCATCATTATTTTGGTCATGAAGATCTTTTTTGTACAGTTCTTCTGTGTATTCTTGGCACCTCTTCTTAATATCTTCTGCTCCTGTTAGGTCCATACCATTTCTGTCCTTTATCGAGCCCATCTTTGCATGAAATGTTCCCTTGGAAACTCTAGTTTTCTTGAAGAGATCTCTTGTTTTCCTATTCTGTTGTTTTCCTCTATGTCTTTGCATTGATCGTTGAGGAAGGCTTTCTTATCTCTCCTTGCTATTCTTTGGAACTCTGCATCAGATGCTTATATCTTTCCTTTTCTCCTTTGCTTTTCGCTTCTCTTCTTTTCACAGCTATTTGTAAGGCCTCCTCAGACAGCCATTTTGCTTTTTTGCATTTCTTTTCCATGGGGATGGTCTTGGTCCCTGTCTCCTGTACAATGTCACAAACCTCCATCCAGAGTTCATCAGGCACTCTATCTATCAGATCTAGTCCCTTAAATCTATTTCTCACTTCCACTGTATAATCATAAGGGATTTGATTGAGGTCATATCTGAATGGTCTAGTGGTTTTCCCTATTTTCTTCAATTTAAGTCTGAATTTGGCAATAAGGAGTTCATGATCTGAGCCACAGTCAGCTCCTGGTCTTGTTTTTGCTAACTGTACAGAGCTTCTCCATCTTTGGCTGCAAAGAATATAATTAATCTGATTTCGGTGTTGACTGTCTGTGATGTCCATGTGTAGAGTCTTCTCTTGTGTTGTTGGAAGAGGGTGTTTGCTATGACCAGTGCGTTCTCTTGGCAAAACTCTATTAGCCTTTGCCCTGCTTCATTCCGTGCTCCAAGGCCAAATTTGCCTGTTACTCCAAGTGTTTCTTGACTTCCTACTATTGCATTCCAGTCCCCAATAATGAAAAGGACATTTTTTTTGGGTGTTAGTTCTAAAAGATCTTATAGGTCTTCATAGAACCGTTCAACTTTGGCTTCTTCAGCATTACTGGTTGAAGCATAGGCTTGGAATACTGTAATATTGAATGGTTTGCCTTGGAAACGAACAGAAATCATTCTGTCGTTTTTAAGATTTCGTCCAAGTGCTGCATTTTGGACTCTTTTGTTGACCATGATGGCTACTCCATTTCTTCTAAGGGATTCCTAATATATAGTAAAACCACTGGTTTGCTTGCTGAATCACTGTCATGTCAAATTCTGCAACCCTATGGACTGTAGCCCTCCAGGCTCCTCTGTCCATGGGATTTCCCAGGCAAGAATACTGGAATGATTGTCATTTTCTTCTTCAGAGGGTCTTTCTAACCCAGAGATCAAATCCATGTTTCCTGCACTGGTAGATGGGTTCCCTACCACTAAGCCACCTGGGAAGCCCTAATGAAACAAGTGATCAGGGAAAAAAAAAAGTTACCTAACATTTGCTAGTCAAATCTCTAAAACACAAAATATATAAAATTAAAGCATATGTTAGAGGTAGATATATTCTGTAGCAGATTGGGGTGAAGAAATGCTCTATTGGGATGAAAATGCAAAGCTAAACTTTAAGAAGAATGCACACTTTAAAACTTTTAAATAAGAATTAGGTGGCATCTCAATAGTGATTGAAGGGCTTGGGAGCTTGGTTTGTATAGGAATTTGGCCTGCAAGCATCCTTCATTCTCCACGTGCCTATTAGTTGTTAGAACTTAGGATTTATGTGCTAAAAAGGAAAAAGAAACCTAAAGGATCTTTAGAAAAATCATTAGGTACAATTTTAATAGACAAGTTTGGGGAATTTATACGGCACCCTGTTCAAAGAGTAAAATTTGAATTTTACTCCAGAGACTATTTGACACCAAATAATCTCTGTCATCTGACTCTTTGGTGCCCACTGGGCACAATGTGCAGTTATGGTAATGACATTAGAAGGTTTCTGTTATGGGACAGTGCTTAGCACCAAAAATGGTTTCTCATTCTTGGTTCAGTAACTAGATGTGGAAGACAGTCTGTATCATTTAGGAACTGCTGAGTGTAGAATATTATCATAGAGCAAGTATGTTAAAAAACTTCATGTGCTGATTCAAGGTGTGACTCGAAATATCTTTTTATCTCAGATTAGAAAGCCTAGATTTTCCAGATAGAGAAGATGAGCCTTATCTACAGGGAAATTACAATTTTATTCCTGACTTTAGCATAAACTTCACTGATATAATAAATATTTGACTTGGTCTTACTATTCAGTGTTTAAGTATATTTTCTTATTGTTATCGTAATGGCTTTCTTTGAGGGAAATTTCCAAGTCTTTGCAAAAGGACAAATAAGAGGACCGAATACTTCCTCTGTGGTTTCTGGAGAGGGCATGTGACTTAATGTTTTGCTACTAACCACTGAAGCAAAGACTGTGGTAATGATGGAATTCAGGTGTCTGGCCACCAGTCCAACACTCCTGTGATGATGTGAGCTCTGAAGGCAGCAGCTCTAAAGCCTCGGAACAGCCCTGATTTTTGTTTCTTCATTTGTTTAAGATATACAGTTACTGTTGTTTATAAGTAAGACGTAACTGACAAAACTGATTGAAATAACAATAGGATTGAGAATTCTCTTGAGGTTCAGTGGTTAGGACTCTGCACTTTCACTGCCAGGGTCTCAGGTTTGATGCCTGTTTGGGAAGTGACGATCCCACAAGAACACTGTATCGCTTGGATAGTTTCTAGGTATCCCATTTCTGTTAAGTACATATTTGTAAGGGAAAGAATTATTTTAAAAGTGCGTTATTTTAATTCAAAGCTGAATATCCAAAAATTGGCATCACAGTTTTCACAGCATATGATGAGAAGGCTGTGTTTTAAACTATCCTTTCCTTTTGCTACAATATATCCTTTGAAAGCTTCCCAATTCTTGAGGGACAAGTCTTACAAAGAGTTCTTGAACCTTCAGAAAGCATCATATACTTTCATCTTACACCTCTGATCAGAAAGAAATGTATTTTCTATAACTGTGTTGTTTTAATAATACATTGTGTGATTTTTGGAGAAAAACACAACATTAATAACTGCAAAGTACTATCAAAGTTATTATGTGTTTTTGAAAACTTTCTGCAAGTATACTTCAGAAACAAAGGTTTCAATATAATCACTTGATGGGGCTTTTCCTTTTAATAAATTGCCAATGTGAATTGTTATAAAATATTAAAGCATAGGGAATATGAAAGACTTTATGTTTTATCATTCAGTAAATCTTATTTATAATTCTCAAAAATTCTTCAAACAAAATAAAGGATTTTTTAATAGATGAGACTTATATTTATAGACAGAAAGATGTTCTTATGCCAAAATTGTGCCTTCCTACAGTCCTTATAGTTTAAATACACCTGCACTCTACAGGGTGCAAAAATCAGCCTCTTCCCCAAACAGTCCTCAAAGAGTTGTTTTTCTTTAAGTAGCTACACATAAATAAAGTTGTCATATATAACCCTCAGGTATTCAATATTTCAGAAATATTTATGTAATCTAAATTAATATGCACTACATACACTATTAGGCATAGTAAAATGTGTTTTTATCAAACTAATATAAAATTAATAAAAAATATCCTCATGTATTTGTCTATTTAGCATCTAGTATGTATCTGGCCCTGAATTAGGAGTCAATAATACAAAATAAAATCATTGTATCTTTTACCTAAAAGAACCTAGAGTCTATATATTCTAGGAGTAAGAAAAGAAAGTTCGTATATGCCAATAAAGTGGACAACATGGGAGAAATGGACAAATACATAGAAAAAGTATAACATTCTAAAACTGAACCAAGAAGAAATAAAAAATATGAACAGACCAATCACAAGCATAGAAATTAAAACTGTAATAAAAGATCTAAAGCCCAGGACCAGATGGCTTCACAGGTGAATTCCACTAAAAATTTAGAGAAGAGCTAAAACCTTTCAAACTTGAACTCTTCCAGAAATTTGCAGAGGAAGAAAAATTCCCAAACTCATTCAACGAGGCCACCGTAATTCTGATATCAAAGCCAGACAAATACGCCACCAAAAAAAGAAAGCTACAGGCCAATATCACTGATGAACATAGATGCAAAAATCCTCAAGAAAATTTTAGCCAACCACACATCACGATCAAGTGGGCTTTATTTCAAGGTTGCAATGATCTTTATTTATTTATTTTTTTGGTAATTAATTTATTTTTTATTGGAGGCAAATTATTTTACAATATTATATTGGTTGGTTTTGCCATACATTGACATGAATTCACCCCAGGTTTACATAAGTTCCCCCTCCTGAACCCCCCTCCCACCTCCCTCATCCCTTTATCCTCCCTCTGGGTCATCCCCACATGCCAGCCCCGAGCATCCTATAACATGCATTGACCCTGAACTAGTGATTCGTTTCACATATGACAACATACGTGTTTCAATGCCATTCTCCCAAATCATCCCACCCTCACCCTCTCCCACAGAGTCCCAAAGACTGTTCTATACATCTGTGTCTCTTTTGCTGTCTCGTATACAGGGTTATCATTTGCATCTTTCTAAATTCCATATATATGCGTTAGTATACTGTATTGGTGTTTTTCTTTCTGGCTTACTTCACTCTGTATAATAGTTTCATCCACCTCATTAGAACTGATTCAAATGTATTCTTTTTAATGGCTGAATAATACTCCATTGTGTATATGTACCAAAGCTTTCTTATCCATTCATCTGCAGATGGACATCTAGGTTGCTTCCATGTCCTGGCTATTATAAACAGTGCTGCAGTGAACATTGGAGTACATGTGTCTCTTTCAATTCTGGTTTCCTCGGTGTGTATGCCCAGGAGTGCAATTGCTGATCATATGGCAGTTCTATTTCCAGTTTTTTGAGGAATCTCCACACTGTTCTCCATAGTGGCTGTACTAGTTTGCATTCCCACCAACAGTGTAAGAGGGTTCCTTTCTCTCCACATCCTCTCCAGCATTTATTGCATGTAGACTTTTGGATAGCAGCCATTCTGACTGGTGTGAAATGGTATCTCATTGTGGTTTTGATTTGCATCTCTCTGATTATGAGGGATGTTGAGCATTTTTTCATGTGTTTGTTAGCCTTCTTTATGTCTTCTTTGGAGAAATGTCTGTTTAGTTCTTTGGCTAGCCAGACTTATCAAGAAACAAAGGGAGAAGAACCAAATCAATAAAATTAGAAATGAAAATGGAGAGATCACAACTGACAACACAGAAATACAAAAGATTATTAGAGAATACTATCAGCAATTATATGGCAATAAAATGAATAACCTGGAAGAAATAGACAAATTCCTAGAAAAGTACAACTTTCCAAAACTGAACCAGGAAGAAATAGAAAATCTGAACAGACCCATCACAAGCACGGAACTAGAGGCTGTAATCAAGAATATTCCAGCAAACAAAAGCCCAGGTACAGACGGCTTCACAGCCGAATTCTACTAAAAATTTAGAGAAGAGCTAACACCTATTCTACTCAAACTCTTCCAGAAAATTGATGAGGAAGGGAAACTTCCAAACTCATTCTATGAGGCCACCATCACCCTAATCCCAAAACCTGGTAAAGACGCCACAAAAAAAGAAAACTACAGGCCAATATCACTGATGAACATAGATGCAAAAATCCTTAACAAAATTCTAGCAATCAGAATCCAACAACATATTAAGAAGATCATACATCATGACCAAGTGGGCTTTATCCCAGGAATGCAAGGATTCTTCAATATCCACAAATCAATCAACGTAATACACCACATTAACAAACTGAAAAATAAAAATCATATGATTATCTCAATAGATGCAGAGAAAGCCTTCGACAAAATTCAACATCCATTTATGATAAAAACCCTCCAGAAAGTGGGAATAGAAGGGACGTACCTCAACATAATAAAAGCTATATATGACAAACCCACAGCAAACATTATCCTCAATGGTGAAAAACTGAAAGCATTTCCCCTAAAGTCAGGAACAAGACAAGGGTGCCCACTCTCACCACTACTATTCAACATAGTTCTGGAAGTTTTGGCCACAGCAATCAGAGCAGAAAAAGACATAAAAGCAATACAAATTGGAAAAGAAGAAGTAAAACTTTCACTGTTCGCTGATGACATGATCCTCTACACAGAAAACCCTAGAGACTCTACCAGAAAACTACTAGAGCTAATCAATGATTACAGTAACGTTGCAGGATATAAAATCAACACACAGAAATCCCTTGCATTCCTATACACTAATAATGAGAAAATAGAAAGAGAAATTAAGGAAACTATTCCATTCACTGTTGCAACGAAAAGAATTAAATACTTAGGAATATATCTACCTAAGGAAACAGAAGACTTGTACATAGAAAACTATAAAACACTACTGAAAGCAATCAAAGAGGACACTAATAGATGGAGAAATATACCATGTTCATGGATTGGAAGAATAAATATTGTAAAAATGAGTATACTACCCAAAGTAATTTATACATTCAGTGCAATCCCTATCAAGCTACCAACGATATTTTTTGCAGAACTAGAACAAATAACCTCACAATTTATATGGAAATACAAAAAACCTCGAATAGCCAAAGCAATCTTGAGGAAGAAAAATGGAACTGGGGGAATTAACCTGCCGGACTTCAGGCTCTACTACAAAGCCACAATCATCAAGACAGTATGGTACTGGCATAAAGACAGAAATATAGATCAATGGAACAAAATAGAAAGCCCAGAGATAAATCCACGCATCTATGGACACCTTATCTTTGACAAAGGAGGCAAGAATGTACAATGGAGAAAAGACAGTCTCTTTAACAAGTGGTGCTGGGAAAACTGGTCAGCCACCTGTAAAAGAATGAAACTAGAACACTTCCTAACACCATACACAAAAATAAACTCAAAATGGATTAGAGAGCTAAATGTAAGACCAGAAACTATAAAACTCCTAGAGGAGAACGTAGGCAAAACACTCTCTGACATAAATCACAGCAGGATCCTCCATGACCCACCTCCCAGAATATTGGAAATAAAAGCAAAAATAAACAAATGGGACCTAATTAAAATCAGAAGCTTCTGCACAGCAAAGGAAACTATAAGTAAGGTGAAAAGACAGCCTTCAGAATGGGAGAAAATAATAGCAAATGAAGCAATAGATAAAGGATTAATCTCCAAAATATGCAATGATCTTTATATTCACATCTCTATCAATGTGATACACCATATTAACAAACTGAAAGATAAAAACCATATTATTATTTCAGCAGATGCAGAGAAAGCTTTTGAGAAAATTCAACACCCATTGGTAGCTCAGCTGGTAAAGAATCTGCCTGCAATGCAGGAGACAGCAGTTTGATTCCTGGGTTAGGAGTATCTGCTAGAAAAGGGATAGGCTACCCACTCCAGTGTTCTTGGGCTTCCCTTGGGTTCAGCTGGTAAAGAATCTGCCTGCAATGCAGGAGACCTGGGTTTGATCCCTGGGTTGGGAAGATCTCCTGGAGAAGGGGACAGCCATTCACTCCTGTATTCTGAATTCCATGGACTCTATAGTCCATAGGGTCGCAAAGAGTCGGACATGACTGAGCAACTTTCACTTATGATAAAACTCTCCAGAAAGTAGGCATAGAAGGAACATACCTCAACATGAAAGCTGTATAAAACAAACCCACAGCAAACATTATCCTCAATGATGAAAAATTGAAACCATTTCTTCTAAAATCAGGAACAAGACAAGGGTGCCATCTCTTATCACTACTATTCAGGCACTATTCAAAGCCCAATTTTGTCACTCTCCTCTTTCACTTTCATCAAGAGGCTCTTTAGTTCTTCTTCACTTTCTGCCATAAGGGTGATGTCATCTGTGTATCTGAGGTTATTGCTATTTCTCTTGGCAATCTTGAGTCCAGCTTGTGCTTTGTCCAGCCCAGCATTTCATATGATGTACTCCACATATAAGTTAAATAAGTTGGGTGTCAATATACAGCCTTGAGGTACTCCTTTCCCAATTTGGAACCAATCTGTTGTTCCATGTCCAATTATAGCTTTTGCTTCTTTACCTGCATACATATTTCTCAGGAGGCAGGTAAGGTGGTCTGGTATTCCCATCTCTTTTAAAGATGTTCACTATCACTCATTAATAGAGAAATGCAAATCAAAGCCACAATGAGGTATCATCTCACACTGATCAGAATGGCCATCATCAAAAAGTCTACAAAAAATAAATGCTGGAGAGGGTGTGAAGAAAATAGTTAGGCCTCTCTTACACTGTTAGTAGGAATGCAAACTGATATAGCCACTATGGAGAACAGTGTGGAGATTCCTTAAAAAACTGGGAATAGAACTGCCATATGACCCAGCAATTTTTCTGCTGGGCATACACCAGAGGAAACTAGAACTGAAAGAGACATATTACCCCAATATTCTTTGAAGCACTATTTACAATAGCTAGGATATGGAAGCAACCTAAATGTCCATCAGCAGATGAATGAATAAGGAAGTTGTGATACATATATACACAATGGAATATTACTCAGCTATAAAAAGGAATGCATTTGAGTCAGTTCTAATGAGGTGGATGAAACTGGAGCCTATTAAATGGAATGAAGTAAGTCAGAAAGAGAAAGACAAATATTGTATATTAATGCATATTTATGGAATTTAAAAAAGACAGTACTGATGATACTATATGCAAGGCAGGAAAAGAGACACAGACATAAAGAACAGACTTTTGGACTCAGTGGGAGAAGGTGAGGGTGGGATGATTTGAGAATACCATTTAAACCTGCATATTACTATATGTAAAATTGATGACCAGTGCGAGTTCAATGCATGAAGCAGGGCACCCAATGCTGACGTTCTAGGGCAACCCTGAGGGATAGGGTGGGGAGGGAGATGGGAGAGGGGCTCAGGAAAGGGGATACACATGTATACTTGTGGCTGATTCATGTTGATGTATGGCAAAAACCATCACAATATTGTAAAGTAATTATTCTCCAATTAAAATAAATTTAAAAAAAGTCATGATAATCCAGTTTTAATCCTGATTCTTTTTATCAATTAAGAAGAAAGAATATTCACACATGATACAATAAATAAGATCTATGCTGTGTGAATATCTGTGTGCATTTTTTGGGAGTGTGAGTGCATGTGTGTCAGGGAGAGACAAGGACCTAGAATTTAAAGGCTTTCCCTGGTGGTCCAGTGATTAAGACTCCATGGTCCCTCAGCAGGAGGCACAGGTTCAATCCCTAGTCAGGGGACTAAAGTCTGGAATGCTGCAAGGCAGGGCCAAAAAAAAAAAAAAAGAAAGAGAGAGAGAGAGACAGAAAGCTTAAAAGTTTAATAAAACACAGGAGCATTCTCATCTTACATTAAGAGTTTAAGGAAGTTTTCCCAGAAGAAGTGAATGTTGAATGGAAAATTTAAATTTGTTTGGGAGGCATGAAAAAGTGAATGTTACAAAAATGAACAAATGTGGAAATAGAGAAAACAATCACAAGAAAATAAAATATTGGAATGTGGTAGCAAAAAAGCCTTTGGAGACAGAAGTCAGATCATGAAGAATCAGAAAAGCAGAGGGGACTGTCATACAGAATGAAGTAAGTCAGAAAGAGAAAAACAAATACTGTGTATTAATGCATATATGTGGAATCTAGAAAAATGGTATGCTGCTGCTGCTGCTAAGTCGCTTCAGTCGTGTCCGACTCTGTGCGACCCCATAGACAGCAGCCCACCAGGCTCCCCCATCATAGATGATCTTATTTGCAAAACAGAAATAGAGATACAGACATGGAGAACAAAAATATGGATACCAAGGGGGACATGGGGGTGGATAAATTGGGAGCTTGGGGCTGACATTATATACAATGTATATATAATGTAATAAATATATATTATTGATACTATGTATAAAATTGATAACTAATCAGAACCTACTGTATAGCACAGGGAACTCTATTCAGTGCTCTGTGGTGACCTAAATGGCAATAAAATCCAAAAAAGAGGGAATATCTGTAAATGGATAGCTGACTCACTTTGCTGTACAGCAGAAATTAATACAACATTGTAAATCAACTATACTTGGATAAAAAAATTTTTTAAAAATAATAAAAACAGAGGGATTTTATCTTACAGTTAATGGAGTAGTATGGATAGCTTACTTTTTCTAAACTTTGCATATCTAGTAAATTTCTTCATAATAGATCCTACATTCTGCGATGCAACCAGTTGTCACAGTCCCAACACTGAAATCCTTACCTAAACAACTCTCTCTCCTCTGGACGACCATGACAGCTCCCTCCCCATCTCCCTGCTTTCCTTCTGTACTTTTACAAGTCAGCTTGCCACTCACAACCAATGTCCTCTTCACCCTTGTCACAGATTGGTCATTCCTCTGCTCAAAAACCTTCAGTTAAGACTGGATCAGACATATATACACTACCATGTGTAAGACAGATGGTGGGAAGCTGCGGTGTAGCACAGGGAGCTCAGCTCGGTGCTCCGCGATGACCTGGACGGTAGGATGAGGGGTGGGAGGAGGGAGATCCGAGGGGTCATGTGTATACATACAGTTGACTCACGCTGTTGCACAGCAGAATCCAACACAACATTGTAAAGCAACTGTACCTCAATTAAAACCAAACCAGGACAAAAATCTCCCGTGACCTCTTTTCTTGACACACAGTAAAAGTGGAATTCCAGACCAGGCCTTGGAGTTAAATTATCAGGCTCCCAGGAGCCTCTTCAACCTTCTTGACTCCTGCTCTTCTCTATATTCACGCTGATTCAACTGTTGGCCCCCGGCTACTGCCAGAGCATCTAAAGGCAGTTTCCATCCACAGATTTATGCTGGCATCCCTTCTGCCTGGCGTGCTCCTTTGCCAGAAGGCTTACAGGTCCCTATGCTTCCTCCAGACTGTCACAAACTCCCACCCTCAGAGCCCCCTTCCCTGACCACCTCTTCTAGAAGAGCATCCTCTTGAGTGCTCTGGATGCTCTCCATCTTTTTCCTTTATAATGTCTTTCACTTCCTGAAATATTGAATACATATAAATTATATATCAGTAATATCTATAATTTAACAATATATTGCACATCTTTCTCTGTAGAAAGTCAGCACCGTGAGATCTGGTATGTTAATTTTATTGTTCAGATCCAAGCATGTAGAAAAATGCTTGAGGCATAGTAATAGAAAATCATTATATATTTTGCTGAATGAATAAATTTGATTGTTGATTCTATGATATGAATGTTGTTATTTAAATATTAAACATAAATATATATATATATATCTCCATGAAATTAAATGATCACAATACAAACATCATTCTATTAAACCATATCTTAATTCACATCATGTCATTATAATAACACAAGGGAATCTTATCAGGTATAAGCAATATTCATATGGAAAATAATCTGTTTTCCTAGTTAATATTGCTTTTATAAATGTGTTACAGGCAAAGACATTCATGTTTTGAGTATTAACTGATGGAGATATATCATAAATAGGATAGGAGAGGGTGAGATGTATGGAAAGAGTAACAGGGAGACTTACATTCAGTTCAGTTCAGTTCAGTTCAGAGTCATGTCCGACTCTTTGTGACCCCATGAATCACAGCACACTACCACATGTAAAATATATAGTCAAGGGGAATTTACTGTATGGATCAGGAAATTCAAACAGGGGCTCTGTATCAATCTAGAGGGGTGGGATGGGGTGAGAGATGGGAAGGAGGTTCCCCTCCCTCTGGCTCTGGCTGATTCACGTAGAGGTTTGACAGAAAACAACAAAATTCTATAAAGTAATTATCCTTCAATAAAAACATAAATTAAAAAAATAGGATAAAATTTCAGTCATTCAAAATGGAATGAAATTTGCTTTTGTAAATATATTCATCAAAATTTTTGCTTTTAGAAGACGTAAGTTGTAATATTAGCATATAACATTGTTAGGACATAAGTACTTCTAATTAAGCCTTCCTCATTACAAACAATAATTAATAATAATGGAGAACAGCCCTTGAGTTAGTTCATTGAGTGACATTTACTCAGAGCTCATCTCAGTGATAGTAAATGATGTGCTTGAAAAACTTAAGTGTCTGAACTTGAAAGACGATTAAGTAATTTCACTTAATTCTTCCATGTGTTGAGCTGTGCTTTGTATCATTGCTGTTGGTGGTGGTAGTACAGAAGCTCAGTCATGTCCAACTCTTGCAACCCCATAGACTGTAGCCCACCAGGCTTCTCTATCCATGGAATTTCCCAGGCCAGACTACTAGAGTGGGTAACCATGTCCTTCTTCATGTCATTGCCATTATTTTCCCCTTTATTCTGATCAGTTCCCTTTCAAGTGAATTGAATGCTAGTTTATCTTTGATTGGCCCATTATTAAAAGATTTTATCTATGTTTAATAAAATCTATAGATGTTTCTACAGATACCTATTGGTTACAGTTTCCTACTTTTTATTAAAAACATTTTGTTGTAATAAAGTATAACCTTCAGATATGAGCACATATTTTCTATCCTATTTCTCTTTGAATACCTCAGTGGCTGACCTGCACTGGATTTAATTGAGATTAAATTAGATATCAATTTTTTTTTCAACTTCCCTATGTTTAATGTTTGCCACAAATTGTTCCCTAAGTGGAAATCATCCATCTGCATTTGTAATCAAATAGAATATTTTCAGGGAAGTATAAATTTTATATAAATGTTTCTATTTTGATTTTACATAAAAAATAGCAATGATAATTAAGACCTTTGGAGAGCTTTCTGTGTTAGTGTGCTCAGGTAGGCCTTCACAGAATTCTCATTTTGTAGATGACAGAATCAAGATAGAGAACTGAGCAGACAAATAACTTAGTTGAAGAATCTTGATATGAAGCCTATTATGACCTTTGGCAGCGTGATCTCAAAGCCTGAGGTTTTAACCACAACTCACAATCCATGTCCTACCTGGAGGGAAATGAACCAGCCAGGCACTAACACCACAGGGATATTTAAGGGAGGAAAAAAAGTAGAGTGATGGGAGCTTCTGAAAATAAATATGTACTTTTCACTGGTAATCACTGTGTAATAAAATGATATCCAAAAGTTACTGGATATAGTAATGCCAAAAAGCAGGCAGAGAGGATTCTAGATATATTCATTTTAGTTAACTAATAAGAAATAAGATCAAAGATAATATAATGATTTACAGTAGCATGGTCTGTTAAATAGAGATTGTCAATAGACTTCTAAATGGTCTCTCCATCCTACTCTTGGTTTCTTCTATCCATTTTAAACAGAGCAGCAAGGGGACTTCCCTGGTGGTCCAGCAGGTGAAAGTCCATCTTCCAAGGCAGGCAACATGGGTTTGATCCCTGGGCAGGGAACTAAGTTCCCACCTACTGCAGGGCATCTAAGCCTGTGCACTACAGCTACTGAGCCTCACACTCTGGAACCTGTGCTTCGCAATGAGACAAGCCCGTGAGAGTCAAGGCAGAACCCATGCACCACACGAAGACCAGCACAGCCAAAAAGAAACCAACAAAGACAACAGCAGCAAAAGTGATCTTGAAACATATAAATCTTGAAGATTTATTAAAATACTTCATCAACTTTCTACTGCACTTGGACTAAAATCCACATTTCTTAACCTAGAACACAAAGCCCTATCCACCTATCTGTATCCCAAACTTACTCCTGCTGTGGACTTCCTTCTGTGTTTCAACTCTCTGGGCTTCTTCCAACATAGCAAGGAGGTATTTGAACTTGATACTCCATCTTCCTAGTGTACTTTCCCCTTGCTTTTGCTAACTTCTACTCAACATGCAAATTTGACTTTAAATGTAGATTTCCTGAATGGAGGTCCACATGATAGTCTTCCAAAGCACAATTTTATCTTACACAGACTACCAGAATTTGTAAGTACATGTTGACTTGTATCTTTCTTTGTTTAATTTCTTTCTTAAAAAATGTAAGCTTGTATAGGCATAGAGTTTAAGTGTACATGTGTAAGCTTTCAGAGGTCACCACAGTCGATAACACCATAAGCACTTCAACCCTTTGATTTCATCTTTTGTTTTATAAGTTTTTCTAAACTGGGTCTGCATGCATGACTAAATAGAATAACTGAACACACCATAACATCTCTCTGGCTTCCCTGATAGCTCAGTTGTTAAGAATCCACCCGCAATGCAGGAGACTCCAGTTCGATTCCTGGGTTGGGAAGATCCACTGGAGAAGAGATAGGCTATCCACTCCAGTATTCTAGGGCTTCCCTTGTGGCTCAGATGGTAAAGAATATGCCTGCAATGCAGGAGACCTGAGTTTGATCCCTGGGTTGTGAAGACCCCTTGGAGAAGGGAAAGACTACCCAGTCTAGTATTCTGGCCTGGAGAATTCCATGAACTGTAGTCCATAGGGTTGCAAAGAGTCAGACAGGACTGAGCAACTTTCACTTTCACCGCTGTCTCACGATTCACAATCTATACTTCAATATGGCACTAAAAGTAGTTTTTAAAGAGTGAATAAAGAAGCCACTTGAACCATTGACTAGAAAAACTGTCACCATCAATATTATTTAGGATATGTTAAACAACTAACAAATAAATGGCCTCCATTTACAACCTACTGAATCACTGTCTCTAGGGGCTAAGGATTGAAAATCTATATTTCAGCTAAGACTTTTGGATGGATCTTATGAATACTAATGTTTGAGAAGCACTGCTCTAAACAAATTTAAGTTTTTATGAACTTACTTATTTATTAATTAAGCCCTGCCCATAATGGGTCATACCTACAATGTTAAGTCATGGTCCCTAAGCTTCAGAATGTACCAGTGAAGATAACTTTTTAATAAGTTAACATCCAGAAGCCTTTTATTATCTGGCCTCTATCCATACCAAAATGAATGAGGGAACTGGTAAAAATGTAAGAAAAACAATTATTTTGCATAATTTCTTCATGTTGCCAGTTGATAGCATCTTTATCATTTCTGCATGAGCTCTGTCTTGTGCCCAAGCTCTGATTTTTTCTTTCTTCTAGTAGTTATCTAGATGATTAGATTATGAACAGACAAACTGATGCTTTTTCAGAGTTTTATTGCTGAAAACTACTTATAGTCATGCTTTCTTTGTTGATTTTAGTTGTTCCTGTTAACTATTTGGCATCATAATTCAGAAATTACAAAACAATATGGACAATTGATGCCAGAAATATAGCACAAATTGTTCTTTAGTGTTATAACACTGGGCTCCCAAATGGGTTCTATTGAAATAATCAAATGATAATTCCTCTGATAACTGTGTTTGGGCATTGAAGTTTTCCCAAATGGATGTTCTTCCATGAAATAAATTATTTCACCTTGCCTGTCCCTGGAAGGAATGAACAAAGAAAGGAAGGAAGGGAAAGAAAGAATGACTGAATGGAAGGAAGGAAGGAAGAAGAAAGGATAAAAGAAATATGTAAACGTTTTATATTCTTTATGAGCTGGTTAGTTAGGTAGTTAGGTGCAGCCATAAAATGAGACCGAGAGGCTCAGGAAAAAGCCAATTTTATAATACATGGGGCTCCTAAAGACAAGAAACATAACATGCCATGCAGGGCCTTTAAGGAAACCACCAGGATGGTCAGGAGGCAGAAGGTAAGATGTAAGGCAGGCTGGCTGGCTGGGGCCTTTATTGAACATTCATAGGGAAAGCAAGGCAGCCCAGGGCAGGGCAGAACAGGGAGGACGGTTTAGGATCTGGCTGTTTGAATAATTTTGGAGGGCTTTTGACAAGGGTGGGCCCTAGTTGTTTGAAGCCTGGCCCTGGGGTATTTAAGGCAGAGAAATGTAGCTTCCTGGGTGCAAGGGCCAGACAGGGGAGTAGGGGAGGCAAGGCTTTGGACTGGTTAGTTTGTATATCAAAGGTATGTACCTGTCTGAGCTCTTCATTATCTCTGAAAAGGTGAAAGGGTTAGTTTTGTGAAATTCTTTGTGACCCCTTGAACTGTAGCCTGACAGGCTCCTCTGTCCATGAGATTTTTCCAGGCAAGAATACCGGAGTGGATTGCCATTCCCTTCTCCAGAGGATCTTCCCGACCCAGGACTTAGAATCTGGGTCTCCTGCATTGCCGGCAGATTCTTTGCCATCTGACTCACCAGGGGAGAACTTGGAGAGGCAGTCTTTCCTCAGTCAGAAAGGAATTTTTGAGTTATCAAACCATTATAGCATACTGAAAATTAAGAACATTTATGATACTGTAAGTGTGTGTATCTTAAGTAAGTGTATCTTAAGTAAGCGGATATACATGCACTCACATATCCCAATACCTATTCCTTTGTTTTAGTTTTTAATGAATTTGTTATAGTACTGCTTCTGTTTTATGTTTCTGCTGTGAAGCATGTGGAATCTTAGCTCCCTGACCAGGTATCAAACCCACACTCCTTGCATTGGAAGGCAAAGTTATAACCACTAGAGAGACTGGATTAAAAACATCTATATTTTTGCATGATACCAATTACAGAAATAATATAAAAAGACTTCATTACACAAAAGGAAGAAAGGAAACAATAAATAGCCACAAACCAATCAGAATTCATTCTTTGATACTAAAATGCTATAAAGTACATTTAATGGGATTTACTAAAATATAATTTTCAAAGGAAGAGGGCTACATCTAAGTACACTAAGCACCAGCTTGTAAAAACAAAATATACATAGTTCCTGTAATCAATTTCTCAAATTTATTAGGAAAGTCCAGTATTTGCTACACATTACAATAATAATATGTGTTAGAGCAAGGATTTTGAAATTCTTTAGTCCACAGAATTTTAAATAGATTTACAGACCTCATTAACCACTTAACTGAAACACATTCAATTGTTCCTTCTATCCCAGCTCTTGTGTAGGTACAAATATCAGCACAATTAGAGAAAAGGGTCACACTTATGACACACCAGAGAAGTCCATCTGTAAGCAAAAATCTATAGTGAAATTTTAACTGATGAAAGAAACAAATTACAAATTCAAGAAGATCACAAAATCATTCTTCATTAGCAAGCTGTTCTCTGAATCCATTTAAATATAATTTACTAACTTCTGGAAAAGTAGATTATGAAACAAGCTAAATTCTATAATTCTATCCTATACATATATATCATATTCCCACTTTATTGCAAATTAAAAGATTAGGTGACATTTTTCAGGGTTCCATAATGTCTTTAACACATTTAAATTGCTTACTACTGCATTTTAGAAAAACTGCTTTAAAAATTAGGTAAGTAGACATCATTTCATTTATGTTGCCTTTGAAAGAGCGTTTGAGTCGTGTATCAATCATGTCTACATGGATAACTGAAAGTTCACAAAAAAAATTTTAAAAAATAAATAATAATTAGTTTCCAAAGAGATAATCATTCAAAAATAAAAATTATATATATATAATGATGACATAATATTAGTTTAATACCATGTGGCTAATAAAAGTCAACACAGTATCTTTACATGGTATTCTTTACCTTCAGAGTAGAAATAAAGAAGGGATAAGTATTAGTTCAGACTAATACTAATCAAGTGTCATTGTTAATATTAAATTCTGTGTATTTGACCTCTAAATTATTTTCTCATAGATAATTTTGCTTTTGAAGTGCATTTTTTCTTGTGCCATTTTAATATTTAAATTCTGCCTCATTTTCCGTAGTTTAATGTTGCTTTTTCCATATGAGGTAAGGAAGTTTCAGCTGAAAGTGTGGAGATGGGAAGAATTTTGACCCTCGTATTTTTTCCTGCTGTTCCTTCTTTGGTCCCATTGTTGTCATTGTTATGTCTAACTCTTTTGCAGCCCCATGGACTATAGCCCAACAGGCTCCTCTGTCCATAGGATTTTCCAGGCAAGAATACTGGAATGGGTTGCCATTTCCTTCTCGAGGGGATCTTCCCAACCCAGAGACTGAACCTATGTCTCTTGCATTGGCAGGCAGATTCTTTACCACTGAGCCACCGGGGAAGGCCCCGAGGACCATTATTATCCAGTAATAAGGAGATTTCTTTCAGAGATTCATATTCTTTACCTTTCTTCTGCCTATAAACTCTTAAGTAAAACACGGAACATTTTTAAGGCTTAATGTCCCAAAAACAAAGAATGTAAAAGAAGCGGTGAAGAAATCTGTCTTATGTGTGAATTCCTTCAACTGCAACTGAGACAGGCTGGGACCTGGGATCCTTTGCTGAAGTGCTTACACCTAGACAAACATCTCCTTTTTAAAAAAAAAAAAAAAAAAAAAGGCTATACCAAGGGTTTAGGTCCTTGGTTTGCAAAAAGAAAAAAAAGTGGGGGGTTCTTGCTTAAAAAAAAAAAAAAAAGCATCCCCAACCTTTTTGCAACAGGGACCAATTTCAAAGAAAATTTTCCACAAACCCGGGTGTCAGGGGAATGGTTTCAGAATGATTCAAGCATATTACATGCCTTATGGATTTTATTTCTATTATTATTACATCAGTTCCTCCTCAGATCATCAGATCCTAGAGGTTGGGGACTACTGCTATAAGGGACTAAAAATAGTATGCATGCACAATTAGGGCAAATTATGAACAAGATACAAAAAGACCAAAAAACATACTGCCATTTCTGGTGGCTCAGATGATAAAGAGTCCACCTGCAATATAGGAGACCTGGGTTTGATCCCTGGATTGGAAAGATCCCCCGAGAAGGAAATGGCTGCCTACTGCAGCACTCTTGTTGGAGAATTCTGTGGACAGAGAACCCTGGTGTGCTACAGTCCACGGAGTCACAAACAGTCAGACAAGAATGAACGACTTTCACTTTCACTTTTTCAGGAGCTAAAGCAGGGACTACACATGCACCCTGCACATGGCACCACCAAGGGGATGGGCTGACCCTCTGAGTCACCCCTCTGGCCCAGCCATTAGACTGGTCACCCCATATAAGGAACCAGCTTGTACCCCCTCAGAAAGTGAACAAGGGAAACTCTTCTTGTTTTTGCTTTCTTACCTGTGGCAGGAGTCCCAGTGAAACCTTGCCTGAATTTCCTGTCTAGTCTCTTATCAATTTCTATTGACTGAGGAGCCCAAGAACCTGGTCAGGAACCAGAACTACACTGATAGCAAAAGAAACGCACTAGATTCACTAACCTGATTTTTAAAGTGAAAAGCTAAATGATATTAGCATAAACATTTGCAACTATTACCTAAGAGACTTCTGATGTCTGCCTCAGCTCTGTGTGAAATTATTCTTGCATGGCATATGTAATTGTTTCTGTCAGGAAAATGGAAACCTTGCCGATATTTACTAATGTGCCTTGGAGAGCACAGTAACTTTGGAGATTTGTGCAGTGTTACCTTTGGAAATGGACATTTTGCAGATAGTTCATAAACCAGCTCCTCAACTCATGTTAGCTAAATTATTCTTGAGGCAACAGTTGTCCTTGGCAAAACCAATTTTGTTATCATTTATAGACAAAAAGGGAATTGAATGACTCAATGATGACGAGGTATGTTTATTAGAGAACTTTATGCAAATCACGAGGTGAAGATATGATACTTACACGTGCCCTTTTTAACTCTACAAAGAGAGTCAGAAATGAGCTGTGACCCTATCTACCAATGTAATTACATTACAAGGCAACTTTGATCTAGTTTATATGAGGGACTCTGTTTTAATTATATGGATAAAATACACATAAAACTTTCTACATCTCTTTATTTTTATTTGAAATAACTGTTTCCACATATTTGTAACAAATTTTACTCTAAATTTGATTCATAGAAACTGATACTACCAAAAATAACTCAATTACACTTTCAACATTTGAGTTGTAAGAGATTAGACACTGAGAAGATTGAGATAATGAGAAAGGTGAGCTCTACAGGGAAAAACAAATACATATTAATATATCCATCTCTAAGATTCTGAAATTCTGGAGTTTATAATATTTTCTAAAAGGAATACCCTAAAATTCAAGTATTATTCTATTCTTTCTTTTCTACGTCCTAGGGGCTTAATACCTAAATATTCATGATCCCAAGATTACAGTTAAGATTGGCCTGAGGAACAAGAGGCAAAGGTTATCCCACTTTTACTGACAGGAAGACTGAGAAAAGAAGTAATGAGGCAATTATGCATAAAAATAATGTAGAAATTGGAATACTAGTCTCTTGACAGCAGAATCATCTTCTCCTTGAGTGAAACAAAGCTACTCATTTTTAAGAAGTCAGAATCCAACTTAATTAGTGAGGCTGAATATAGCACAGACTTTAATAGTCATTTATTTTAGTGTCTTTATGTTTTAATGTGTATTTTAGAATTTTAGTTATCTTGAAAGAAGAGAAATATTGCAGTTCCCAAAGGGACATATTGTGTATTTTGTGAATTTTATTTATTTATGTAATGGGTATTTTATGAATGGTTACATTCATTCTCCTCAAGTCTCTAGAACATCGTGCTGTCTTATAAGAGACCAGAAGGACTACTGAAATTAATATCCAACTCTTCTCAAATCTGAGTAACAAAAAACCAGTTATTCATGAATGGTTGTCCTTTCAAACTTTAAAATTTCTTAGCTCCTCATTCAAAATATTCACTTTTATGAACACAATATGACATTAAGCACCCATTCTTAACAAATAAACTTGTTCTTTTGGCTTCCAATTCTGTTTTCATTTTACAAAATGATGAGCAGATAGATTCCAACTCAATTATCAGGAGCCAAATATATATATCAATAGCAACAGGAGTTGAAGATTGGACTTCAAGGATTCAAAGTACAATAAAAGTTTTTGGTGTAGATTATGTAATATACTGCATTCGTGTGGAATTCTTAGCTACTACTATGTTAGAATGGCATCTGGTCCCATCACTTCATGGGAAATAGATGGGGAAACAGTGTCAGACTTTATTTTTTTGGGCTCCAAAATCATTGCAGATAGTGATTGCAGCCATGAAATTAAAAGATGCTTACTCCTTGGAAGGAAAGTTGTGACCAAACTAGATAGCATATTAAAAAGCAGACACATTGCTTTGCCAACAAAGTCCATCTAGTCAAGGCTATGGTTTTTCCAGTGGTCATGTATAGATGTGAGAGTTGGACTGTGAAGAAACCTGAGCGTTGAAGAATCGATGCTTTTGAACTGTGGTGTTGGAGAAAACTCTTGAGAATCCCTTGGACTGCAAGGAGATCCAACCAGTCCATCCTAAAGGAGATCAGTCCTGGGTGTTCATTGGAAGGACTGATGCTGAGGCTGAAACTCCAATACTTTGGCCACCTCATGTGAAGAGTTGACTCACTGGAAAAGACCTTGATGCTGGGAGTGATTGGGGGCAGGAGGAGAAGGGGATGACAGAGGATGAGATGGCTGGATGGCAACACCAACTCTATGGACATGAGTTTGAGTGAACTCTGGGAGTTGGTGATGGACAGGGAGGCCTGGCGTGCTGTGATTCATGGGGTCGCAAAGAGTCGGACACGACTGAGCGGTTTAACTGAACTGTACTGAACTGAACTATGTTAGAAAGTAGAGATAAGGTTAACTGAAAACATTCAAGACATGGAAGCAACCCAAATGTCCATTGACAGATGAATGGACAAAGAATATGTTGTATATGTGTATGTGATATGTGTGGAGTAATACTCAGACATAAAAATAATGAAATACTGCCATTTGCAGCAACATGGATGGACCTAATGATTATCATGCTAAATGAAATAATAAATCAAAGACAATATCATATAATATCATTTATAAGTGAAATCTAAAAATGATATAAACAGAAAGTGAAAGTGAAGTCTCTCAGTCATGTCCGACTCTTTGTGACCCCATGGACTGTAGCTTACCAGGCTCCTCTGTCCATGGGATTTTCCAGGCAAGGATACTGGTGTGGGTTGCCCTTTCCTTCTCCGGGGGATCTTCCTGACACAGGGATTGAACCCAGGATTCCCACATTGCAGGCAGAGGCTTTACCGTCTGAACCACCAGGGAAGCTGATAAAAACAAAAGTATATACAGAACAGAAATAGATGCATAGACACAGAAAACATACTTCTGGATACCAAAGTGGAAAGTTAGGGGGTAAGGATGAATTAGGGGTTTGGGATTAATACATACAGAATATCATATATAAAGTAGAAACCAAGGGCCAACTGTATAGGACTAGAAATCATACTCAATATTTTGTAATAACTTATAAGGGAAAAGAATCTAAAAAATGCATATATGTATAATGAATCACTTTTCAGTACAATCTGACACTTAACACAATATTGTAAATCAACTATACTTCAATAAAAAAAAATAAAGGCCATTGGCAAAAAGTCCAAAAGTGAATACAAGTATATGAATGTGCTGAAATAAGCAAGCAAACAAAAAACAAATGTATCACTTGAAAAGACTATGATTTTGACTTTTTTCCTAAATAATTCAGTTCAAGCTATTTTTTCCACCATGTCAAACAAAGAAGATGGTTCTGTATCTCATAAACCTCTCTTCTTTATAAACTTGATGAAATGCAGGACAACTAGAAAGCAGAGATATAAATAAATATTCTCTATTTTCCAGAGTTCAAGCGAAAAAAGTGACTGGAACTAACTGCAGTTTCTCATTTGTGTGCTGTGCTGTGCTTAGTCACTTAGTCGTGTCCAACTCTTTGCAACTCCACAGAGTGTAGCCTGCCAGCCTCCTCTGTTCATGGGGATTCTCCAGGCAAGAATGCTGGAGTTGGTTGCCATTCTATTCTCAGGGGATCTTCCCAACCCAGGGATCAATTCTTTACCATCTGAGCCCCCAGAGAAGTTCCTTTGTGTGGTTAAAAGCAGCATTCGATGGATGAACTGATCAATGGGTAGAATAATGATAGATGGGTAGGGAATTTCAAAATTTTAATGTGTTCGTAGCTCCTCTCTTCATGTGTAGGATATACTTAAGAGATTCTCATCTTTGCACTATTGCTTTTAATGAAAGTGATTAAAGATTGGAAAGAAACGATGCAGTCCTATTTTCTGAATACTGTTCCCCTGCGTACCCACCCCTCCTGAATCTTGGTGCCTAGACTGTTTCATTGTTATGCCATAGTGGTCCTGCCTGAAGAGCCACCTGTATTTGTACATCATCACAGGCCTCCTTTTTTTGGCAGCAATAATTCCCTCAGCCCAAAACTTCCATCCCAGGAACAGCTGTTTCACCACCACTAACAATAATCTAATAACTAGATACAAAAAAACAAAAATCCTTCTATTCATTTCCCTATTATTTGCAGTCTGCAGAGAAACATGCCATTCATACTAATGGTGGTCTCCTGCAAAATTTATGTTTCATTTTTTGTCTAGGGGACTGAGAAGGAATGGCAGTTGATCTCCAATTGGAAACAATTAGCTGGACTCTGAAAGAAAAACAGGGATGAAACTTTCTGCATGTAATTACTTTATTGATTAACAAGTAAATGTTTTGAAATTACTTCTCATATACATGTTGCTCCACTTATTGAATTGCAATCCCTGAGATCATTTTATTCCTTAATAAAAAGATCATATGAAAAATTCCTAACTTCATCTTCTTCAAACTTATTTTCTAAACTTCAGTTTGTTAAATTCAGACTTAACAAAATGATAGAACAATTTGGTTGCAGGCAGAAACTACTATTTTTCACTATCAATGTATCACCCCATGGTTAACTTTCTATTGAAGTCTAATAATCTTTTTTTTTCTTTTTTTTTAATGGGGTAATTCACAAAGAATTAAGGTAGACTTTCAAAAGCAGCTACATTTTCTGGCTGAAAAGTTCTTGAGAACTGTCAGTTATCTATTTCGGTCTGAACATTCAAGTTATTATTATTTGGCTGCACCATATAGCTTGTGGGATCCTAGTTCCCCAACCAGAATTGAACCCAGGCCATCAGGCCACTACAGTATAACTGCCAAGCCCTAATCATGGGACAGCCAGGAAATTCCCCTAAATGGAACTTCTGGGCAACAGTAGGGTTTCTCAGCAGCAGAACTATTGACATTTGAGATGGGATAATATTTGGTGGGAACTGTCCTGTGTACTACAGGATATTTGGCTGCATCTCTGGATTCACAAACAGTTGGACACAACAGAGCGACTCAGCACAGCACACTGGAATCTACTTGTCAGAAGTACGATGTCAGTAGTACTTCTCCCTCACACCTAGCCATGACAATCAGAAATGTCTCCAGATATTAATAAATATCCCTTCTGTATAACATCACCCAGGTAGAGAACAATAGGAATAAAGCATTCACTTCTCCATTATCATGGGATAATTCAATTTTGAGAGGAAATTCATCCCTGTAGAGCTATAATCTGCTATCCTGTTGCTTTTATTTTTAATTTTATACTCCTCAGTTATGACATCTACTCTTCTTAAGTGGGCTTCTTCCATCAATCTTTGCCCCTTGTTCTATCTCCTGTTTCCCATTAATTCTATAATTATGCATGTTTGGTGACCCACATATCAGGGGAATTAAGTGACAAGATTATACTCCTTAGATTCTTATGGGTTATAAAAATGATAGAATAAAAACAACTCCATTCCGTTCCGTTCAGTCACTCAGTCGTGTCCGACTATTTGCCACCCCATGAATCACAGCACGCCAGGCCTCCCTATCCATCACCAACTCCCGGAATTCACTCAAACTCACGTCCATCAAAGCGGTGATGCCATCCAGCCATCTCATTCTCTGTCGTCCCCATCTCCTCCCGCCCCCAATTCCTCCCAGGATCAGAGTCTTTTCCAACGGGTCAACTCGTCGCATGAGGTGGCCAAAGTATTGGAGTTTCAGTTTTAGCATCAGTCCTTCCAATGAACACCCAGGATTGATCTCCTTGAGAATGGACTGGTTGGATCTCCTTGCAGTCCAAGGGACTCTCAAGAGTCTTCTCCAGCACCACAGTTCAAAAGCATCAATTCTTCGGCGATCAACTTTCTTCACAGTCCAACTCTCACATCCATACATGACCGCTGGGAAAACCATAGCTTTGAGTAGACGGACCTTGGTCGGCAAAGTAATGTCTCTGCTTTTTAATATGCTATCTAGGTTGGTCATAACCTTCCTGCCAAGGAGTAAGCGTCTTTTAATTTCATGGCTGCAATCAGCATCCACAGTGATTTTGGAGCACCCAAAAATAAAGTCTGACACTGTTTCCACTGTTTCTCCATCTATTTCCCATGAAGTGATGGGACCAGATGCCATGATCTTTGTTTTCTGAATGTTGAGCTTCAAGCCAACCTTTTCACTCTCCTCTTTCACTTTCATCAAGAGGCTTTTTAGTTCCTCTTCACTTTCTGCCATAAGGGTGGTGTCATCTGCATATCTGAGGTTATTGATATTTCTTCCAGCAATCTTGATTCCAGCCCAGCGTTCCTCATGATGTACTCTGCATGTAAGTTAAATAAGCAGGGTGATGATATACAACCTTGACGTACTCCTTTTCCTATTTGGAACCAGTGTATTGTTCCATGTCCAGTTCTAGCTGTTTCTCTGACCTGCATAAGGTTTCTCAAGAGGCAGGTCAGGTGGTCTGGGATTCCCATCTCTTTCAGAATTTTCCATAGTTTATTGTGATCCGCACAGTCAAAGGCTTTGGCATATTCAATGAAGCAGAAATAGATGTTTTTCTGGAACTCTCTTGCTTTCTTCATGATATATCAGGTTAAAATTTGTTATATTTCCATAGCCATATCTCAATTAGTGGAAATATAGAACTTGTGAGCAAATCTTATTTTTAACAAAATACAGTTAAAAAAAAAAAAAGTGAAAAATGACATCCTGCTCATTAATAATGACTTCCAGGTCAAAATATTTTCCAGTTTTCACAATTTTTATAAATTGATTGTTTCACCATAAGAGTCTAAGTACCTCAAGAAGCTATACCCAGGTCAGAGTCTACATGATTGTGATAATTATTATATCCACAAAGTTAAATGCACTCAGTTATGAAAAGAGGCAAAGCACTGTCTCAATGGCTTTTGTCTACATAGTATCAGCCTCATTGTTCTCTTTCTTCATCTGTAAAATGACTGCGTTTGTAATAAGAATTAAGTAAAGAAATATACATAAAGCAATTAAAATAGTACTTGGAACATAATAACTGCTCAGTAATATTCTTTGACAGAGTTTTCCTACTCCACTTAATCGAAATCCAACTAATAGGTATTAAGAACCAAAATTTTTGTGAAACTCATTTATTCCATCAAATATTGTCCACATTTGAATATCTTTTAGACACTTCAAATATAATTTATACCATAACAAACTTAAAATCTAACCAAGTTTTATATTTCCCCTTGTATTTTCCAACTCTATGTATATTTCTATTTTTTAATACCTTAATGGGGTTGATAGTTTTTTAAAATTTCTATCTCCTTGATTTGTTCCATTTTCCCTGTTCTTCAGACAGCATACCCCCTCCTTCGAACCATCTAACTTGAGTTTCTATCTCCTAACTTGTGGTCCTGCTCAGATAACAAATCTTATTGTTACTATACACTCTGATCTTTCTAAAAGAAATAATCTGATGAAGTAACTTCTTACTTAAAATCCTTCAATAGCTTTCATGACAATTCAAGATAAAATCTGATGTCCTTAGGGTACTAAAGAATGTTTTTTATGAACTGGGCTCTATTCACTCTCACCTTATCTTTGTCCCTTTTCACCTTGTATCCCTTACCAGAGTCCTACTGAATCATTTGAAGTTGGTCAATTCTGTGTGGTGTTCTGACAGCCTTCATTCTAACTCATATCTCCCTCCATCTGCTTGGAACTCCTTGCTGCCCATATTTCCTGGACTGTTTTCTAACTTTTTTTTTTTTTTAGTAAATGCCAATCTTGGGTGCTTACATCTTCAGTTCAGTTCAGTTCAGTCGCTCAGTTGTGTCCAACTCTTTGTGACCCCATGGACTGCAGCACATCAGGCTTCCCTGTTCATCACCAACTCCCAGAGTTTACTCAAACTCATGTCCATTGAGTCAGTGATGCCATCCAACCATCTCATCCTCTGTCATCCCCTTCTTCTCCTGCCTTCAATCTTTTCCCAGTCCAATGAGTCAGTTCTTTGCATCAGGTGGCCATAGTATTGGAGTTTCAGCTTCAGCATCAGTCCTTCCAATGAATATTCAGGACTGATTTCCTTTAGGATGGATTGTTTGGATCTCCTTATTTACATTTTACCTAGGACTTATTTCTTTATAATGTTTATTATATTATCCTTGCTGTTGATGTTTATTTGTCTGACTCTTCCTAAGATACACAGATTCTTAAGGGTTGGTGCTATTTTTTTCCTTTTCTCTGTAACCCATGATGGCTTATGTTTTTCTAACTGTATCTGAGAATGAAAGCATCTAAAGTAACATTGCTGAAAGATATTTAAAGAAATTGCAAAAATCATTGTCAGTATAGTGTCATTTCTTTACTATTTAGATATATCCAGATTTGAATCCCAGTTCCATAACATTACTTACTATTTTGTGTATTTTGATGCAGTCAATGCTTTATTTACAAATTGCATTTCCTCTTTTGTAATATTGTAAATAATTCTTGATACAAAAGGTTGAGCTTAGACTTGAACAAGATAAAAATATATGAGGCAAAGGGTAGGCATTAAAAAAATAGCACCTATAATAGTTGGTTTCACTTCTAATTTCAATTCAAATTCCAAGCAGGAGTTGATATTCCTATAAAAAATTAAAAATGTGCTGAATTTTCAAAGCACATCAGAATGGCCCTACTAAAATGATCCTATAAAATTAACATGAGGCTTGAAAAGATTCATGGAAAGAAATGACAAAGAAAAGATAGTTTCAAATCATGACGAACAACTTAGAGTCGTGAACAGTCACTGTGTTGTACCTAAGTCTTTCTCAGAATGGGACAAAAAAATGATGCCAATAAACAAGTGAAAACATAGAAAATAATAAAAAAGATTGTGATGAATTCATACCTGAAGTCATAATTATTGAATAACATTCCAGGTTTGTAGTGTTCTTGGAAATATTGGCTAATAACAGAACATACATGCGGCTTCCCTGGTGGATCAGTGGGTAAGGAATCCGCCTTCAATTCAGTAGATGCAGGAGATGCAGGTTCAATCCCTAGGTTGGGAAGATCCTCTACAGGAGGGCATTGCAACCCACTCCAGTATTCTTGCCTAAACAATCCCATGGGCAGAGGAGCCTGGTGGGCTATAGTCCATAGGGTTGCAAATAGTCAGACACAGCTGAACCTACTGAACATGCAGAACACAACAGAACATATATACAATTTAAAATGAAGAAATATACATATGCTAAAAGTTTTTTATTATGAGGGAGTATGTTCAAAATTTGTAGAACACTGAGATAGATACATGGTGTAGCAGCAGGAGGCCACCATCAACATTGGACATAACATGGTGGAAGGAAATAAACTCTTTGGAAGCCTGCAAACAGTCAACAGTCAGTTCTTCCAGGACATACTTTGACTGATTGCAGAGACACATGCACAATAATTAAGACTGATCTTGCAGATAAACTCACATTCTGGGTTAAGTGCAATAAGGGGTACTGGCAAGTGAGTTCAGACTCAACAGGAGACCTAGTCCCTCAGTTATACATCAGCGGAAAAACTAGAGATAATTATTGAATATATGTGTGCTTCCCTGGTGGCTCAGATGGTAAAACGTCTGCCTGCAGTGCAGGAGACCTGGATTCAATCCCAGGTCAGGAAGGTCCCCTGGAAAAGGGAATGGCTACTCACTCCAGTTATTTTGCCTGGGAAATCTCAGGGACAGAGGAGCCTGGTGGATTACAATCTGTGGGAGAGCAAAGAGTCATTGAACATACTGCATATCTGGATTCTATCATGTATAACTATGTTAGGAAATAAAAATTTTTAATAGATTAGGTTTTGTCTCCTTCAACAGAACCTTCTGCTACTTTCTTGAAGGAGATAAGCTGTTAAATGCTGACATTTAGACCTGATGATCAGTGTCAAGATTCTGGTGCTGAAATTAAGTTAAAACACAGTGAGCAGAGGGCTTTCCAGAATTCACACATAAGAAGTCATGTTTAACTAAGTCCTATAACAAAACATGAACATGATTCCAAAATCACATAGACCAGAATCAACAAAATTTAAGTGACTGAATATAGTGTCAATATATTAATCATCATATTTGTCTTTAATTTCAATTTTTGTATTTTTCTATATGTGTAATAGTACAACCCTAAGTGATTTTAATCATGTTCATATGATTTTTTTTCACAAACACAGAATGTTATCCCATGTATTATATAGACGTGATTTGTTCTATTTATTTTCCACAATACTTCTAAAAGCTTCTTTTGTTATATTTTCAAGAGTAAATATTAGCCTATAAAGCATACACAGGTCCAGGTTTTAAATTTTTTATTCAGCAATTATTTTCTGAGAAGAAATGTGCGATAACATTGCATAAATTGCATAAACTCTTCCCATCTGAATGCTTATGCCCTTTGCAGTGTGACAGCTTTTCCCATGTAGGGGTGAAGTCTATTTCTCCACCTAGTCAATTCTGCTCTGTCCATTGACTTGCTTGGGTCAAGGAGACATTAGCAAATAGGGTGCACGCAGAGTCTTAAAATGTACTTGTGCCATGAAGGCATGCTCTTTCTGTGCTTGCTCTCTTAAGATCGGCTTGTGGATAAAGTCAAAATAGCCTACAGGTATAAATAAGAGACCAGAAGGAAGAGAACCAAGATGCTCTGGCTGACAACCTGCCAGTCACTGGGCAGAGAGAGGCCATCCTGCATATTCAGTCACCATCCAGTGACCATGAATATGAGACAACTGAGCCCATCTCTTCAGCTGGACCAGTCAAAACAGTCCTCAGCCAACCAAGAGAATAGTAAGGTTAAGAAAAAATGATACTTTTAATTCAGTAACTTTGGATGATTTGCTATACAAATAGACAGTTATTAACGCAGTGAATCCTCTCACAAATCAAAAACAAAACACCTTGATGTATAAATTTTATTCTGACAAAGAAGCCTTTTAACATAATTGTAACCAAATGGAAGCAATGATGTAATCATAGTCAGGATGAAAATAAATCCTTGATATTACTCATTCTTAACTGCTAGCTCAAATGCCAGATCAAGTGCTACCATTAAAGAAGACTTTCCAGATTCCTTTTTCTGAAGGTAATTTGTATCTATTTTGTACTTCTGTAGTTTTGGTACTGTGTTTCTCAGAAGACATTGAATTTGCCAGTTTCTTTATTGCATTAATTTTGTGTGCCTGCACTCTTGTTTCCTCAACTTATTTTAAAAAAAGATGAAAGTAGATTTCTTTTTGCATCATCCTCATTTTTCATTATGAGAAACACAATGCTTGGCACATAAAATCATTAAGAGTTATTTCCTCATTGGAAGTCATAGTATTATTCTTGATGCATGGTGTTCCTTTTGCTGTCACAATCCATGATTCAAAGACTTTCTTTTGAAATAAATTTATTTATATGGAACACTTCAGATTTAAGGAGCATTTCTGAAACTGATCAGGACCCTGTGGGGGCCCAGTGCATGAAAGCATTTCAAACAGTTGCCAATCAGGAAAGGGAGGGAATGCAGAGAAAAGTGAAGAGGAGCCTAAAAACAATAATGTAGCCTTAGGGGAGGGTCCTGGTTCTGCCTGAAGGGATACACATAACAATGCCTTTGATCTCCTTTACAGAAGTCAACATTCAAAAACCTAAGATCATGGCATCCAGTCCCATCACTTCATGGAAAATAAAAGGAGAAAAAGTGGAAGTAGTGACAAATTTTATTTTCTAGGGCTCCAGAATCACTGTGGACAGTGACTGCAGCCATGAAATTAAAAGATGTTTGCTCATTGGAAGGAAAACTATGACAAACCTAGACAGCAAATTCAAAAGCTGAGACATCACTTTGCCAACAGAAGTCCCTCAGTCAAAGCTATGGTTTTTCCAGACATCATGTGTGGATGTGAGATCAGTTCAGTCATTCAGTTGTGTCTAACTCTTTGCGACCCCATGGACTATAGCATGCCAACTTCCCTGTCCATCACCAACTCCAGGAGCTTGCTCAAACTCCTGTCCATTGACTGGATGAAGCCATCCAACCATTTTATCCTCTGTTTTCTCCTTCTCCTCCTGCCTTCAATCTTTCCCAACATCAGGGTCTTTTCCAATGAGTGAGTTCTTTGCATCAGGTGGCCAAAGTATTGGAGCTTCAGTGAATATTCAGGACTGATTTCCTTTAGGATGGACTGGTTTGATCTCCTTGCAGTCCAAGGGACTCTCAAGAGTCTACTCCAACACCACAGCTCAAAAGCATCAATTTTTTGGTGCTCAACTTTCTTTATAGTTCAACTCTCACATCCATACATGTGTGACTACTGGAAAAACCATAGCTTTGATTAGATGGACCTTCGTTGGCAAAGTAATGTTTCTCTTTTTTTGGCAAAGTAATGTCTCTGGATGTAAGAGTTGGACCATAAAGAAGGCTGAGCACTGAAGAATTGATGCTTTCAAACTGTGGTGCTGGAGAAACTCTTGTGAGTCCCTTGGACAGCAAGGAGTTCAAACCAGTCAATCCTAAAGGAAATCAACTCTGACTATTCATTGGAGGACCTGATGCTGAAGCTCCCATACTTTGGTGACCTGATACAAAGAGATGACTCATTGGAAAAGACCCTGATGCTGGAAAATATTGAAGGCAAAAGGAGAAGACGGTGGCAGAAGATGAGATAGTTAGATAGCATCACCGACTCACTGGACATGAATTTAAGCAAACTCCAGGAGACTGTAAAGGACAAGGAAGCTTGGTGTGCTGCAGTCCATGGGGACACAAAGAGTTGGACACAATTCAGTGACAGGACAACAACAGAACTAAAATCCCCAGCAAATGGAAGAGGTTAGCATTCCTCATTCCAGAGAAGGTCACAGTTTGAGGAGGCCACCTGAGACCAGATTAAGGAAGTGCAGGCACTGCACACACTCTGATCCTTATCAGCAACTGCCCTTGATCCATTACTATAAAACTCCTCACCAAATCCCTCCAGGTTGGGACCCACAGTTTTCAGGTCATGAGCCTCCTGTGTCCCCCTTTGCCTGGCAAAGCAATAAAGCTCTTCTTCTCTGCTTCACCCAAAACTCTGCCTCTGAGATTTGATTCAACACCAGTGCACTGAGGCCGAGTTTTCAGCATCACTATTTCATTTTTCCAGCCAAGTTGCCACATAGATGAGTGAAAGTATATCCATTCAATTGGTTTGAGTCCCCAAGCTGCCAGGTTTCAATCACTCTATCAAAGAACCCAGACATTTAAACTATGACAACCATCCCTACTATTTCTGCTGCCTCCTATTCAAATTCCTGTCTCATCATTTGGAAATATAACACACAAAATGTGTTATGCCACTAAATTTCCAGGTGGTTTTGTGACAGCAATAGCAATTGAGACAATCTTTGTCCAATATTTTTTCAATTTTAGTAGAAGAATGCTATTTATATGCAGTCCAAACTGTGTTGTGTAAAAATAGTGACTTACTACTTACAGCAACTTTTTAAACTTTGTCCTGGCTCATAAGTCAGATACTTCTTTAAGTTCTGAATTTAACTGTATTTTTGCTTCTGCAAGTGAATGATGGGAAATATTTTTTCCCCTATATCTAAGGTATTCAGCTATATATTTAGCCTTCCACATTCTTTCTTCTGTGGGAAGCAAGCCAACAAACTCTTTTATTTTTCAAATTATTATTATTAGAACCCTGCACTAGGTACAGAAACAGTCTCAGAGTTTTGATGAATAGGATAAAGTTCTCCAAAAGCAAGATGTTGGTCTGGGGAAGGGAGATTAAGTCTGTAAGCAGATAGGTTAGTTCAGTTCAGTTCAGTTCAGTCGTTCAGTCGTGTCCGACTCTTTGAGACCCCATGAATCACAGCACACCAGGCCTCCCTGTCCATCACCAACTCCCGGAGTTCACTCAAACTCATGTCCATTGAGTTGGTGATGCCATCCAGACATCTCATTCTCTGTCATCCCCGTCTCCTCCCACCCCCAATCCCGCCCAGCATCAGACTCTTTTCCATTGAGTCAACTCGTCGCATGAGGTGGCCAAAGTATTGCAGTTTCAGCTTTAGCATCAGTCCCTCCAATGAACACCCAAGATTGATCTCCTTTAGAATGGACTGGTTGGATCTCCTTGCAGTCCAAGGGACTCTCAAGAGTCTTCTCCAACACCACAGATCAAAAGCATCAATTCTTCAGCGATCAGCTTTCTTCACAGCCCAACTCTCACATCCATACATGACCACGGGAAAAACCATAGCCTTGACTAGATGGACCTTGGTTGGCAAAGTAATGTCTCTGCTTTTTAATATGCTATCTAGGTTGGTCATATCTTTCCTTCCAAGGAGTAAGCGTCTTTTAATTTCCTGGCTGCAATCAGCATCTGCAGTGATTTTGTATTCTGAAAGAGATGGGAATACCAGACCACCTGACCTGCCTCTTGAGAAGCAGATAGGTTAGGGAGTCTCCAAAGAAAGGGAACAGATACTACTCTCTTGACTTAAGAGAAATCATTTTGGCCAAAACATGACCACAATGCTTGCCCTTGAACAGGTCTCAGTAATCAATGATCAGAGGCAACAAAGAACGCAGGAACAGAGAAAAGGCAGTCAAACAATAGTGCAGTGATAAAGCAGAGTCTGAGTTCCTCCTCAAAGGATACACATAATAATATGTCACTGAGTTCTTCAGGGACTAAAGCCCTCACCCAGGTGGACAACAGTGAAAACGTGGACCCCTCTGACTTGAATCAACTGAAACTTGAACTCTGTCAACCTTTGCCCCAATTCTGCTGAATTCCCCTCCACTGAAGCCCCTTCATGATGATGTGTGTACCCTTAGCTTAAACTTCCCCAGTTTTACTGCTTGGGGACAATCCTTGCAGCTCTCCTTACCTGCTTCAGACCTTGAGCTTGACTGAATCTACTAGCACAACACCCACCAGAGGTGAACCCAGTTTTCTAGTAAAAGGCCCACCTTTGATTTGCGTAGCCCTTATTCCCCATTTTAATTCTTATGTTAGCTTTAGGTAAATAGATGTTAGAATTGCTGTTAGTATTTGTATAAATGCCTATTTCTAATAGATTACAATGGATTGACAATCCATGTTTGGGGCTTCTGTGATGGCTCAGCAGTAAAGAATCTGCCAGCAATGCAGGAAATGCAGGAGAGAGGGATTTGATCCCTGGGCAGGGAAGATCCCCTGGAGAAGGGCATGACAACCCACTCCATTGTTCTTGCCTGGGAAACGCCAAACAGAGGAACCTGGAGGGCACGGTCCAAAAGGTTGTAGAGTAGGACATGACTGAGCATATACCTTATCATTCAGTTCAGTTCAGTTCAGTTCACTCACTCAGTCGTGTCCGACTCTTTCCGACCCCATGAACCACAGCACGCCAGGCCTCCCTGTCCATCACCAACTCCCGGAGTTCACTCAAACTCATGTCCATCGAGTCGGTGATGCCATCCAGCCATCTCAACCTCTGTTGTCCCTGTCTTCTCCTACCCCCAATCCCTCCCAGCATCAGATTCTTTTCCAGTGAGTCAACTCTTCGCATGAGGTGGCCAAAGTATTGCAGTTTCAGCTTTAGCATCAGTCCTTCCAATGAACACCCAGGATTGATCTCCTTTAGAATGGACTGGCTGGATCTCCTTGCAGTCCAAGGGACTCTCAAGAGTCTTCTCCAGCACCACAGTTCAAAAGCATCAATTCTTCGGCAATCAGCTTTCTTCACAGTCCAACTCTCACATCCATACATGACTACTGGAAAAACCATAGCCTTGACTAGATGGACCTTGCTTGGCAAAGTAATGTCTCTGCTTTTTAATATGCTATCTAGGCTGGTCATAACTTTCCTTCCAAGGAGTATGCGTATTTTAATTTCATGGCTGCAATCAGCATCTGCAGTGATTTTGGAGCCCAAAAAATAAAGTCTGACACTGTTTCCATTGTTTCCCCATCTATTTCCCATGAAGTGATGGGACCAGATGCCATGATCTTCGTTTTCTGAATGTTGAGCTTCAAGCCAACCTTTCACTCTCCTCTTTCACTTTCATCAGGAGGCCTTTGAGTTCCTCTTCACTTTCTGCCATAAGGGTGGTGTCATCTGCATATCTGAGGTTATTGATATTTCTCCCAGCAATCTTGATTCTAGCTTGTGCTTCTTCCAGCCTAGCATTCCTCATAATGTACTCTGCATAGAAGTTAAATAAGCAGGGTGACAATATACAGCCTTGACATACTCCTTTTCCTATTTGGAACCAGTCTGTTGTTCCATGTACAGTTCTAACTGTTGCTTCCTGACCTGAATACAGGTTTCTCAAGAGGCAGGTCAGGTGGTCTGGGATTCCCATCTCTTTCAGAATTTTCCACAGTTTATTGTGATCGACACAGTCAAGGGCTTTGGCATAGTCAATGAAGCAGAAATAGATGTTTTTCGGGAACTCTCTTGCTTTCTCCATGATCCAGCGGATGTTGGCAATTTGATCGCTGGTTCCTCTGCCTTTTCTAAAACCTGCTTGAACATCTGGAAGTTCACGGTTCACATATTGCTGAAGCCTAGCTTGGAGAATTTTGAGCATGACTTTACTAGCTTGTGAGATGAGTGCAATCGTGCGGTAGTTTGAGCATTCTATGGCATTGCCTTTCTTTGGGACTGGAATGAAGACCGACCTTTTCCAGTCCTGTGGCCATTGCTGAGTTTTCCAAATTTGCTGACATATTGAGTACAACACTTTCACAGCATCATCTTTCAGGCTTTGAAATAGCTCAACTGGAATTCCATCACCTCCACTAGCTTTGTTCATAGCAATGCTCTCTAAGACCCACTTGACTTCACATTCCAAGATGTCTGGCTCCAGGTGAGTGATCATGCCATCATGATTATCTTCATTGTGAAGATCTTTTTTGTACAATTCTTCTATGTATTCTTGCCACCTCTTCTTAATATCTTCTGCTTCTTAGGTCCATACCATTTCTGTCCTTTATCGAGCCCATCTTTGCATGAAATGTTCCCTTGATATCTCTAATTTTCTTGAAAAGATCTCTTGTTTTTCCTATTCTGTTGTTTTCCTCTATTTCTTTCCGGCGGTGCAGACGCCGGCCCCTGAGGCGCAGACGTAGAGACGCCAGCTCTGGCACAACCGACCATGCGCAGAAGCGTGGCCCAGAGGAGCTACCCCACGCCCAAGGTCAGGGCGGTGGCTGAGAGGAGCTGTCCCACGTCAAGGAGGCGGTGACTGCGCAGGCACAGGAGGGCCGAGAGGAGCTACTCTACATTCAAGGTCAGGAGGGGAGGCCTTGAGGAGACACCCCTGGTCCAAGGTAAGGTACAGCCGCTGCACTTTGCTGGAGCAGCTGTGAAGAGATACTCCACGACCAGGGTAAGTGAAACCCAAATAAGACGGTAGGTATTGGGAGGGGGCATTAGAGGGCAGACACACTGAAATATCACAAAAACTAGTTGATCTGATCATATGGACCACAGCCCTGTCTAACTCAATGAAGCTAAGCCATGCCGTGTGGGGCCACAAAAGACGGGCGGGTCATGGTGGAGAGATCTGACAGAATGTGGTCCACTGGAGAAGGGAATGGCAAACCACTTCAGTATAGTTGCCTTGAGAACCCCATGAACAGTATGAAAAGGCAAAATGATAGGAGACTGAATGAGGAACTCCCCAGGTCGGTAGGTGCCCAGTATGCTACTGGAGATCAGTGGAGAAATAACTCTAGAAAGAATGAAGGGATGGAGCCAAAGCAAAAACAACACCCAGTTGTGGATGTGACTGATGCTAGAAGCAAGGTCCGATTCTGTAAAGAGCAATATTGCATAGGAACCTGGAATGTTAGGTCCATGAATCAAGGCAAATTGGAAGTGGTCAAACAGGAGATGGCAAGAGTGAACGTAGACATTCTAGGAATCAGTGAACTAAAATGGACTGGAATGGGTGAATTTAACTCAGATGACCATTATATCTACTACTGTGGGCAGGAATCCCTTAGAAGAAATGGAGTAGCCATCATGGTCAACAAAAGAGTCCAAAATGCAGTACTTGGATGCAGTCTTAAGAACGACAGAATGATTTCTGTTCGTTTCCTAGGCAAACCATTCAATATTACAGTAATCCAGGCTTACACCCCAACCAGTAACGCTGAAGAAGCTGAAGTTGAACGGTTCTATGAAGACCTACAAGACCTTTTAGAACTAACACCCAAAAAAGATGTCCTTTTCTTTATAGGGGACTGGAATGCAAAAGTAGGAAGTCAAGAAACACCTGGAGTGACAGGCAAATTTGGCCTTGGAGCACAGAATGAAACAGGGCAAAGGCTAATAGAGTTTTGCCAAGAGAACGCACTGGTCATAGCAAACACCCTCTTCCAACAACACAAGAGAAGACTCTATACATGGACATCACCAGATGGTCAATTCTGAAATCAGATCGATTATATTCTTTGCAGCCAAAGATGGAGAAGCTGTATACAGTTAGCAAAAACAAGACCAGGAGCTGACTGTGGCTCAGATCATGAACTCCTTATTGCCAAATTCAGAATGAAATTGAAGAAAGTAGGGAAAATTACTAGACCACTCAGATATGACCTAAATCAAATCCCTCATGATTATACAGTGGAAGTGCGAAATAGATTTAAGGGTCTAGATCTGATAGATAGAGTGCCTGATGAACTCTGGACGGAGGTTCGTGACATTGTACAGGAGACAGGGACCAAGACCATCCCCATGGAAAAGAAATGCAAAAGAGCGAAATGGCTGTCTGAGGAGGCCTTACAAATGGCTGTGAAAAGAAGAGAAGCGAAAAGCAAAGGAGGAAAGGAAAGATATAAGCATCTGAATGCAGAGTTCCAAAGAATAGCAAGGAGAGATAAGAAAGCCTTCCTCAGCGATCAATGCAAAGACATAGAGGAAAACAACAGAATAGGAAAAACAAGAGATATTTTCAAGAAAAATTAGAGATACCTTATCATTAATTTGTTTTAAATATTTAAAAGGAAGGTATTACTTAGTGCCCTGAGCATCCACAAAGTTCAGTTCAGTTCAGTCACTCATTCGTGTCCAACTTTTGCGACCCCATGAGTCACAGCACACCAGGCCTCCCTGTGCATCACCAACTCCCGGAGTTCACTCAAACTCATGTCCATTGAGTCGGTGATGCCATCAAGCCATCTCATTCTCTGTCGTCCCCTTCTCCTCCTGCCCCCAATCCCTCCCAGCATCAGAGTCTTTTCCAGTGAGTCAACTCGTCGCATGAGGTGGCCAGAGTATTGGAGCTTCAGCTTTAGCATCAGTCCTTCCAATGAACCCCCAGGATTGATCTCCTTTAGAATGGACTGGTTGGATCTCCTTGCATTCCAAGGGACTCTCAAGAGTCTTCTCCAACACCACAGTTCAGAAGCATCAATTCTTCGGCGATCAGCTTTCTTCACAATCCAACTCTCACATCCAAACATGACCACTGGAAAAACCATAACCTTGACTAGATGGACCTTGGTTGGCAAAGTAATGTCTCTGCTTTTTAATATGCTATCTAGGTTGGTCATAACTTTCCTTCCAAGGAGTAAGCGTCTGTTAATTTCATGGCTGCAATCAGCATCTGCAGTGATTTTGGAGCCCCAAAAATAAAGTCTGACACAGTTTCCACTGTTCCCCCCATCTATTTCCCATGAAGTGATGGGTCCAGATTGCCATGATCTTCGTTTTCTGAATGTTGAGCTTCAAGCCAACTTTTCACTCTCCTCTTTCACTTTTATCAAGGGGCTTTTTAGTTCCTCTTTACTTTCTTCCATAAGGGTGGTGTCATCTGCATATCTGAGGTTATCGATATTTCTCCCGGCAATCTTGATTCCAGCCTGTGCTTCTTCCAGCCCAGCATTCCTCATGATGTACTCTGCATATATGTTAAATAAGCAGGGTGACAATATACAACCTTGACGTACTCCTTTTTCTATTTGGAACCAGTCTGTTTTTCCATGTCCAGTTCTAATTGTTGCTTCCTGACCTGCATACAGGTTTCTCAAGAGGAGGGGAGAGAAAAGTGATGCAATGAGAAACCAGTGGTGTCAAGGTCCAAGAGTCCTAACTTTCTGTCTGATGCTGGTGCTCCATTCCAGGAGGTAAGGACCAAAGAACATTGGTCACTTCTCTAAATGCGAGGGAAGGAAATTTTCTCTCTCTGATTTCCTGCTTTCAGTTTATCTCAAATCTACCAATGTATTTTCATCCCCAACTCTTTTTGAAGCTAGAAGTTGCATTTAGAGATAAAACATTGCAAAATAACAAGAGCTGTGTCATAAATTCACAATCCAGTTAGGAGTGCCAGCTACAAATTCTCACTTGCCATTTACCTTTACAATGATTAATTCATGTGTGGCTGCAGCTGCTGACCTTCAAAACCCCCTGAAGGGAGTCCTGGGTAGAGAGGAGGAATGAAGCACTCTGTACCCCAAGAAAAATCAGCTGAACAGGTTTTCAGATAGTTGATTTCAGGAGCTGATTGTAGGAACCCAACTCTTGCATATCCTCACATCTAGAAAAGCACTACATTCCTTCATGGTAACAACCACTCCTCATGACTAGCTGCTGCTGCTAAGTCACTTCAGTCGTGTCCGACTCTGTGCGACCCCACAGACGGCAGCCCACCAGGCTCCCCCGTCCCTGGGATTCTCCAGGCAAGAACACTGGAGTGGGTTGCCATTTCCTTCTGCAATGTGTGAAAGTGAAAAGTGAAAGTGAAATCGCTCAGTGTTGTCTGACATGACTAGCAAAATCCTGCAAAAATATGTGTTTGATTAGAAATACTCCTACTTCATCAAGATCACATATATACTAACCGTCTCCCTCTACCTCTGAGCAGTTTCTCAGGGCTATTTAAGGGGCTGTTAGCTGGGATGTAGTCCTCATTTTGCCTCAAATAAAACTTAACTCACAACCCCCACATTGTGTCTTTTTTTAAGTTAGCAGGATACAGATTGATTAATTGGACAAGTTTAGTGCAGGATGGTAATGTGTGTGTGTGTATGTGTGTGTGTGTGTGTGTGTGTGTGTGTGTGTGTGTACACATGTGTTTGTCAGTTATGTTTTCCCACTTCCAGCTAAAAGAGTAAAATAATGTATCTATGAGATGCAAAGTTTTTTCAGGAGTAAGTATCTCCTTATCAAAATTGTTGGATGAGACAAGAAGAGTGTGCACCCCAGTTTGCTCCTTCTATTGGGCAGCATAGAGGCTTAAGCTCCCCATAGGTCTGATCTGCACATTCCCATCCAGAGTTATCCCTGTTCCTGGTGATTAACCCAGCCCTCATTTTCTCTCCCTAGCTGACCATGTTGTGACATGATGTTTATTGCTCAATTCTTAGAATGTTCCAGGAACCAATGCAGAAAACAGACGGAAGTAAGTTTTGCTGTACTTACTAAAACCGACTTTGTCTTGCTGTTAATGAACATTGATGTAGGCAATAAATGGATTAAAATTGTTTTGCTGGTGGATCAAGAATTGAGCTATATAAGGACAGACATTATTTCAGCATGAAGAGCTTGCAAATTTGTAGTTTGGGTTTTTTTGCATTAATATAATGTAAACAGCTAGCTGGATTAAAAATGACCTGTCAAAGTCACAAACTATTTAGAAAAACTGCATGATTACATGAAATTATGCTGACTTGTTTCTTCCATTACCAAAGAACTCTGGAATGCACTCGTTTTTAAAGAATATTACGTGAATGTAATGGAAATTGTTTCAGTGAAAAATTCTTGCCTTGTGTTCATTAAATTTCTATGTTATTAACAGTTCTTCATAGTTAGAAGGCAAATTGAAATTAGCTTATTTTATTTGGGGGAGGAGACTTCCTACCATTCTAAATAATTAACTATAAAATAGTATATGTGGATATGAACAGAAAATGATAAATATATGTAGGAAGCACTAAACAGAGTACTTGAAACCATTACTGTTATTTGACAATCTGAAAATGATTTCCTTTGTTCTATTCATTAGGGAAAAATCAAGAAATAAACATAAGTATGATTTAAGAGCCATCAGTAAAAGACTATGACTTTAATTACTGTCATCATTCTAAGGAAAGGAAATGTTCCTCATTCAGTTCACTGGATGCATCCATCTTTTCATTGCTCAAATGCATCCCAGGGGGTTCAAAACAAATAAACAAAACACGGGATGAGAATGTAAATTCACCTAGTAATATACTGTACAGATCCATGTTATGTGCAAATGTTTTATATTCCACATTGTTATAAAGTCAATATAAGGAAAGGCAAAATATAGAACGACCTAAAAAGGATGCAGACATATCACTAATGGTATTCAGAGGAGGACAGAGATACATCTGAGAGAAGAAAGACAGAAAGTCATGATAATGGAAATAGCATATTTTAGGGGGCAAGCAGAACTTGAGTAATGTTAGGTTTTGATAGATCATACTATAAGACTTTCCATGATTTTATTTCATTTATAATTATACTCCATTAATCAAAATATATGCACTGGATATCTACTGAGTTAATGTAGTTGTGCTATTTTTCTAGAAAAAAAATATATAATATCTTTCCTTAACTAGCAAAGAAAGGCAATGTTGTACAGCATAATACAATACAAAATAAAAGCCTTGAATGTTAAGAAAAGGAAACATATATTTTCAGGAGGGGATGTCAGAGAAAATATTGTGTAGAGGGTGGAACTTGACCTACACATTGGAGGATGATTTGCACTTTAAGAAGTGCTTTGCTTTCATTCTCTGGCTGACTTCTTTTCTTCCTTTCTTTCCTCCTCCTCTTCCTTGATTCTGGCTTCTTGCCTGATTCTTGGGAGCGTGTGGAATGAAGAAGATATCACATACAGTTATCTATGATCTAATACTGATTTCAGTAGAGTACTACCAGCTTATTTGTCATTCTCACCGTTGGTCTATGACATCTCTGAGGGCAGAAACAACATTTTTAACATATATGAGTTCCTAACACTAAGCATAATACCTAACACATGGCAGGCCTGCAATAAAAATTATGATATTAATAAAGGGCAAATCAATTAAAGCCCAGGGGCAGCAAGGTGGAAAATGTATTCATGTACTAGAATAAAACGGTTTGAAATCAGTAAAGAATTCTTCTATATTATGTCACAGTGACTAAATAAAGCATGCTGTATTTATAATAAATCTGACAGACAGCAAGGATTTCTCCCTATAGTATAGTGAGTTACAGGATTGACATTATTTCTTCAATCTGCTTCAATTCACCTGTCTACATATTGTATATTACTCTAAAACAAATTACATGATTTCAGTATACTGAAAGATAAAAACCATCTATAAAGTCATTATTTATTGCAGTTTATGATGGAGAATCATACAAGAAATGGTTCAGATTTAAGTGCATAATATTTGAAATAAGACAGAAATGGCAATTATCCTGCTTCTATCACTTACTGTAAGCTTACTGTTATTTAAGCCTCAATTTTCTTATTTGTAAAATGGGGTTAAAATAGCATCTACTTCACAATGTTTTTGCTAGTGTAAAAGGAGGTAATACATGTAAGTAACTAATACTGTGTAAAAGACAAGCTCTATACCTTGAGGGGGTTGTAGTCAATGATAGGACTGGAATTCCTGCATCACTATAATTCATGAAGTGCTTTACACACCAATTTTATCACTACCATTACCTTGAAGTTGCTCAGTCATGCCTGACTCTTTATGACCCCATGGATAGTAGTCCACCAGGCTCCTCCGTCCATGGGATTCTCCAGGCAAAATACTGGAGTGGGCTGCCATTTCCTTCTCCAGGGGAATCTTCCCAACCCAGGGATTGAACCTGGGTCACCTGCATTTCTGACAGACGCTTTACCTACCTTCAGTTCAGTTCAGTTCAGTTGCTCAGTCGTGTCCAACTCTTTGCGACCCCATGAATCACAGCATGCCAGGCCTCCCTGTCCATCACCAACTCCCGGAGTTCACTCAAACTCATGTCCATTGAGTCGGTGATGCCATCCAGCCATCTCATTCTCTGTCGTCCCCTTCTCCTCTTGCCCCCAATCCCTCCCAGCATTAGAGTCTTTTCTAGTGAGTGGTACACATTATTTGAGAAAAATACTGAGACTGTAATTATAGGAAACAATATTTATTATGCAGAAATAGTTAATGAATGCTGCTGCTTCCCAGGTGGTGCTGTAAAGACCCACCTCACAATGCAGGAGACTCAGGAGACTCAGGTGACACCAGTTGGATCCCTGGATTGGGAAGATCCCTTGGAGGAGAGCGTGGCAATCCACTCCAGCAGTCTTGCCTGGAAAATCCCATGGACAGAGGAACATGGAGGCTGGTGAGCTACAGTCCATGGGATCTCAGAAGTCAGACACTATTAGCACATTGATATAAAAGCTGGTTAAATATTGTCTTTTGTAACCATCTTCCAAAACTCCTCCTGGAGGGGGGGTGTAGAAGATGGAAAGAGGGATCACTGATAAATTGAGGCTACTTTATATTCTTTCTGTTTTTGCCCTCAATGAGTTGTCATAATGTACTCAGAAAAAGTTTCCAACTCAGGACCTAATGCAGTAAGAGACTATCAGAGCAGGACCTGGGTTTATAGCTCTTGACCCTCTGTATTGAAACACCAGTGAAATACCTTATGAAGGAGACTTATTATTTGACAGGGTGTGTTTTATTACCTCATGAGACTACATTGTAGCTTTCACCTTCCAAACAAGGAAACTCTCTTAGTTGGGAGACTATAGACAACCATAATGTGACACCATAATTTTTCATTAATCACCCGTTATAACTGTGATTTGCCATGTTTTATTATTAGGCAAAATGTAGAAACCCATGGGCATGTAGGAGTCTGAGAGGTAGAAGATAAGATACCAAGCCTCAGGGCACACAGTCATAACACAGCTGGTCTATTAAGCCCTGCAGCATTTATTGGTCTGTGAGGAGCTCAGAATCTAATGGGGGGTATAAAAATTCAAAACAGAAAAATATTATCCAAACATCAAACATTTCCTAGTTGATGATAGGCTAAGTGGTATGAATAAACTACTGTAAGAGCTTAAATGAGAGTGAAATAAATTCTAATTGGACACAGAAAATATATCTGTGCTCTGAAACAGTAAAGTAAGGAATTACTCAATTTTGCTTCAATAATTTACACTTGGGTTTTTTGAAGCACACAAGTATATCCAAGAGATGAAATATTTATTTGAAATTTAAATTTTAAATGGTTTTATATTGGGGGGAAATATGTAGTCTCTGATGAAATGTAATGGTTGTACATTCATTTTTCAATGAAAGCCCTTATACCAGTTTGTAAGATGTCAAGCAAAAAATTCTGGGAAAATAAAATCTAATCATGTGAGTTTTTTACTGAAATTCAACAGATTTAATTAAGACAACAATGTGAAAGTTGTACTGGGTTGACCAAAAAGTTTGGTTGTTGTTTTCCATAAGATCTTAAGGAAAAACTCAAACAAACTTTTTGACCAACCCAATGCTGAAGGGAAGGTGGACAGTCAAAACATTTCTCTTGATCTGTATTAGTAAACCAGGTATAATGATTCACACCAGTCGTGCAGGAAAATACAGAGAAGGCCTCAGAACTCATGTGCCATGGCTACTGAAACCTTGAACTGTTGCACATGAGTGTAACGGGACTAACAAACTTTCTTGGCCCAACAGAATCACCACAGTGATCACCACCACAACAGCTTTGCAGGCGATCCCGCTGCATCCTCAGAGCACAGTCTGATAAGACTGTTGAGTCTGTGACTTTTGGAAAGTTAATTAACTCAGGCTCAATTTTCTCAATCTAAAATATGGGAATGTGAATAATGTTTACCTCAGGATTAACTTAACAGTTAAAATAATTGATCCTTTTAAATCTCTATCAGAATGCTTTACACACGTTCAGTGATCAATAAACAAAATTTAGAGGTCAAGAAGCAACAGTTAGAACCAGACATGGAACACTGGACTGGTGCATAATTGGGAAAGGAATATGTCAAGGCTCTATGTTGTCACCCTGCTTATTTAACATCATGTGAAATGCTGGCTGGATGAATCACAAGCTGGAATCAAAATTGTAGGGAGAAATATCAATAATCTCAGATATGCAGATGATAACTACTCTAATGGTAGAAAGCAAAGCAGAACTAAAGAGCCTCTTGATGAAGGTGAAACAGGAGAGTGAAAAAGCTGGCTTAAAACTCAACATTCATAAAATTAAGATCATGGCATCCGGTCCCATCATTTATGACAAATATATGGGGAAAAATGGAAACAGTGACAGACTTTATTTTCTTGGGCTCCAAAATCACTGCAGACAGTGACTGCAGCCATGAAATTAAAAGATGCTTGCTGCTTGGAAGAAAAGCTATGACAAACCTAGACAGCATTTTAAAAAGCAGAGACATATCTTTGCCAACAAAGGTCCATATAGTGAAAGCTATGGTTTTTCCAGTAGTTAGGTGTGGATATGAGAGTTGGACCGTAAAGAAGACCGATCATTGAAGAACTGATACTTTCAAACTGTGGTGCTTGAGTAGACTCTTTAGAGTCCCTTGGACAGCAAGATCAAACCAGTCAATCCTAAAGGAAATCAGTCCTGAATATTCACTGGAAAGATTGATACTGCAGCTGAAGCCCTAATACTCTCATCACCTGATGTGAAGAGCTGACTCATTGGAAAAGACCCTGATGCTAGGAAAGATTGAAGGCAGGAGGAGAAGGGGACAGCAGAGGATGAGATGGTTGGATGTCATCACTGACTCAATGAACATGAGTTTGAGCCAACGCCAGGAGATAGTGAAGGATAGGGAAGCCTGGCATCCTGCAGTCCATGGGGTCAAAGAGAGCCGGACACGACTTAGTGGCTGGACAACAACAAATGCTACTGATCATTGTTTTAACATACATAATTAAGAGGAATGAGGCTCAAATTACGGGGTTGCCCAAGGAAAAGGGGCAAAAAAAAAAAAAACCCCACAAAAAAGCAAAAACAAATAATGAGGGACTTGAAATGAGCTGTATATAGTATTAACACAATCCCTAAACTCAAACAAGCAGTAGATATTCACTGAGCCCCTACTACATGGTGATACTGTACCAACTCCCAGAATTCAATGAAGAATGACATAAATAAATATTTCCATTCATGAATTTTGTATTCTAAATGAGATTGACTATAAACAAAAAACAGATAGTTGGATTGGTTACAGATTGTGTTGAATACTATAAAAAAAATTAACAGGATTGTAAGAAGAGAGAAACGAAGGAGAGCGTCTCTAGATAGGAAAGTCAGGGAAGGTTTGCATGAAGAGGTAACATTTGAGTTGAGACCTGAAAGATTAGGAGTCATCCAAGCAAACAACAGAGGAAAGAACATTCCAGGGTGAGGGATGAGGATATTCATGTGCCCAGAAGTAACACTGGGAATATAGTGTTCCAAGAATAGAGAACTAGGGAAGTAGGCTCTCTCCTGCTGGAGGAGAGTGAAGATGGAAAATTGCACTCCAGCTAGAGCATTCAAGGCCATGTGGTCTTTGTAAGAAGTTTGGATTTTATTTTAAAAGTACTAAGAAGCCATTGAGGGATTTAAGGAGAAAAGTGCAGTAATCTGAATTTCTTTTGTGAGGATGGATTGGAGAAGACCAGAAATGAAGAAGTGAGGCCAGTTTATTATAGTGGTAACATCACAAACTCAGGACTTTTAAAGAAATTGAAAAGAAACAAGTAGTTTTGAGAAATGTTTGGGGTTGGGGATGGGTAGAACAAACAACACTTGATGATATATACAGTACTCTAATTCTATTATGCTGAATATAACTATACCCAGGTAATTAAAACTTGGAAGTGATCGATTTATGTAGTAAGCTTTTTTTTTTTTTTTTTTTTTTTACAGTAGGGCTAGTGAAAGTACAAAAGATCCAGTGAGTTTTGTGGTTAATTAGATGTGATATTCTACTTTTATATTCTGACTTTCTCCTAAGGAGTAGAAGAAAAGTATTTTTCTATTTTGTCAAACCTAGCAATAGGTGTTTATAAGGTCTTTTGAATTAGCATAAAAACTCATGGAATTTATTGATCCTGTAAAATTGAAAAATGTGATACTTTTGCCCTTGAGACAAAATATCTACTTTCTAAAGGGTAAGTACAAACATATTACTTTGTACTTGATTCATATATTTTTAAATTATAGCATGAAATTAAGACTTGGGAATATCCACAAACTATATTTCTCTCCCTGTCTTTATCTGTGTATGTGTGTGTGTGTGTAGATAGATAGGTAGATGGATACTGAAATCAAGTTGATTACATTCTTTGTAACTGAAGATAGAGAAGCTGTACACAGTCAGCAAAAAAAGACCTGGAGCTGATGGTAGCTCAGATCACCAGCTTCTCATAGAAAAATTCAGGCTTAAACTAAAGAAAACCAGGAAAAACACTGGGCCAGACAGGTATGACTTCAATCTTGTATGAGTTCACAATAGAGGTAAAGAATAGATTCAAAGGACTAGACCTAGTTAGCAGTGTGCCTGAAGAATTATGGACAGAGGTCTGTAATACTGTATAGGAAGCGGCGAATAAAACCATCCCAAATGAAAAGAAAAGCAAAAAGGCAAAGTGGTTATCTGAGGAGGTTTTACAAATAGTGGAAGAATGAAGAGAAGTGAAAAGCAAGCAAGAGAGCGAAAGTTACATCCAATTAAATGCAGAGTTCTAAAGAGTAGCTAGAAGAGACAAGAGGGACTTCTTCAATGAACAGTGCTTAATAATACAAGAAAACAACAAAAGGGGAAAGACTAGAGATTTCTTCAGAAAGTTGGAAACATCAAGGAAGAATTCTGCCCAAAGATAGACACAATAAAGGATAAAAGTGGTAGAGACATAGGAGACGCTGAAGAGATCAAGAGATGGAAAGAATACACAGAACAACTGTATAAAAAAGATCTTACTGAACCAGATTGCTATGACTATGTGGCTAGTCACCAAGAGCCAAATATATATAAAATATATTTTTAGTTAGCTTTTATTCTCTAGAAATAAAAAAATAATATTTTTCAGTATTTTAGTAACTGGGGATGTTACAAAAAAATCTTAAAGTTTTGGTCAAGTCTTTTCGTTTGCGTAAAAGCCAAGATTTTTTTTTTTTTTTTTAAAGCACCCTCAAAATGATGATTCTTTACTTAAAAAAATAAAATGCCTCCTAGCTATCTCCCTTTTTTCTACCTGAGTCAGTGTGTGGAATAAGCTGTCCCCAGCAAGCACTGATCAGATGAGCATGTATGTTTTCTGTTTGGTGGAACAAGTGAAAGATCTGGTAAGACTACGCAGTGGCACATCTTTTCCTTACAAAATAGAAGTCATTGGATAAAGATTAAGATGATGAAACTGAGATATCAGAGAAAATTCTTGATATTTTCAGTTTCTGACTTCTGAATAAAAATGTCTTTCATTAAAAAATAAGTCGTCTTTTAGCCAGAATGGCTTAGAAAGTGTATACCCTGGTATATTCTTCCACTCAGATAAAAATTCATGGAAGATAAAACATAAGAAAAGGATCATGGTCAATTAAAAATAATATTTACATTTTGAAAGCCAAGAAATTAAGCAGAAATGCAAAAATACTAGCAGAACTAGAGCCATTGGACTGCTGGGCTCTAGGTGAAGGAGTAAGAAAGCCAGAATTTGGACTCCTCGGATCATGGCTCCTGCGGCTCTCTACCTGCTTCTCTATTAAGCTGAGAAGTAGGGTAGGTCCCCTTGCCTGTGAAACAACGTCTGGATCTATCATTCACGTCAAACTGTGAAAGAGAGACTTGGGAGAAGCAGACACGAGAGTCACAGCCTCTGAACTGAATTGTGGGTTGATAACTGGAAGATCTGAGACACATTTCCTGCTAGGGACCCTGGACAGAATGAAGTGGGTGGAGCACACAGGCAAAATTGCTGGAAATGAAGCAATGAGCAGAGGGATCGAGAATATAATGAGGATAATTTGGAAGGTAAAACCTACTCAAAAGAATAAGGGAATTTTGCCAGCAGACTGCCTTCAGACTTGAACCGTTACTCTACCCTGGTCTCCAGCCCGCTGGCCTCCTCTATAGATTTTGGACTTTCTCCCTTAATGTATCTCTCTCCCTCTGAGTCTCTCTCCTCAATCATTAGATCTCATGATGTCCATAATAATAACCAAAGAGAGTATAACTGATATTCTCCAGAAGTTCGATGTACAAAATCTTTACCCATGAGATTGGCAATTTTAAATTACCTCAAAGTTAAATTTTCTTTCTAAATATTATGTAGCCCATATATATCTATACCATAGTTCTTAAGGTCTTACACAGAAAATTTTTGAAGAGAAATATTTTCTCTTTGGACCCTGTCTCTAGCTACCTATGGAGGAGTGGATAATGGATATTTTTAAAGGAATAAAAAGCTAAAATAAGAAAAAGAAAAATACTGCAATGAAGCTGACTACATTTTGAGATTTAACTTCATTGATTATTGCTGCTGCTGCTAAGTCACTTCAGTCGTGTCTGACTCTGTGTGACCCCATAGACGGAAGCCCACCAGGCTCCCCCGTCCCTGGGATTCTCCAGGCAAGAACACTGGAGTGGGTTGCCATTTCCTTCTCCAATGTGTGAAAGTGGAAAGTGAAAAGTGAAAGTGAAGTCGCTCAGTCGTGTCTGACCCTTAGCGACCCCGCAGACTGCAGCCTACCAGGCTCCTCCATCCATGGGATATTCTAGGCAATAGTACTGGAGTGGCTTGCCATTGCCTTCTCCGTCATTGATTATTAGTCAATCCAATTTATTGATTCAGAATTCCCTTCAGAGAATGAAGATCTAAAATGAGGAATGGAAGTTGAGGTGCATGTGTAGGAGGAAGTTTTCCTATTCTTATATGTAGTCAGAAAAATAATTGGGTTAATTGCCTTTGTTTTAGGTAATAATTTGAATATAATATTAGTAGAAAAGTAGTTATATTAACTGTATTAAAAATAGTACACCAGTCAGCATGGCTGCTATCCAAAAGTCTACATGCAATAAATGTTGGAGAGGGTGTGGAGAGAAGGGAACCCTCTTACACTGTTGGTGGGAATGCAAACTAGTACAGCCACTATGGAGAACAGTGTGGAGATTCCTCAAAAAACTGGAAATAGAACTGCCATATGATCCAGCAATCGCACTCCTGAGCATACACACCGAGGAAACCAGAATTGAAAGAGACACATGTACTCCAATGTTCATTGCAGCACTGTTTATAATAGCCAGGACATGGAAACAACCTAGATGTCCATCTGCAGACGAATGGATAAGAAAGCTTTGGTACATATACACAATGGAGTATTACTCAGCCATTAAAAAGAATGCATTTGAATCAGTTCTAATGAGGTGGATGAAAATGGAGCCTATTATACAGAGTGAAGTAAGCCAGAAAGAAAAACACCAATACAGTATACTAACGCATATATATGGAATTTAGAAAGATGCAAATGATAACCCTGTATACGAGACAGCAATAGAGACACAGATGTATAGAACAGTCTTTGGGACTCTGGGAGAGGGTGAGGGTGGGATGGTTTGGGAGAATGGCATTGAAACGTATCTGTTGTCATATGTGAAATGGATCACCAATTCAGGGTCGATGCATGTTACAGGATGTTTGGGGATGGTGTGCGGGGATGACCCAGAGGGAGGATAAAGGGAGGAGGGAGGTGGGAGAGGGGTTCAGGAGGGGGAACTCATGTACACCCAGGGAGGATTCATGTCAATGTATGGCAAAACCAACCAATATAATATTGTAAAATAATTAGCCTCCAATAAAAAAAATAAATAAAAAATTTAAGTTTGAGACTCCATAAAAGTCTCAGCAAAAAAAAAAAAAAAATAGGGTCTATGGTTATATAAATAATCAGGTCAAGTTTATTGAGAACAGATCTATTTTTTAAACAAGTCTTAATTTGGTTATATTTGGTAAAAATGAGGGTGATTTTAGGGAGAAAAGGATGTTTCAATAAATGTTAAATCCCAGTTTGTTAATGGTGGTCTACCAATGGAGGTAGTAAGACTCATTTCTTGGATAGTTCCTTGCTGTTATGTGATATTAATGTAAAATTTAATTGAATTCTTAAAGAACACCTTTAGTTTGTTTCTGAAGCTTATCTCAGTGATCTATCTTTGGATGAAGATCAGATGCCTCGTGACCTGCAACCAGGACTGAAAAAAAAAAAAAGGACATAATTTAAAGGACTGTCTCCAACCTGGATGGAAGGCCTTTTTTCAGAAGAAACTACACTACACCAGGATGAGAAGACGACGACATCAGAGGTAGACAGCTTGCCCAAGATGCTGGACCTGATTCGTATGATCATTTATAATGTTTTCTTGACTTCTTAGACCTCTGCATATAAATCAAATGCTTTTCTACCATAGGCCTGATCCTATGCTAGTTTTAGAAATTAATCCAATTGTCGGGTTTGTAGACATGTAAAAGCTCATTCTGCTTATACAAAAACTCTGTTAGACTTGTGCCATTCTAATGTCCTTAAACCATGGCAACAGTCTGCTTCTAAATTGGAAAATTAAAAACAATAGCTGGAAATCAGAGTCATGGCTATGGGAAATCCAAGATGGCTGCTTGGCTTTTCCCAGCTCCCTGAAAAACCTCATTTTTTATTTGATGGGTTAAAGCCTCCCTGGCTACAGGGCCTCCATAATGAAAAATCATGGAATATTGTTTTGTAAATTGTTAAATTAAGTTTCTAGTTTTGTTAATGTCTAGTGTTTACTAAGACTCACTGCTGAGACAGTTCCTTGTTACGTGATACTGCTAAAAGATTTAATTAAGTTATTAAAAAGGACACTCTATGTTAGTTTCTAAGGCTTATCTCAGTAATCAGTCTTCAGATAAAGGTCGGATGCTCCATAATGTACAACCAGGAGATTAACACCAGACTATAATCATTTAACGAATGAAGTCAGGTGACTTGGGGTATACCAGGCTTTATCTAATGAAAGTTCTTGACTTATAATTCTTATTTTACTAATAACTGCTAGCTATGGCTATATTATTTTCTATGTCACTTGTTTCACTGAGCCTGTGATATAATGCTGAACTGACAGTTCCATATGAGATCAATAATTGTAATAATGTGACTCTGGGTATGGGAAAAAGCAACAAGAGGAAATATTTTCCTGGACCAGGAGGCCTTACCAGCCTACTGTCTTACTACAGTGGTCCAGAGACTTTTGCTACTTGCAAGGCCTGGTCCAATTTTAGCACACTGAGTGGCCCATCACTTCCCTAGACCTGGGAATGAGCCTTCCCAGCACTGCAGGACACAATGGCCATGAAATGGTGTCACATGGTCAGATATGTGGCTATGAAGGGACCCTGCTGACTGGAAGTTGGTACTTGCCAGCTGCCTCTACAAAGATTACATCATGACCATTGCAAGCTGCTGACCTTCAACACCCCCTGAAAGAAGTTCAGGGTGAAAATCAGGAATGAGGCACTCTGTGGTCTGGAAAAAAAAAAAAAAAACTGGCAGAACAGGCCTTCAGATAGTTAGATCTTTTCCAAAAAAGGTTTTATGAGTTCCAATTCTTGCATCTTCTCATACCTAGAAAAACACTGACATCATTAATGGTGAAATCTGCTTTAGCTATTAAAAAAAAATGTTTGTTTTTTTTTTTTCACAATTAAAAGTCAAAATAGAGTAGCTATGGTTCAGACATCCTGGGAAATAACTATTTCCCAGATATTCTGAAAAATGATATTATGGGTGTGATTTCAGATTAGACGCTGTGACCTAATGTAGAACTTAATGCTCCTGTAATGCATTTTTGCTTCTGTACTTTGCTTGCTGCTCATAAAACCAAAGTTACTCCATTTTAAGATAAGGTTGTTTTTAAGTAAAGATTCCTAAAATTGTTTTTGAAAAAAAAAAGAATATATGAAAGAAAAAAAAAGTTAAAGGAACAAAGATTTCTCAGAGAAGCTTACCAAGTTTTTCATAAATATTTTCTGAAAAATGAAATGGAAAACTTATGTAAATACCATGGAAACACACATGAAAGAAAATAAAAATTTTGAAAACTCAAAAAAATAAAAAGAGTACAGTTTAACTTTAAATTTAGAATTTGAATGAAGGCAACAGAAAAAGGAAGATTATCTTGTGAAAACAGATTTTGTTGATTTATGTTTAATAGAGATATTTGTCATCTGTCTACTTCAACATGTAAAACCTAAAAGTTTGACCGTACATGATAATGGGATAATTTTAACAGTACTAAGATTTTGGCTATAGAAGTACTCGAGCTTCAGACATCCTTGCACCAACATAAAGTCTTACTTTATTTTGTATTCAGTTCAGTTCAGTCGCTCAGTCGTGTCCAGCTCTTTGCGACCCCATGGACTGCTGCACACCAGGCCTCCCAGTCCATCACCAACTCCTGGAGTTTACTCAAACTCAAGTCCATTGAGTTGGTGATACCATCCACCCATCCCATCCTCTGTTGTCCCCTTCTCCTCCTGCCTTCAATCTTTCCCAGCATCAGGATCTTTTCAAATGAATCAGTTCTTCCCATCAGGCGGCCGAAGTATTGGAATCTCAGCTTTAACATCAGTCCTTTCAATGAATATTTAGGACTGATTTCCTTCTGGATGGACTGGTTGGATCTCCTTGCAGCCCAAAGTAATATATTCTATTAAGGGTAAGGGTTAGTCGCTCAGTTGTGCCCAACTCTTTGCAACCCCATGGACTGCAGCCCACCAGGCTCCTCTGTCCATGAGATATTCCGGGCAAGGATACTGGAGTGAGTTGCCATTCGCTTCTCCAGGGAATGTTCCCAACCCAGGGATCAAACCCGGGTCTCCTGCACTGCAGGCTGATGCTTTACCAACTGAGCTACAAGGGAAGCCCAATATATTCCATTACCTATATTTATTTATCTGTTTGATATTTAATTCTAAGCCTTAATCATTATTGCTTTTTGATACGGTCAAGTTCTCAGTGTTCTCAAAATTTCAGTGATCCTTTGCAAAGGAGTTAAGCTGAAATTGACTTAGCGCATTCTTATTTCATAGAGGCCAAATTAATAATGAAGAAAACTTTCATAGGAATAATTAAGAATGTAAGAAATATACCCTCAAGCAAAGTAAGAACTTCAAAGGCATACAGTACATGCAACTGTAGAAAGCCTAATTATAATTTATTATGATATAGTCATTAAAGTAACTTCCCCTAGAGGTTTTCATGAAGTAACACTTTTATAGCTTGTACTTTAAATATAAAGGCAGCTTTTATTTTAAAATAATTACAAGTTTAGCCTTTTTACTAATTCATAATGATATACAACTATTTTATTAGTGATTCAACTTTCCAATTATTGAATAGTTTTCTACTTTCCAGCGCAGCTTTGAGCTGTAAAATGTCTTATCACCTGGTCATGCTTACTTGTGTTAGTTGCTCAGTTGTGCCCCAAATATTATGCAAAACATAAGTGTGTGTGTGTGTGTGTGTATAAAATTTGGTAAGCCTTAAGTTAGCATGGGGCTTCCCTCATAGCTCAGTTGGTAAAGAATCTGCCTGCAGTGCAGGAGACCAGGGTTCTGTCCCTGGGTTGGGAAAATCTCCTGGAAAAGGAAATGGTAACCCACTCCAGTATCCTTACCTGGAAAATCCCATGGACAGAAGAGTCTGGTGGGCTGCAGTCCATGGAGTCACAAAGAATGGAGCACAACTGAGCAAGTAGCACAATGTTTGATTAGTATCTGTTTGCTTCAGAGCGTAAGCTTTGTGAGGGCAGGGATCATACTTATTTTAGTGTTAAAGTATCCCTAGTTGATACAAAAATTGACATGCTTTGACAATATGCTTAAAGAGATTTGATAAATTAATGTTAATGAATGAAATAAGTAATAGAACTGAAATTGCTTTCCATTAAATACACTCCTTTTGAATTCAAAATTAAGAAGGACGCCTTGAGCTCCTCACCAAACACTCAAGAGACTTATAAGGCCAGACTTATATGGAATTAATTAATTGCCCCAAGAGCCTTGTAAGGCAGGGTGAGTTATGTTCACACAGTTAATCAGGAAAAGGAAATGATTGAAGACCTATCTCCTGTTCCTAGTGGTGTTTCCATTATACTCCAAATACTGATTTTCACTGAGAATTCATACCATATTTGTTATTTTAAGTACTGACTCAACATTTAGAGTGCAATAGTGTTAAATAATACACCATTAGGAGTAAGATTTTTGGGGAGGATTGTGGTACTGGTGGTGGTTTATTTGCTAAGTTGTGTCTGTCTTTTTGTGACCCCATGGACTCTATCCTGCCAGGTTCCTCTGTTCATGGGATTTCCCATGCAAAAACACTGGAGTGGGTTGCCATTTTCTTCTCTAGGGGATCTTCCCCACCCAGGGATCGAATCCAGGTCTTCTGCATTGCAGGCAGATCCTTTACCAACTGAGCCACTAGGGAAGACCTTATAGAGGATTATCTATTTTTAAAGTGGTAACACAATAAAATATTATATAGGCCTAACTGTCATCCATGAAATTAAAAGGTGCTCACTCCTTGGAAGGAAAGTTATGACCAATCTAGAGAGCATAGTAAAAAGCAGAGACATTACTTTGCCAACAATGGTCCATCTAGTCAAGACTAGGGTTTTTCCAGTGGTCATGTATGGATGTGAGTGTTGAACTGTGAAGAAAGCTGATCACCGAAGAATCGATGCTTTTGAACTGTGGCATTGGAGAAGACTCTTGAGAGTCTCTTGGACTGCAAGGAGATCCAACCAGTCCATTCTAAAGGAGATCAGTCCTGAGTGTTCATTGGAAGGACTGATGCTAAAGCTGAAACTCCAATACTTTGACCACCGCATGCAAAGAGTTGACTCACTGGAAAAGACTCTGATGCTGGGAGGGATTGGGGGCAGGAGGAGAAGGAGATGACCGAGAGTGAGATGGCTGGATGGCATCACCGACTTTGTGGACATGAGTTTGAGTGAACTCCGGGAGTTGGTGATGGACAGCGAGGCCTGGCGTGCGGTGAGACTGAGCGACTGAACTGAACTGAACTGAACTGAACTTTTCAAAAAGGCAGAGAAACAATTTAAAATTGCAAGTGTTCTAAAATAAATTCTCTAAGAAAAAGGAAGTTAGAGGTCTAACTTCAGAAAGAAACGTGTCTAACACATCATCAAGCTTGGGGAACAGTAAGACCTTCTGTGTCACAGGGAATGACCTGTGTATTAGGGGTGTCCAGATAAGAGTAAGGTGATGCAGAGAAAAAATTTTGCAAGAGACCTGGGTTTGATTCCTGGTTTGGGAAGATCCCCTGGAGAAGGGAACAGCTACCCACTCCAGTATTCTTGCCTGGAGAATTCCATGGGCAGAGGAATCTGGTGGGCTACAGTCCAAGGGGTTGCAAAGAGTTGGACACGACCGAGCTACTAACACTTTAACCTTCATGGCCATAATAAAAATGGATAATGGTGAATTATGGTAATTGCTAACAATGACCAGGAAATACAGGAGTTGGTAATTAGCAGAATCCTTAAAATTGAGATTTTTTTTAATAGTATAAGTTAGAGGTTGTAAGAGATTTTAGGCTGTAAACTAGAGGTTGAAGAGAGATGGAGAAAAAGTCATTTGATGAGGGACTTCAGATATCAATAAACTGGATGTTTTGTTATGTAGTTGCTTAAGTAACCAGTAAAGATAGGAGTATGATTGAGAGATCTCTATTGAGCTGGTGTTAAAGTCTTAAAATCTTCAGTGTTTGAGGACAACTGAGAAAATCCTTAATGGTTGTAACAAGGAAGTGCTATGGTCTGATGGTCATCAACAAAAGCAGTTTTATTTTCATTGGTTTGTTTGAGAATGGAGGGAGAAGAAGTGTCTAGAAGTGAAAAGGAGGAGGAAACCAGCTCCAAGGCGCATGGTAGACAAAGTGGGCTGGGGGTGGGTGGGTAGAAAAGAGCCGCCACTGAAGCAATGCCTGGGTTTCTTTGTTTGTCTGTTTTATTTTGCTTTGTTTTGGCACCTATATTTCAGTTGGATAAAGAAGATGAAAGGAATATTCTGACAAATATTGAGGATGGGGAAGATTTGGTTGCAATTTCTGAGAAATATAATAAAAGTGTTTGTGGGACTTGGAAAAGATGGGAGATTTGGTCAGATTAAGGAGTACACAGAGATGTTTGGATAAATGTCCATATGATGTTGACTCACCTGTTACTTCAGATAAAAGCTGAATAAATAGGGCTGCAACCAATGGTAGAATTAAAACTGTTGTTCTCCTAGGGTCATGGAAGTAAGCCCTCTAATTTCCTCCCCCTAGGAATTAATCTCTTGGGCGGTGTAAATTCAGAGACAGATGGTGTCATGGCAGAGGGAAATGATTTGCAGGGAAGTGGGGAGGGGGCTCTGTGGGAGTCCCTTAAGACTCTCAGTAGGTAATGCTGTGCTCTGGAAAAGGACCTTTACCAAGGCTCCTTGATTATTGTTGTGATGGTGATTGCTTTGAGAATTACAGTAAAACTATTCACAACCTTATTATGGTAGCATTAAAAATACATAAATACTTAGTCTTTCACTCACTATTTAACTAGAAATTAACCATTTGTGGATAATTATCACTGGGTAAAGTTCCAATGTTCACATTGATCCCATATATCAGTTTAAATTCTGTTTTGAAGGCCTCATTTCTTTTCCCACCTAAAGGTGGAAGAAGAGAAAACGATTCAATAAAACCTCTCCTTTGTACTATTTACCTGTAATCCTATATTTGTGATTTTTTTTTTTTAGGAACTATAATAGAAAGAGATGAGTGCTCTGTAGGGAAAACTGTTTTGTCATTTCACACACTCTCACTCACCCCTGGCCCACAATTCTCCAAACGCTGTCAGTTCCTAGCCACTGAAGTTACAGCCCAGTGTAGGATCCTCTAGAAAGAAATGGATTCAATGAAATCATTCTGCTGTACACAGACTTACTATTTAGTCAATGCTGACAGACTCCTGTAGCTAACAAGGTAATGTGTCAACATGACATTTCTTTATAACTTGTTTTAATGTTTTAAAGTCTGGACTCTTGAAGTAGAGACTAGTTAATCAATTTTACAGAGACCATGCACATTTCTCTAAAAATAATGCTGAATGTGAGCTTGTGTTTGTTGGGAATTTATAGAAAGCAATGGAATTTCAGAACTATTTTATTTTTTACTCTGCACAGAGAGAAATGGGAGATGATAAGAGAGATACAAGGACAAGAGAAATAACTAAATAACTTAATATTCATCTCATGATATCAAACATAGTGCAAGATGCTTTAACAATACTTATTTCTCACAATGACATCATGAAACACTGTAAAATAGATATTAATATTCTTGCTTTACAAACAAGGAAACTGAGTTTCAGGAAACATTAACTGAAGGAGCAATTTATCTACTGTCATAAAGCTGCTATGTGTTCTACATGGTCACAAGATATATCATTTCATTTTAAAAAAACATTCTCTACCCATGTCCTAGAAAGTAAACTGAAAATAAACTTTCACAAGAAAAAAAGGAAAAAAAAAGGGCAAAAAGGAATATATGATGTGATAAGAGAAACTGTCCAAAGTCCTATGAGATCTCATATGAAGAAGAAATAATTTCTGGAAATTTTATTTAAGAGGGGTTATTTTGAGTCAGGTAGAAAAGAAAAGAATTAGAGAAATTTAAATAAAAGCCTAGACCATTTACAGCAGAGCAAAACTGAGTTGCTGAATTCAGCTGAGCTGAAATTTATATTGTTTTTGCTTTGATTTAGTTTTTATATTGGGAAGGAGGATTAAAAAAAAAATGTAGGCAGAGAAGAATGATCCAGAAAAGTCAGAGAGATTGAAGCTTCAGATGAGAGAAAGGATAATTGATGAAGCAATGTTCTAGATGTAATAGGGTATATAATCATAGCCACCATTTGTCATCATTTTTATATTTCAACACCTCTGAAATCAGAATGGGTCTTACAATTGATAAGAAAGCATCATTATCGAATTTTAATGGGAGCATTTTTCTATTCTTAGAATATATAAAGTAATTGTGATTCATACAAGGAATGGGTTGTCAGTTTGAAAAATACAGTAGATATCAAAAGTTTATACATTTTGTAGTTTCCAGAGTCATACTTTATTTTTTATACCTTACTTAAAAAAAAAAAACTCTTTCTCCCCCATTTTCTCTCACTTAGACTCTTGCACAGCTTGAATTTTTCACGTTCTTAACAATCATTGTGTTTGAACCCATCATATAAATACTTGTGAATCCCAGGGCTATGCTCCTGACTGCTTCCCCTGACCCGCTGCTCTGTCAAAGGGCTCTCTCCTATCTTCCTCCACTCCCCTGGTCTCTAGCCCTAACAAATCTCCCTTCTATTTCTTCAATCTCCTCATCTCTTGAAAAATCACAAACTCACACTCCTGACCACTTTTTGAATACATCTGTTTCCTATAAGTCTAAAAAAATTAAAGTCTTGTCTCACTTTGCTGCTGCTGCTGCTAAGTCACTTCAGTCGTGTTCGACTCTGTGTGACCCCATAGACGGAAGCCCACCAGGCTCCCCCTTCCCTGGGATTCTCCAGGCAACAACACTGGAGTGGGTTGCCATTTCCTTCTCCAATGTGTGAAAGTGAAAATTGAAAGTGAAGTCGTTCAGTCGTGTCCGACCCTTAGCGACCCCACGGACTGCAGCCCACCAGGCTCCTCCATCCATGGGATTTTCTAGGCAAGAGTACTGGAGTGGCTTGCCATTGTCTCACTTTAGCCTTCCCCTTATAAAACAAAAACAAAACATCCCTAACTTTGTGTTCACAAACTTATTTAAAGAAGTCAAATCAACATATTCATTCAGGTGAGAAGTCATAGATTAGTAACAATATTCTACTCTATGACTTGCTTATGAGGCACATATAATTGGTCTCAAAGTCCCTCGATGGTACTTAATTAATGTCTCTCAGGTTTGCTACTTGTTTCAAGACTTATTTTTATTCCAATCATTGAAATAGACTAAATCATACTTTATGTAATAATTCAGCAATAATGAAGTTTCTCAGGGAGAACTGACAGACTTACCCTACCCTCTTCATTGTTAATTGTCAGTTATTTACATTGTATCATTCTATGTTTATCCCTTACTTCAGTTCAGTTCAGTTCAGTTCAGGGTGTTCAGTCATGTCCGACTCCTTGCGACCCCATGAACCGCAGCACGCCAGGCCTCCCTGTCCATTACCAACTCCCGGAGTCCACCTAAATCCATGTCCACTGAGTTGGTGATGCCATCCAACCATCTCATCCTCTGTCATCCACTTCTCCTCCTGCCCTCAATCTTTCCCAGCATCAGGGGCTTTTCAAATGAGTCAGCTCTTTGCATCATGTGGCCAAAGTATTGGAGTTTCAGCTTCAGCATCACTCCCTCCAAAGAACACCCAGAACTGATCTCCTTTAGGATGGACTGGTTGGATCTCCTTGCAGTCCAAGGGATTCTCAAGAGTCTTCTCCCACACCACAGTTCAAAAGCATCAATTCTTCGGCGCTCAACTTTATAGTCCAACTCTCACATCCATACATGACCACTGGAAAAACTGTAGCCTTGACTAGACAGACCTTTGTTGGCAAAGTAATGTCTCTGCTTTTTAATATGCTATCTAGGTTGGTCATAACTTTCCTCCCAAGGAGTAAGCATCTTTTAATTTCATGGATGCAATCACTATCTGCAGGGATTTTGGAGCCCAGAAAAATAAAGTCTGACACTGTTTCCACTGTTTCCCCATCTATTTGCCATGAAGTGATGGGACCGGGTGCCATGATCTTAGTTTTCTGAATGTTGAGTTTTAAGCCAACTTTTTCACTCTCCTCTTTCACTTTCATCAAGAGACTCTTTAGTTCCTCTTCACTTTCTGCCATAAGGCTGGTGTCATCTGCATATCTGAGGTTATTGATATTTCTCCCGGCAATCTTGATTCCTGCTTGTGTCTCCTCCAGCCCAGCATTTCTCATGATGTAGTCTGCATATAAGTTAAATAAGCAGGGTGACAATATACAGCCTTGACGTACTCCTTTTCCTATTTGGAACCAGTCTGTTGTTCCATGTCCAGTTCTAACTTTTGCTTCCTGATCTGTGTACAGGTTGTCTTTAATTTAAACAAACCTAAATGGTTTTACATGTGTGACATAAACTATATGTGTTTTCTCTCATTAATGCAGATGTTACCAATGACAATACTCTGTGGCATGAATAGCAAATGTGGAATTTTTCAGTGTTTTCATCAAGATCAATTTATTACAGTCTATGTTTTAAAGTCAAATTTCTTCTATCATGCTATAATTTGACCAATTATATTGGACTTGGCATGTTGTCTTTAACTTTACTAAGAGAGGCTAACAAAACTAATTAGAGCATTTTCAGGTTTCTATTTCTCATTTGCATGAAATGTGCACTTGCTCTTTTGCAGTGACAGATCCCATGATGTGTTTGTCTATTTTTCACTCTAAGATTGACATTTTGTATAGATGATGGCTGTCAAAATAAGATTATTGCTATCTGAGTCAACCTAAATGACCTGTTTTCCAAATAATTGAATGCATTCTTTCTGTGTGTGTTGTTAAATTGTGTGCATTTTAAAACTTTCTAGTATAGTATGATCATTTTCAACAAAACATAAAGGAGGAAGAAAGGAATATTTTATCTAGTCTAAGAATATAAAATTGCTATTGTTACTTGGCAGAAATCTTTTCAGTCATTTTCACATATAGATTCCAAGGTGATGATTATACTCAAAACTTATTGACTGCACCCCTATTCTGTATATTTCTTCTTTATTTCAAAGGTTACTGTAGTATATTACTAAATCCCATGTAATCTATTGTTGTTTTCTAAGAATGAAGGTATTCAAAAAGTTTTACTTTCTTTAGTTACTAAATATTATGTTTTTAAAACACTTTAACAATCCTCTTAAATTATTTGAAAATAGGTTTGATTAGTTTAATAGGCCTTGCATTCTAAAGTGACCGTATCCTCATCTTTTTAAAATCTGTCAAGTAATACAGATTCCCAGGGAGCATGACAAGGAAGCATTATCCAACCATACATCATTCATAGAAATAACATTTTCCCTTGAGTCTCTGTCTCTTGGAGAATCTAGCTTGAAGTAACCTTTAGAACAAGTTTTCTTTCTCACTTGACCCTAGTGCCCACAACAGACTTCTCTCAGCATCCCTTCATATCCTTCCTATTTAAAGTTTCTTCAAGGGAAATCTTCACACTGAGAGCTCAAAAGTAATAAACAAATCTGAGAAACTCAAAGATATTTAGGAGTTCAAAATATATTGGATATCTAAAGGATTCCTCACCATCCCCAGATAAAAATCCAGTATTCTAAAAATGTCTCTGAATATGTAATCTTTGTTCTCCCATAAGAAATCCCACATTTCTTAGTCTTAATCTACCAGGAGAAAGAAAATAGAAACCTAGAAATCTGTGATTCGAAGCAAGTTACTTAGTCTTTTGCTTCTCACTTTTCTCATCTGTGAAGTTAGATCATAATTATAAGTTTGTCATAGGGTTATAAATAATATGTGTACAGCATTTAGGACAACTTCTGGAACATAGCAAAGCATTTACTACCTCTAAAAGGAATATTGTTCTACATCCAATCTACATAGACTATAAATCTAGGGCCTTCGCGGGGAAATTGAAGCCACTGGTGATCTTAAATTTGCATTTAAAACAGTTCCAGATTTCCATCAGCCTATTGAAATGTTGGCAGTAGTGCACATTTTCCCATTTATAGATTTTGTTTATATTTGAAAGATGTATAGTATTTCCTTGGGTAAAGTTAGAAATTACATCAAGTCTGGTTCTTCTTGCTATCTGTCATCTCTTTCTTTCTCTCCTTTTTCACTCTCATGCACACACACACACACAGACACACATACACCACATGAAGCTGGAAGAATTCCTGACAGTACATGTCCATGGCTCATCTCTTATATAAGTCTTGCAAAAAGTTCACAAAGAAGAATCTTGAAATATGGATAATAGAGAACAATAGGAACTACTGTGAAATATGTAAAAGTATACTACAGGAAACAAGATAGAAATGAGAAAAAAAATTAAAAAGGAATATTCCCCAAAAAGCATATTTCATGGACCTGTTAAAGAATTAACTAGATGTTAAAAACTCAGAATAGAACAAAAAGAATCAGATTAAAAAAAAGAGTTAATGGAAATGGAAATGTCCCAAGAGATATGACAAGAAAGTGTTTTCCAAAAACATAAAATTTATACAAAGAGGAATTTATGAAATCTTATACTGATCTAGATACTTTAAGACATGGTGAAAAAAAACACCATATATCTAACTTAAATGATTAATTTATGTAGTTTGTAATATTTTATGCAAGATAATTTATCATGACATTATTATAGTACTTGAATATTTTATACTAATTATATAATTTAATTATGAATCTACCTTTTGCTTTCAGACTTTTATGGACAGTTTCAAGGGCTTATGTCTCAGTAGGCAATGGCATCTTCAAATTTACATAATACCGAAATAATATTTAAGAAATTTAATCAGTATTGAAATTTTACAAATAAACACATTTTGTGAAGATGTTAGTTATAATAACATATAAGTCGTGGATAGAAAGGGACTTGAGAGTTTCTATCAGGTGCAGAATGGGAGTTGAATCAAAGGGCATTCCCTTTTTCTAAAAAGAAGAACCTTGGAATACTTGCCTGTAAGTATTTCATAATTGCTATTAATCAGTAACTGCGATATGGTTTCCATTATTTTCCTTTCCAAACAGAATTACTTGCTATTACACTTACCATGTGCTGCTTTCACCACTTTATATTATTTGTCTCTATTCCCTTTACATGCTTTCAAATAAAGGGAGGACTCTGATGATAAAAATCCTGCCTGCAGTGCAGGAAGCCCAGGTTCAATTTCTAGGTCAGGAAGATCCCCTGGAGAAGGGAATGGCAACCCACTCCAGTGTTCTTGCCTGGGAAAACCCATGGACAGAGGAACCTGGATGGCCACAGTCCATGGGGTTACAAATGGTCAGATATGACTGAACAACTTTCATTTCACTTCACTTCTAATAAAGGAAATCTACATCTGGTCCTGATGAAGAACAACCCATCACAAGACCCTTGGTTTCAAGCCTAAGGCCATGTATGTGTGAATAAACCATCTGAACCATCTTTGGTACCTTTGTTGGGAGGGGGGCAGTAAGTGTATTTTTTAAGCAGAAGAGAGATAACTCAATTACAGTAACCAAGGAATGTACTTCTTAGATTTTATTATTGTCAAAGCCATTGACTCACTTCTGTCCCTTGTGGCTTTCTGCCACATTGGCTTTTGCCATGCCATCTGTTACAGACGATAGGATGTGAGCAAAAATGTCATGCCAGTCCAGAGATTTTAAGAGAAATTTCATGTTTTCATTAGTCATTTTGTGTTCTTGTTCTCTGCCATGAGAACAGCAGGACCCAGGCAGTAGTCTTCTGTTCAACCTATGTGCCACAGTGAAAAGGTCATAAAGCCTTACTGAACCAGTCCATGCCAGTGCAGGCTAGCAAATTTGCAGCTGAAATCTTGGAGTTCCCTATTGCTGTAGCAAAAGATGACTAAGAGACTATATTTTTAAAATAAATAAGGCAGAAAATGCATTTGAACATACAAAAAATATTAATCAAATCATATGTTCTTTAAGATCTTCCTAAAAAAATTAACAATTTAAAATTTTCAGTTGAACATAAGGTGAATTGAGAAATTATAGCAAAATGATTTGTGATATGCAATTCAATTTATTTAATACCAAGATAAGACTAAAGCAGAGTGTAACGTAAATGTAATCAACTCTGAGAATTCATCAGTAATATAATTAATAATATTTAAGAGGGAAAGGGAAAGAAAAATTATGAGGCTGTGAAATCACACCGATTATTTCATTTGAAACTGATAAACAAGTAAAAAGATGAGAATATTCGAAGGTTTAAAAAAGTAGAGTAGAAAAAAATGTATTAGAAAAAAATGATGTGGTCATAAAACCCAGAAGTTGTATGATTGTGATAGTCCACCCATGTCCCATTTCAATGAAAGATTTGTTGCCTGTGTTGAAAGACTGAGAACATTGTTGGTCGATAAATGTTTTCAAGGGTTGCCTGAACTGTAAAGACTCATCTAGCCCATGTCTCATTCTTCCACATTCTGTATAAATGACTGGCCATCTCAGCTCAAAGTGGAACAACTCTGAAGGCCCACTGTAGCTCAGAATTCCTGGAGTTACTAGTCTAGGCTACTGTTGGGTTTACATTCCAGCTTGACTTCTCCCTCTACCCAGACATGATTCTTATCCCTCCTATTCATAAACTTATATCCTAAGTGCACTCCTTAGTAAATATCTTAATGCTAACTGTGTCTCAGAATATACTTCTTGGGAACCCAATACAACAGACGGTAAAGGGGAAAGAAGGTATCTTAGCTCATACGCATGCTAAGCTGCTTTAGTCGTGTTCAACTCTTTGTGACTCTATGGACTGTGGCCTACCAAGCTCTTCTGTCCATGGGATTCTCCAGGCAAGAATACTGGAGTGGGTTGCCATGCCCTCCTCAGGGGGATCTTCCCAATCCAGGATTAAGCCTGTGTCTCCTATGTCTCCTGCATTGGCAGGCAGTTTCTTTACCACTAGTGCCACCTGGTTTCCTCAAAAAACTGATTCCAAGACATTTAGATAAATAATTTATTCAGGACATGAAAAACACAAAGGTTCAGTTTTAAAAGCAGACTCCCAAGAATAAGAGACCGTACTCACTTATCAAGCTCTATGAGAAATTTTAAGAATAAAAGAACAAGAGCCAGAAGTGAATTAGGGAAAGGCTCTAGGCAACCAAGAGCTGCTTACCGGGACATCTTTCTCATCTTGTACACATGCTATGTAACCTAGAGTTATAAAGGAGGTCTCCTGTGAGATACAGGTATTATATCACACAGTCAGAAGTATTTAACTTATGAAATATAGCCATTTACTAACCTAGGTTATTATATAGCTTATGGGAAAACTTCCAGAGAGTCATAGCCCACAAATTCCATAGATTCTAGCTTTGTTCACCGCAAGTAAACCTATACAGTACATGTTCTACTTCAACATTCATACACAAGAACCCTTCTCCTCGAAAACAGGATTGATGTGGTTTGTGAGGACAAGAGGTACAGTAATCATCATATTTATAAGGAGGTAAGACTGAGATAGCTGCCTTCCTTCTTTCACTGAGACATCTGCCTTCCTTCTTTCACTGAGACATCTAGACCTCACAGATTGACTTCTTTAATTTCCTCCTCCCTAGAAGTAGTAAGATTTGAGGAGAAGTAGGGGAAAGAGTAATTAATCAAGGAAGTCAAGAAAGCTAATAAAGTGCCTACTAATTAGAAGGGCCACTGCTTTGGGCAACTAGAAATTTATTCTGGAGTGGGAGGTTGGGGTTGGCAGATGTAGACTTTATATATAAGATGGTCCTACATTATAGCACAGAGAACTGTATTCAATATTCTATGATAAACCACAATGGAAAAGATTATTTGAAAAAGAATGTATGTATATGTATACATTAATTATATATGAATCACTTTGCTGTACAGCAGAAACTAACACAACATTGTAAATCTACAGTACTTCAATTTTAAAAAAAATAATAAAATAAAATACAATGTCTGCTCTTTCATAAAAAATATGCAAAGAACTTAGTCACACTGTAAAGTACGTGAAATATTATCAATATTAAAAGACTTACATATTTAAAACTAGAAAACTGAGTGAAATTATGGTATTGCAGAAATTGGTATCTTCACCATGTTTGCCCTGCAGGGGCCAGGATTGATGCCCCACTGGTCTGGATGCTGATTATGAGGAAGCCAAACAGACACAAGTGGGTATGAAAGATTCATTAGTCACAGAAGGAAGCTTTTTGCTGCGGAAAACAGGGCAGGCTCCCTAGCAGAACTAAACATGGTTGGAGAGAAAAAGAGAACCTTGTGGCATGAGGAATGGTAATGGTTAGTACTAGGCATGGAGCGAGGATTCCTACGGGCTGGCGGGGGCTTCACGGTTCAGACGTGGGCAAAATGGGAAAATAGAAGGCTATGCTTGAAAGATGTCAGCACTCAAAGATCAAAAATGACTCAGACTTTTTATTAAAACACCTGACAAGATAAAGTCATGAAGACTTAGCTGAAAGTTCTGAGACATGACTTTGGCTGCCTGTGCTCAGTAGGAATTTCTAACTATCCTTGTATCTTTATATCAATCTGTATTTTTAAATAGAGGTCTCAATAATTACTTAGCCATAGTGAGGTTTTGTTTTAGCCAAAAAGTTGTTAGGGATTTTCCATAAGATGTTATTATTATTATTTTTTAAAGCATTATTCTATTCTAAATGCACTTAAATTTTATTGTTTGAATTCTGTCAGCTTAAATAGATTTATTTACAATTAATATTCTATAAGAAAAATTCATGAGTTCACTAAATCACACAACCGAATATTAGGTTGGTACAAAAATAATTGTGGTTTCTGACCATAAATTTTAAATCATTATAACTAGGCCCACAAACATCTTTATTCATAAAAATGGGAACCATTACAATCAATACATTCTTGCCAGTGAGAAATGTTTGTTTACTTCTACAGTGTAAAACTCCTTGCTTTGGGATTTGACAAACTCTTTTTGGTTGTGGAAACATTTTCCTTGCAAAAAGTTGACGAGATGCTTGAAAAAGTGGCAGTCGATTGGTGAGAGGTCAGATGAATATGGTGGATGAGGCAAAACTTTGTAGCCCAATTTGTACAAATTTTGAAGCGCTGGTTGTGTGATATGCAGTTGGCCTTGTCAGGGAGAAGAATTGGTCCCTTTCTGTTGACCAGTGCTGACTGTAATCATTGCAGTTTTTGGTGCATCTCATCGATTTTCTGAGCCTACTTCTCAGATGTAATGGTTTCACTGGGATTCAGAAACCTATAGTGGATCAGACCAGCAGCAGACCAGCAGAGAGTGACCATGACGTTTTTTTGGGGTGTAAATTTAGCTTTGGAAAGTGCTTTGGAGCTTCTCAGTGTAACCACTGACCTGGGAATTGCTGGTTGTCATATAAAATCCACTTTTTGTCACCCATCACAGCCCAGTTGAGAACTGGTTCATTGTTGTGTAGAGTGGGTGAAGATGACACTTGAAAACAATGATTTTTTTTTTTGCAGTCAGCTCAAGAGGCACCCTCTTATCAAGCTTTTTCACCCTTTCAACTTGCTTTAAATGCTGAAATGCCCATAGAATGGTTGACATTGACTTCCTTGGCAGCTTCTTGTGTAATTATATGAGGATCAGCTTCAGTGATAGCTCTTGGTTGGTCGTTGTCAACTTCTGATGTCCAGCCACCATGGTCCTCACCTTTAAGGCTCTCATCTCTAAGGCTCTCATCTCCTTTGCAAGCCTTCTTGAAGCTTCTCTGCACTATACATTCATTAGCGGTTCTTGTGCCAAATATGTTGTTGATGTTGTGAGCTGTTTCTGCTGCTTTACTTACCCATGTTGAACTTGGGTAAGAAAATCGCTTGAATTTCCCTAGTCTAAAATAAATTTAAAATACACAGCAAGTAATAAGTCATTAGTGCAAAAACATAAAATGAGAAATGCACATTAAAATGACATATAACCGAATTTATTTAAGAACATATTTCAGTATCAAATGCCAAATCTCAACAAAGTGAAAGTGAAGTCACTCAGTTGAGTCTGACTCTTTATGACCCCATGGACTGTTACCTACCAGGCTCCTTTGTCCGTAGGATTTTCCAGGCAAGAGTACTGGTGTGGGTTGCCATTTCCTCCTTCAGGGGATCTTCCTGACCCAGGGATTGACCAGGTCTTCCGCATTGTAAGCAGATGGTTTACCATCTGAGCCACCAGGGAAATGACCAACAATGAGAAACCATAATTAATTTTGTACCAACCTAATAGTCATAACCAATGAACATATAAATCTTGTATATCTTTCTATTAAAAATATCAAAAGTAGTTTCCATAGTGAGGTTATTATATTGCAGAATTACTCTGTTGTAGGTGAATTCCTTCAGAAAATGGATAACAGAACAAGATTTCAGAAGTTGACTCAACAGCAAGAAGCCAAATAGTGACTTTCACTCACGTGTATTTTTGTGTTTTGAAGGTAATAGGGTACCATGCAAAACATGAGAGAAAATGGTTGGCATGTGAACATCCAGCCAAGTATTAAAGTTTAGCAGATCCAAAGGTAACCCTCAGATAAATAGACAGAAATTGCTCTTAAAAGTACTATGTGAAGATTTTAATTCTAAATATGGAAAAAAATCAAAGGATTTCTTTTAAAGAATAAAGTAAGCAATAACTGGCAGTGAAAAAAGACTTACCACCTACCTATGAAAACAAGGTTTAGCTGCAGGTGAGTAAGTAAACATATCTTAAAAAGCTTTCAGAAGAATAAAACAACAAGGAGTGGAAATGGGAAAAATGTCTCCCAGGGAACAAAGACCATCTTTTCTATATCTCTGCAGGAGTGGCTATGACTGTGTCTATGAATACAGCATCCATGGAAAAAGTAGACCTACTTTCATTTTAAAGAGAAGAGGAATATTTGAAGGATTGCTCTGGCCATTTTTTTGTTTTGTTTTTATTGGTTTCTTTAAAAATGATTGTGTGATACTCCCTTTCTTAATAGGAAGTTTCTGGGTGGCAAAGCTATTTTATAGAGGATTTTTGGTGATACACCATAGCACCAAATAGGCAATAAAATATCCATATTTGAGTCCTATTTTGGAGAGAATAAATTTATCTACTGAGCAAGAGAAAGGCCATTTATCTTCTGAGTTATTAAAAACTTCTATCTCAACCTGATATGAGAAGAATAAATTCAATGAACCAGTAAATTAGAGGTTTAAATATACTGGGATAGAATAGATGAAAAAAGGCACTAGTATATGATGCCACAAAAAATTATGGGCTTTGAAGTCACACAGATCTGAGTTCAAAATTTAGTTAGCAAGTTAATCATGATATAACCTTGTAAAAGATAAATAATCTGTCTGAATCTTTGGCTTCTTCCTATATATATATTTTAAAAAATATTGCAAAATGATAGTCATGATTTGAATTGATGTATGTAGGAACAGTTTCTAGGAGCACTGTCTGTCATCTAGCAGTTCTCAAAAGCTATTATACGTTACATAATAACTATAGAATGAGCAATTTGTAAAATATCAACAGTTCGTAAAGTAAACCCTGCTGAATTCTGGTCCTTTGAGGTTGCTAAGAAAAAGAAAAGATTTCCGTGTTGAATGCAAAATTGGATAGCGCTGTATTGGAAGGAACACGCAGGTATTGTTTCATGGGTTATGAATTGAACATATCCAAAAATATCTTATGAATTGAACACATCCAAAAATTCAGGCTTAGACTTCCAACTGCCTTTTTGGTATCTTCCTTTGACAACCTAAGAGGCAGTTCAAAAATCATGGGGCCAAACTGGCACTCTTGGAGTCTACCATACTACCACCGATACTGTTTTATGGACATCCAGTCTCTCTACATGTACTGACCAGTTTTCATCTCTGAAAATGTCAGCATCCCCCACACTAATGTTAAACCTTGAAGCTGGGTATTTCCTTTGATTATTCCCTCATTCTCAATTACTTCCACCCAATAGTTTCTATCAGAAAGTTATGTAATTTCTACCTCTCAACTATATCTGCAATCTACCCTTATTCTTTCTTATTTCAACTGCCTGTGTATAATGCAGAGATTCCTTATATGGTGTCCAAAGACTGCCAAAAGAGCCATGGATAGAGCTCTAATTCAATGTAATTACTTTTCTTTAATGTCTTAGGTATTTATTTCATACAGTTAAAAAAGATTATTCTGAAAAGTCATCTGTTGTTCTGAGCAGATTGCCACAGGGATCTTAGCCCTCTCAGAGAGTACATATTCTTTGGCCCTATAATTCACCCTAAGACATTTTGCAGAAGAGGACTACGGTTGATCGTTGATCTTTTTAAAAAGTTTGCTTCTCCTGTGTTGTTGTTACTGATTTTAACTTTCCATCATGTTCCTGCAGCATTTCAGCTTGGCTTTCAGTGTGACAGCTAAACACAACACATACAGATGCTGAACTTCAAGTAAGTTTCTATTTTATTTAAATTAAGATACAGGGGTTTGTGTAAAGTGGAACTGAAGCAAAAGGCAGGGGTAGACCTAGTACATGTGTGCTTAGTCGCTTTATTTGTGTCTGGCTCTTTGCGACCCCATGGACTGTAGCCCACCAGGCTCCTCTGTCCACGCAGATTCTTAGGTAAGAATACTGGGGTGGGTTGCCATGCCCACCTCCAGGACATCTTCCTGACCCGGGGATGGAACCCAGGTCTCGAACCCAGGTCTCCTGCATTGCAGGTAGATTCTTTACCAGTTGAGCTACCAGGGAAGCCTGCCCTAGTACATAATACTTCTTTTATACCCATGTTCCCTACTTCTGGGGTGGAGTATGTGTCACAGATGTACCATTAATATTGCTTGTATGGGAGCCTTCTGTAATTGCAAGAGGTTTTACACATTCTGTGCCACAGGCTTTTCATATTAAGAATTACATCCCTATTTAAGAACCACTCAACTTAATCCGTGTCCTGTATGCTCTTGAAACAAACTCAGGGTCTATAAGACCATGTCCTCATCAGAGTAAGAAAGCAGCCACATACAGAAACCTGGAGCTAGGGTGTCACTGGAGAGAAACTTCATGTTCATTTCTTGAGAACTAGACCTAGGGATGCAGGCACACAGGCAAATTTATTTCTAAAGCTAATGGTTACCACTATCTTTATAATGTGTGTGTGTGTGTGTTGCAAATGCTACTTATTTATAGTTGGACTAAAAGATTTATCTATGATACAAGCAGGAGATAATCAGGATTAATTAGTTTAAAAACTGGAATGTTCTTCCTCAAAACCTATGTGTATTTGTCTGGAGTACTACACATTCCTACAATTCTTCCACTCATTAGATACTGAGAGAGGTTCAATAAAAGATGAATCTAAGGGCAATGGTTTGAAACTGGTTACTAGTTATGTAAGGTCAGATTTGGAATACTTAATTCAATGATCTTTGTCCAAAGGAATAGGTATTACTTTCTCAATTTCCTATCATAGTGGCCTCCAGGATAGTTTCAATAAAATGAATAGAGATTTAGGCAAAATTTTATGAATTTTTCACACAGGAATAGAAATTATAGGTTAACATCTGATGGAGCACCGCTCAATATTCTGTTATGACTTCTTACATCTCCCTTTGTGGATATAGACTCTAACTTTATGACTTCTTCACTGACTATCTTGGGGCAAAGTAGCCATTTCTGATCATTTATAATCTATGTTAAATAAAAGAATCAATTGTTGGCTTTCAAATGCCATTTAAACTATTAAGCCACTTGCTACCACTATAACACTTGAATGAGAAATAGACAACATCTGCATGTATTAACCATATACGTTTTGCATTTCTGTTCTAATGGCTCCTCTGTGCATGGAATTCTCCAGGCAAGAAAAATGGAGTGGTTTGCCATTTCATTCTCCAGGGGATCTTCCCAACCCAGGGATTGAGCCCATGTTAAATTGAAGAAAGTAGGGAAAAACACTAGACCATTCAGATATGACCTCAATCAAATCCCTTATGATTATACAGTGGAAGTGAGAAATAGATTTAAGGGACTAGATCTGATTGATAGAGTGCCTGATGAACTCTGGACGGAGGTTCGTGACATTGTACAGGAGACAGGGACCAAGACCATCCCCATGGAAAAGAAATGCAAAAGAGCAAAATGGCTGTCTGAGGAGGCCTTACAAATAGCTGTGAAAAGAAGAGAGGTGAAAAGCAAAGGAGGAAAGGAAAGATATAAGCATCTGAATGCAGAGTTCAAAAGAATAGCAAGGAGAGATAAGAAAGACTTCCTCAGTGATCAATGCAAAGAAATAGAGGAAAACAACAGAATAGGAAAAACAAGAGAGCTCTTCAAGAAAATTAGAGATTCCAAGGGAACATTTCATGCAAAGATGGGCTCGATAAAGGACAGAAATGGTATGGACCTAACAGAAGCAGAAGATATTAAGAAGAGGTGGCAGGAATACACAGAAGAACTGTATAAAAAAGATCTTCACGACCAAGATAGTCACGATAACGTGATCACTGACCTAGAGCCAGACATCTTGGAATGTGAAGTCAAGTGGGCCTTAGAAAGCATCACTACGAAAAAAGCTAGTGGAGGTGATGGAATTCCAGTTGAGCTATTTCATGTCTTGAAAGATGATGCTGTGAAAGTGCTGCACTCAATATGCCAGCAGATTTGGAAAACTCAGCAGTGGCCACAGGACTGGAAGAGGTCAGTCTTCATTCCAATCCCAAAGAAAGGCAATGCCAAAGAATGCTCAAACTACCACACAATTGCACTCATCTCACATGCTAGTAAAGTCATGCTCAAAATTCTCCAAGCCAGGCTTCAGCAGTATGTAAACCGTGAACTCCCAGATGTTCAAGCAGGTTTTAGAAAAGGCAGAGGCACCAGAGATCAAATTGCCAACATCCGCTGGATCATGAAGAAAGCAAGAGAGTTTCAGAAAAACATCTATTTCTGCTTTATTGACTATGCCAAAGCCTTTGACTGTGTCGATCACAATAAACTGTGAAACATTCTGAAAGAGATGGGAATCCCAGACCACCTGACCCGCCTCTTGAGAAACCTGTATGCAGGTCAGGAAGCAACTCTTAGAACTGGACATGGAACAACAGACTGGTTCCAAATAGGAAAAGGTGTACGTCAAGGTTGTATATTGTCACCTTGCTTATTTAACTTATATGCAGAGTACATCATGAGGAACGCTGGGCTGGAAGAAGCACAAGCTGGAATCAAGATTGCCGGGAGAAATATCAATAACCTCAGATATGCAGATGACACTACCCTTATGGCAGAAAGTGAAGAGGAACTCAAAAGCCTCTTGATGAAAGTGAAAGAGGAGAGTGAAAAAGGTCGGCTTGAAGCTCAACATTCAGAAAACAAAGATCATGGCATCTGGTCCCATCACTTCATGGGAAATGGAAAAACAGTGGAAACAGTGTCAGACTTTGTTTTTTTGGGCTCCAAAATCACTGCGGATGCTGATTGCAGCCATGAAATTAAAAGACGCTTGCTCCTTGGAAGGAAAGTTATGACCAACCTTGATAGTATATTAAAAAGCAGAGACATTACTTTGCCAACCAAGGTCCGTCTAGTCAAGGCAATGGTTTTTCCCGTGGTCATGTATGGATGTGAGAGTTGGACTGTGAAGAAGGCTGACCGCCGAAGAATTGATGCTTTTGAACTGTGGTGTTGGAGAAGACTCTTGAGAGTCTCTTATACTGCAAGGAGATCCAACCAGTCCATTCTAGAGGAGATCAATCTTGGATGTTCATTGGAGGGACTGATGCTAAAGCTGAAACTGCAATACTTTGGCCACCTCATGCGACGAGTTGACTCACTGGAAAAGAGTCTGATGCTGGGAAAGGTTGGGGGCGGGAGGAGAAGGGGACGACGGAGAATGAGATGGCTGGATGGCATCACCGACTCGATGGACATGAGTTTGAGTGAACTCCGGGAGTTGGTGATGGACAGGGAGGCCTGGCGTGCTGTGATTCATGGGGTCGCGGAGAGTCGGACACGACTGAGCGACTGAACTGAACTGAACTGAACTCCCACACTGCAGGCAGATTCTTTACTTTCTGAGCTGCCAGGGAAGCCCCTCTAATGACTCAACTCAAGCTTAAGAATTTGAGTGATATGTTTTGTTTTTTACTGCAAATGTTTTTAATTTTAAATGTAATTTTTCAATCCAACAAAGAAAAGATGTCCTTCAAGAAATTTTGCTTTCATTAAAGAAAAGATGTGCTAATGAGGCAAATCAATATTTCTGCATGACAAGGGTTCCTCCAATTTAATCCATACCAACATATATTCACGAAAAACATCTCTTATCTTGGCCATTCTTACTTAGATTCAATTAAGCTGCCTTGATTTGAAGCCCTTAGATGTAGTTCTCATCAAAAGCCCCGATGATTTTTAGAACAGAAATCATTGCAGCTTGGTGGTTTTAGGACTGTAGGTTTTTGTTGCTGACATTAATGAGGCAGGTCATTAGTGGAAGCTTCACTCTAGATAGTAGATAAAATAATGCATTCAGGGAGATATACTGAGTTAGGAGAAAAGCTTTTGACTTTTTGTCCAAACTTTTCTCTTATTAAACAAAATATTTTTATACTCTGAATTCACATTTGATATCAATTATGAAAGCAAGCCCTAAGGAAGGTAGGAATCCTTAATATCATATTTATAATTTTGCACCATCCTCTTGACTTCTTTTTAGTACTGTATTCTCCTGGGTGATTTTATCAGTGAATCAGAACTTTGACAACAGTTGCATAAAGGTAACTATGTTGTTCTATGTAACATTGGTTTCTGGTGCTCAAATTATTGTAGATGATGACCGAAGCTCTTAAATTGGGTGTCTTGACTTTAGTAGGAGGTATGATCTTAACTGTATTGACATGAATATACCACTCCATCATGGCTCTTATATCAGTTTCTGCATGTGTGGTGGTAGATTTGCTTTCCATCACTGTGTTGATCATTTTATGCCTTAAGCAAAACTCTCTCCAGGATTAGCTTATTTAGGATGAATAGGTCAAGCAGGGTATGGAAGCCAGAACAATGAAATCCCTTATCATCAGTGGCACAGAAGGCTGCAAATCCTTCTAAAAATAGGTGCTTAGGGATACTCTGTGTGCATCTTCAGTAGCCTTAAAATAGTGCTTCTTAATGCATGATCAACAGTGAAATTCATACAAGAATCTTATATGTTATACTGCAATGTATAGAATTTAAATTATTCATTTAACCTGATTCAGTAATTCTTGGGAAAAACAAGATGCAAATCAGTGAAATATGAATATTTTCTTGCTTCAATTTATAGGAACTCAGTAAAGTGAGAAATCATGGGGAGGGACTTTAATATTCTTGCAAAAACAAATACCTAAATTATGGATATAATTGTTGGATTGTTTGTCTATGATAAATCATCTCTTGAAAGAATGTCTTATACTGTAAAAATTTTCCCTTTTATTAGATTTTAATTCACAGATTAATATAGTTTTTTAAAAATATATGAAAATATGTGTTTATATAGATATTTTTAAATAAAAACTGCATATCTATCAATGTAAAATCTGTCAGTGCATAAGTATTCAAATGAACATTTAATAGTATTATGTTCTTACATTTTATACTTCAAGTTATACCATGAAATAAACAAAATACAAATTACACACATATTTATACTTTTTAAAAAATTATCTTCAGTTATATTCATGTGTACCTTAAACATGATTCTGAGAAAATAAAATGCTCTTTTAGAAACAATGTTCCAAAGTTAGGTATGTCCTTTTCAGGGGAGTTGTTTGATGAAATGAGTATCTGTGGGTATATTTACAACTTTTGCCATCTGATGATTTCTCTTGTTCTGTTCAGTGTAAGTCTAACATCAATGCTTGTAAAATTATTTCAGGTAAATTATCAGTTCAAAAAGTCAGGGCACTATGTTTATAAATAAATGGGTACTTTAAAGATTTTCTTAAAGAATGCATATGCTATAATATCAATTTCAAGTAGTTTTCAGATGTTTTGGAGAAAAAGCAATTGTAACAACATTGTATTAAAATAAATGAAGAAAAATAAAATCATATAACAATAATAGAGAAGGAGGATGTTAGGGAAACCCATGAATTGGAGCTATAAGAACCTGAGGCTAATTTTAACCTCTAACAAGTTAGATGACTAATTACAACCACCATGGTTCTTTGTTTTCACATTAAAATATCAAGAGGGGTGACAAGAATTCTGTTACTACTTTGGTTTTAATATCCAGTGATTTGGTAAATGAAAAGATTTGAAATTGCCAGGAGAGTCTTCATAAAAGAGGTATGGCTTTATGAGCCATAATTTTTATAAGTGATCTGCTTAAGTAAAGAGGAGGGAAGAGGCATTTCTGTGGAGGGATGGATCAGCAGAAAAGGAAATCAGTCAGAAGGAAACACTATCTGGGGAGGGGACCTGCCTCTCTGGGGGAAAAAAAAGAGTGCATACAATTTGGATAGTAACTGCTGGGTTTTAAGAGAGTGATAGAGGGACAAGGCTTGAGTTTTTGGATGAGAAGCTTGGACTGCACTCAATATGAAATAAGAAGCCACAGGCAGCCTGGAGCATAGAAATAGCATCCTGAAATCTGCCTTTATGACTTGCAATACAGGATGAACTGGCAGGTGGTGATAAGAAAGAATATCCATCAGGAGGTCATGGCATTATGTTATCCAAAGTCTAAACGGATGCATGCTCAGAGTGCTGGCAGTTAGAAGCAAAGAACAGCATACATGCAGAAACCACTTTAAAAAATTTTGAAAAAATTTGGAGATAATTAAATTTACTGAAGAGTATGATGGAAAGTCTATGTGCATTGCTATCTGGTTCATCTAATTCTATAGTTTATTGCTATCTGCAATTTAATGACATTTCTTTCTTTCAACTTTTAAAAATACTTCTCTTTACATGTAATTAAAATTTTCATTTAAAAATCTGTCTTTCTATTTAGCATCATTCTGTTTGGCAATCTGCTATTGAGAGCAAACAGAGATGAAAATAGTATTGGAGCAAGTCCTATGTGAGGTGTGTACCTGTTTACTACGTCACCTTAAACAAACTGACACCTTGCTATTAAAAAAATTATCCAAAATTTGGAAACAGAGCAAAAAGATAATGGTATATATCTTGTCAGTGTATTTCTGAAACATATTCTAAAAGAACTACCAAAGTTTAATTTTCTAGAGGAGTATATCAATGTTTGATTAAATGTTTATTATTGATTAAGGCTCAGATCTGAACCTGTAGATTTCTGACCAATATAAAATAGTACTTCAACTATTACATTTTTATTTCCCTGGAGAACAGTACCCATTTTTGTATCCATTGATAAGTTATTTTCAATATCATTTTGCCTAAAAGACTACTAAAATCTCCATTTGTCAAACTTGTATAGAACCAGTTTAACTATTTTACAGTTATTCTCTTACTAAATTAAGGAAATCATTGACTCCCACTAACTAAATATTTATGTAAAAGTAACTTTTAACTTTATAAACATTATACCTGGCAATCTCAATTCCTTTGCTCTCAGTCAGTCAGTTCAGTCGCACAGTCGTTTCCGACTCTTAGCGACCCCATGAACCACAGCACGCCAGGCCTCCCTGTCCATCTTTGATCTAAATTATATCTATTTCAGATTGTGTACATGATTTACCAAAGTTATAGACTAGGGAAAGAGTTACAGCTTACACACACACACGAGTAATTCTGGACCTGACTACTCTTAAAATTCCTCTACTCTTCCTATAAAGGAGGACCAACTTTCTAACCTGTGCTCTAAAATCTTTGATGTCATTATTAGATCTCTTTCTTTCCTGATATCCTTCTCCTCTTCCTAATTAGTGATAATCTCTCTTTCTCTCAAACAAAAAGAAATATCTATTAGTTACCCACAAGCTAGTTCAGAGATCATTTTAACTTATATCAATTTATTAAGACTATACCTCAAGTGTCTCCACATACATAATCAAATACAACTGCCAAAAAGAATATCTATAATAGAGATATGTTCTTTAAAAGACTGGAATTTCATATGAAACCAAGAAAATGTTTTGTGGAATGAGGGTATTAGAAAAACATGGAAAGATTTGAGAAATGGGGACAAAAACACTTTTCACTTCAAAAGGGAACCAGGAAGAATCGATATTCCTCATCAGTTCAGTTCAGTTCAGTTGCTCAGTCGTGTCCGACTCTCCGCGACCCCATGAATCACAGCACGCCAGGCCTCCCTGTCCATCACCAACTCCCGCAGTCCACTCCAACTCATGTCCACAGAGTCGGTGATGCCATCCAGGCATCTCATTCTCGGTCATCCCCTTCTCCTCCTGCCCCCAACCTTTCCTAGCATCAGTGTCTTTTCCAGTGAGTCAACTCGTCGCATGAGGTGGCCAAAGTATTGAAGTTTCAGCTGTAGCTGATATTCCTCATAGGAGAGCCCTAAATCTGTCAAGATACCTTTAAGTTTGCAGGAATGCCTAGAGAAGAGCTTAATCATATGAAAGAATATTATTAAGAAGTCTTTGAGGAAAAGCATAGAGGAGAAAGTAAAGTATCTGGAAAACATGATAATAAATTAATAAGAGAACTTAAAACCAGAAAAGTTTATATTTGGCCAGGTAGTAAGAATGAGACAGATGAAAAATGTGTGGTAACGTGTCTGGCACGAGGAAGTCTTTATCAAGATTAGGATTCAGCATTTCGAACATAGAACTCATCAATCAGAATATAAAGTGCCAATAATGAGAGAAATGATTTATCTGTGTTAATAGTAGGAAGTCTTGCCTCATAGAGGTAGTTGGACATAATAAATGTCAAGGGTAAACAAGATGCTAAAAAGGTGTATCAACACCTGACAAAGATAAATTTAGTCTTGGTGACATATTTGGATATAAATTCCAGGAGAAAGAGCAAAGCAGCTGGTGACATCTGGGAGCTAGCCTGACACTCTCAGCTCTAGGTGTTGCTACCAGCTGGCCTGACACTTGCAGATGATCTTAGTTTTTCTCCTGCACAATATGAACATGTTCACAGAGCACCAACATCAGATAAGGATAACCAGCAACTGAGAAGAATCAAGGCAAACTTAAGACCACTTTGCCATAATCAGATCTAAACACAAAGCAAAGAAAGAACAGTGTAAAACTCCTAAAATGACCAAACGAACCCCTTACTCTGGCTAATATAAATGACTACAGCTTTACAAAAACCAATAGAAGCATTTGTTTCACTCTGTTCCCTGCCTCCCCTACATCTTCTAAATATAAGAATTATTAAAAGACTCAACCATAGAATTATCTCCGCTTCCAGACAACATCCAGTTCAGAGCAAAGTCCTACTTCTTTTTTTTTAAATTAAAAACTTTTTTTGGCCACACCATGTGGCATGTAGGATCTTAGTTCTCCAGCCAGGGATCAAACCCGTATCCCCTGCATTGGAAGGCAGAGGCATAACCACTGGACCACCAGGGAAGTCTGAAGTCCTACTTCTTTGTATGCTCTTGAAAACCACCTAACCCAAACCTGAATTCTAATTTTTCTAATTATTAGAATTCTAATAATTCTAATTTTTCTAGCTTCCTTCTATTGAAAGGAAGAGGGGAACACCCTCAGTTCCCCAGAGTGTGCAGTGTGCCTTGTGACAAGGAATCAGTAAATATAACTTTGACACAGGTGTGTTCCTTATGGTCTCTGACTCTAGAGAACTGACAGCTATATTAGAAGTCATTTCCTCATAGAATAGTCACTCAGAGAGTACTATCATTATGTTCAGTCTAGAATTTGCAAAGAAAGCTCAGCTTTTTCATGTTCATTTTAATGGAAATCTTCAGCAAGAAAACTTGAGAGAAAGCCGGTGCTCAGGATCCTGAGCAAGCAAATGCTGCAGCGAATAGCAGAATACAAGGTCTCACAAGGTCACTGAGGGACGGAAATGGACAGACCATGTGGCTGACCAAAGACACTTAGCACTTACTTGCTGAGGTGCCACTGAAATTTTAGCCCTGATGATCTTGGTTGAACCATACGAAGTGACAAAAATTTGTCTTACCAAGGCACAGATAAATCTAAGAATCAGACCGAAAACATGTCAAGTAACCTCCATTTCTGTATCTTCTCCTAAACTGAGAGCCACATATTAATTTTTTGGATCTTATTATTTGAACTTCAAGGAAAGGGATGAGAAAGGACAAAAAATGTGACAGATTCTCCCTAAAATCTATGATAATATGGTTCAGTCTATTCATGCTGAACCTTCTAAAAATTTCTGACAACTTATCCTCAGCATTGGAACCTAAGAAATAGTCTAGATCTTGACCTAAGATCATTAACACTCATTTAACTGTTTGTATTTGGCGGTGGATGGGAGAAGTCCTTGGAGGAAACTTTTTATTTCTTTAACACAACTTCTGACAATATTAGCTGCTTGTGAGAACTGTGAAAAAACAACATCAAGGCTCCACCTGAGACTAAATGAATTATAATCGCTGTGTCTGGGATCTGGCACTGTTCTTTTTAAAGAGCTACCATGTTAGGGAAAGTTGATCATCACTGAAGATCAATGAACTTGACTCCTGTTAATCAGCAGAACTGTTACTTTTCCTTGAAGGAGATCAGAGGGATGCTGACCAGAAAATAGGGAGTCACTTCACAAGCTGTACCAATACTATACAACCATCCAGCATGAATGAGAGCAGGTGTAAATCTCCCATTGTCAATAAGAATAAATACTGGCTACAATCCCTCTAAACCTCTGAAATAATCAGAACAATATTTCAATGATGTTTACATAAAATGTATGACAAATTCAAAGTCCAAAATGTTCTCAAATTTCTTTTTCATGTTTTAATTTTTATTTAACCGACTTTGTTGTCTGTTCAAGTTTACTAGCACAAAATAAATCAAGTAAATGAGGAAGGAATAAACAAACACCAATAATATAAAATGTGTCAGATTTTCTCCCACTCTAAAAATAAATATTTAAAACACTCAACCAGATGTCAGCAAAAAATGACAGAGTAAGAGCCTCTAAAAATTCTTTTCTCCATAAAAGCAGTGACAAAATTGGCAGAAAGAAAATGTTAGAATCAATTTTTAACAACTCTGTAAGTTAACCAGAGATTAACAAGGATCCAGAAAGGAGTTATTCAAGAAAAATGGCTAAATCTTGGTAGCAACGGCAAGCTTTGTGGTATTTTGATGTGCCTAATACCTATTTCCAATCTCCAGCTCTGTAATCTGTAGTCTATAATCACAGTGAAAGTCATCCTTAGCCTGACAGCCACCAGAGGAGACAGAATGGGGTTGGAGCTTTCTTGAGAGTCTTATTCTCCAAGAACTGTCATTATTTGACTTATCTGATGGTCCCTGGAAGACTCCCAAAGACATTCTCGAACACCTGACCTAGTATGGAAAGCATTTTTCCCAGGAAAACACAGATAAAGTAATGACTAGCACCATTAGAGATAAAAATAAGATACATATAAAATGTAATATATCTTTCTGTTTACAATTCTTATTTTTTTCCTATCAGACTTAAAAGTAAAATGCATCATCTAAAAATTATAAATGTGTGCTGATGGGCACACAATGGATATAGATATAGTTTGTTTGAGAACAATAGAACAAAAAATTGTGAATGGAATAAGAATGTTTTTATACACAGCTGACATTAAAATGGTATTGATCCAAACTAGGTTGTTAAAATTAAGATAGTAATTTTAATCTACAGGACAACCACTAAGAGCATAATGTAAAATAGTACCCCCAAAATGATCAGTAGGTTAAAATGAAATACTATTGTATTCACATAGTTTCATGCCCCTGTGTGTGTTTCCTTGCTTCCACTAGTAAAGTTATTCTTAACAGTATGGGATGATGATAATTCTATGGGGGAACTTGTGGAGTCTAAATGTGCTGGAGGATCCCTACAATTCATTAGCTGTCTCTAGAAAGGAATATACCTATAAATCTTAGTCCCCAGTCCTTACCTTACTGTCAAACTGAGACAGTAACATGTAGGAAGGTCAGAGGTCCCAAGTGACAGGAAGAAATAAATTGCAACGTTTATTTCCTTCTCTCAGTTCAGTTCAGTCGCTCAGTCATGTCCGACCCTTTGCGACCCCATGAATCACAGCACTCCAGGCCTCCCTGTCCATCAACAACTCCCGGAGTTCACTCAAACTCATGTCCATCGAGTCGGTGATGCCATCCAGCCATCTCATTCTCTGTTGTCCCCTTCTCCTCCCGCCCCCAATCCTTCCCAGCATCAGAGTCTTTTCCAGTGAGTCAACTCTTCGCATGAGGTGGCCAAAGTATTGGAGTTTCAGCTTTAGCTTCAGTCCTTCCAATGAACACCCAGGATTGATCTCCTTTAGAATGGACTGGTTGGATCTCCTTGCAGTCCAACAGACTCTCAAGAGTCTTCTCCAACACCACAGTTCAAAAGCATCAGTTCTTCGGCGATCAGCTTTCTTCACAGTCCAACTCTCACATCCATACATGACCACTGGAAAAACCATAGCCTTGACTAGACGGACCTTTGTTTCCTTCTCTACACAAAATTAAAAGAGACTTCTTTTAATTCTGTGTTGAGGACACCAGGTTCTGCCTTAATCTAACCAATGTTTTTTCTTATGGAAATGTTTTTCTTAAAGTATGGCAACTATGTATTTCCTTTGGAATTTGCCTTTTTTCAAAATGGTTCTACTTAAGACTAACATTTTTTCTTTTCTCAAACCTTGGGCTGATAATGGCTCAACAAAATGGTATTCATGTCAATTGTTTTATGGCCAGGGGATGTCACACCTTCTGCCATCCTATCTCAAAAATGCATACTGTGGGAGAGGGGCCTGGTGAAACTCCCTCAGCTCCAAGGTGTCTCTCTTAGCTGATTAATATCTAACAGACATAAAATGCCTTGCTAAAAACAAACAAGAGGGCATTCTTTTTGTCCCCTTCTGATGTCTATCTTAGAAGCTTTCCCTACCTCTATTAGAATTCAATAAAACTTTGCTACACAAAAACTCCAAGTAGTCAAGCCCTGTCTCTGACCCCGGATGGAAATCCTCTCTCCTGGAGGTCACGAATCCTGGCATCACACGGCATCACACGGCTCTCAGTCGCGACCTTTCAAAACCCAAGTCAAAAGCATTCACCACAGCTTTCCTGGTGAAGAATCCACATGCCAGTGCAGGAGACATAGGTTCTATCCCTGGTCTGGGAAGATCCTACATGCCATGGAGCAACTAAGCCTATGTGCCACAACTATCAAGCCTGTGCCGTAGACCCTGGGAACTGCAGCTACCAAGCCTGCATATCCTGGAGCCCTTGCTCTGCAACAAGAGAAATCACCACTATAAAAAGCCCTCACACCACAAATAGAGAGTAACCCCCATTCTCTGCAATTAGACAAAATTCTGCTCCTCAATGAAGACCCAGCACAGCAAAAGTTAATAAATGAATATAATTTTTAAAAAAGTAGTCACCAGCTGGCTTTGGAAAAAGAGACACAAAAAATAGGAGAGATTCTGTAAACTTAGGTTGAATGTTATAATTCTTTCTCCTGACACTTTAAACCTTCACTTCTGTGGCCCAATGGGCTTGATGTGGATCCAGAGTAGTCTCTGATCCCTGTAATGATGGTGAAAAAGTGGTGGGAGAGATGTGAGGACCTTGAGTGCTCTTCAGGGGTTTGCAAGCATCAGAGGGCACAGAGTGTGATGGAGAATTTCATTTCACAAGCAGAGTTCTCAATTTTTAGATAAGTGACAACAATTGTGAATGCATGGATGACCCAATTGTCATTTGCTTCCTCTACTTGACTCTTTTATTGGTCACCTGCAGCTCTTCAAGCCTTGTCATTTCTGTTGGTAGAAAATTTGGGATCTTTTGGTGATTACAAAATAATTGCATCACAGGAGCACAAACCACAGAGCCGTGGTGTGTGGTACCTATTAGGCCAGACACAAGTGACTTATGAATGGGCACTTAGGAATTGCTTTTAAGAATTTTTGCCTTTTCTTAATATTACTGCAATTTGAATTTATTAACTGGTTTCATCTGAAAAAGTGGAGCTAATATTTATAGAAAATACAAAACTCTATGTATATTCTTAAGATTTTTTGTTCTATCACAGAACAGATGTTTGAAAGTAAAAGGAAAAATGAAAATGCTGTCTTCTTTTGCATTGTGGAAAACATAAGATGGCACTATATCTTAAATTCTTTGAAGCCCAATTAAGTTATTAACCTCAAGCTAACTAGGAGAGATAATAAAAGCCCCATAGAAATAGTTACTAAATATATAAATTACTAAGTCCTCTGCTGTTTCCCGTTGTGTGAAAAATACTTCTGCATAGTAGGAATACTAATAAGATCTGGTATCACAAATATTTACAAGTATAGCATTCCTCTTAAGGTTTTTCCCATTAATTTCAACCAATATATTGAGTCCCTACTAGGTACCTAGGTCTGTAATAGGCACTGGGGAAGCAAATGTAACTAAGACACTGGCTATACATATCATCAGGCTTCTCTGGTGGCTTAATGATAAAGAATCCTCGTGCAATGCAGGAAACACAAGTTTGATCCTTGTGTTGGAAAGATCTCCTGGAGAAGAAAATGCCAGCCCATCCCACTATTCTTACCTGGGAAATCCCATGGACAGAGGAGACTGGCAGGCCACAGTCTATGGGGTTGCAAAAAGAATCAGGCGTGACTTGGCAACTAAACAGCAAATCTGTAATCACTCAGGTAGCTTACAGATTGTTGGTAAAAATGAATCTATAAAATAATTTGATCAGTGCACTGTGGAGTTATATTGCTTGGAAAAAATTAAGCCTTTACATTTGTTTTTCATATGTCCCTTAGAAAGACAGGTGCACTGATTTTTACATTGGTATTTTTTCCTTGCCCGAGTATCCGTGAAACCGTATCTATTTCAACTAATTCATAAATCTGATGCTGGCTATAATATAGTTTTACCTTGCTAGCTAGCAGATTGATCCCTTATAATTTCTGTATTATTTCCATTCCGTTCCGTTCCATCGCTCAGTCGTGTCCGACTCTTTGCGACCCCATGGACTGTAGCCTACCAGGCTTCTCCGTCCATGGGATTCTCCAGGCAAGAATACTGGAGTGGGTTACCGTTTCCTTCTCCAGGGGATCTTCCCAACCCAGGGATTGAACCCCGGTCTCCCGCATTGGAGGCAGACGCTTTAACCTCTGAGCCACCAGGGAAGCCCCATTATTATTTCCATTACTTGTGTCCTTTCTTCATGCTTGTTCACATCTTGCTCTTTCTCCAATTCCGGTTAACTTTTAAAAATGTCTCTATTAAATATTTATTTCTTGCTCCTATTTAGTAATGTTCATACATTTCAGTTTGCAATGTTCCAATGATTATTTTTGATGGTGTTATTATCCTGCATGCTATGAGAAGTATAAATGATATTAAAGTATTAAGATGACTATCATTAGATTTAGGTGTTCCTATGACAAGTGGTAATGTAGGTAAGATTACTGAATTGAGTATGCATTCTATTTCTTTAGGCTCAAATTAGATAACATAGATTGTGCACTCTGTATTTGAGGGTGACAATAATTTCTTTGCTTTTTAGTATTCAATGTGTCCAGCTGCTAAAATGTCCACAATTCTTTAGAAATTTTTTTTCCAGCTTATTTTCTACTCTCAGTGATCTTGAAATCATTAAGGGAGATGAATGAAATGGTAGTTCATTCCATTTCTTTCTCAAAGGAAGAAGAAAACGTAATAAGGAGTTGTTAAATAAGCTCTATTAAAATTTCAGTACAAAAATATTTGAAAAATGGTCTAGAATATTTTGTCAGACTTTTTGACAGAATGACATAATCATGTTTAACAAGCTCCTGAAGGCCACAGAGGTAAATATAAAATGAAACAGAGTTTTGATTAAGAAAACAAAAGCTATACTTTTCCTGCTGGCAGTTATTGATAGCCAATCAATTACTAATATCAAGTCTTATTTGGCAAATATTTTCTTATATTTATAGAAATAATAACATATAGAGAATATTATATATTTTCTTCTATCACAGGAAATATGCTTTGTGGCTTTACAATGAAATATTGTGAAAGCTGTGTGGTTTTGCTAACCATACCTCTTCATCTGAGATTTAATGTTAGTCACTCAGTCGTGTCTGACTCTTTGTGGCCCCATGGACTACAGCATGCCAGGCTCCTCTGTTCATCAATTCTCCAGGCAAGAATACTGGAGTGGGCAGCTATTCCCTTCTTCAGGGGATCTTCCTGACCCAGGGACTTCAGATGGATTCATTACTGTCTGAGCCACCAGGGAAGCATCTCTTTATCTGAGATTTAAGACCCCTATATTTTAATGTAAATAAGCATATAAATAGCTTTTATATAAACATAATTTTGTAACTATTCATTATAAATGTATATATGTTTGCTATTAGATGTCAATGGGCAAAGCAGTTTTAAAAATTACTGTTTGTTTCCCTGTTCATGAGAAAAATACAAGCTTGGCTTTAAGTTCATGATACAATCTGATTATTAAAAGTTTCTGTCAATATGCTATAGGCATAATATCTATATACTTTTGTATAGAAGCACAATTTTTGCAGAGTCACATTAAGAAAATCATACCAAAGTGTAATTTTGAAAGCAATTTTCTAGTAATATGTGTTAAGTACTGAAAGGCAAAGTAACTCAAATGTGCATTATAAAAAATATTTTAAGGAGCAAACCTTGATACTTCCCTCTAAAATCATCAGGTGTACTTGAAATGTAAATATTTTCTCAAATTCTTTAATATATCTTGAATAATTAAAATAATGACCGTAAGATTTAATGTAATTTATTAACATTTAGAATTTCAAAATCTTATCACTTTAAATTATCATATTTCAATTGTTTCTTATTATATTTTGTTTGAATAGAGGGACTTGTAATTTTGAAGAGTTCTGGTATTTAGTAGTTACTTCTGAATGTAATGATTTGGACCCCTAAGATAGTCTGTCTATAATGCATGTTTCTATTAAAATAATACCTATATCATATCTGACTTCTCATGATTTATATTGTTTCAATATTTAGCCCAGAGACACTGAATTATCAAAATGTATTTCTATTCAGCAAACAGTTGAAGAGCTGAACTCATTCTCAGTGACAATCTAGATAACCAACAGCTTGGACAGGGATAATTACAGAAGTTCATTTCCTACAAAAGTCCAGTTTATTAAGACTGGAAGAGGTGGCTATTTTATCTAATGTGCGGACATCACAGAGAGTTAAGGAAAATGAAGAAAGGGACTATGCTTCAAACAAAGGAAAAAGGTTACTCTCAAGACACTGATCATAATGAGACGGAGATCAGTGATTTACTTTATAGAGAGTTTAATGATATAACGATGCTCCCTGAGGTCAGGAGAGCCTTGGTTGAAAGTGAGAATTTCAACAAAGAGATACAGCATGTAATAAAGTACCGAACATAAATCAGAGCTAAAGAATATAATAACTAAAGTGAAAAATTTAAATAGAGGGGGCCAATAACAAATCAGATCAATTAGAAGAATGGGTCAGTGGAGGCACACACAGGGCAGGGGAACTCATCCAATCAGAGGACCAAACACTAAAAAGAATTGGAAAAGAGTGAAGACCACTTAAGGGACTTGTGATTCACCATCAATCAAACAGACATATTATGCATTATAGAGGTTTGGGAAGCAGAAAAGAAAAAGGAACAGAGAGCATATTTAAAGAAATAATGGCTGAAAGTGTCCAAATCTGGAGAAAGAAACAGACCTCCAGATCCCTGAAGCCCAGAGAGTATCAAACAAAATAAATCCAAAGAGATCCTCACTAAGACACATTATAATCGATTGTTAAATGTTAAAGACAAAGAGAGAAACTTAAAATTAGAAAGAGAAAAACAACTTGTTACATGTGAGGAAAACCCCATAAGTCAATTAGATTTTTCTGAAGAAATTCTGCAGTCCAGAAGGGAGTAGGAAGACATACGTAAAGGGTTGAAGGATAAAAACTTTCCACCAGTGATACTTTATCTGACTAAGTGGTCCTTCAGATTTACAAGAGAGAAAAAGAGTTTTTAAGACAAGCAAAACCTATAGTAGCCCAGTAACACTAAATTTTCCTTTTAAGAAATGAGAAAAGTTATTCAAATTGAAATGAATTACTAACATGAAAACATAAAAAGTATAAAACTCACTGGTAAAAGTAAATATATAGTTAAATTCAATATAATTATGGTGAGTAAATCTCTTATGACTCCAGCATGAAGGTTAAAGAGCAAATGTATTATTAACAAAAGAACTTTAACTATAATTATTCATTAACAAATTGTTGTCATTTAGTCACTAAGTCGTGTCCAATTCCTTGTGCCTTCCATGAATTATAGCCTGCCAGGCTCATCCTTTCATGGAATTTCCCAGGCAAGAATCCTGAAGTGGGTTGCCACTTCCTCTCCAAGGGATCTTCTCACCCAGGGATCAAACCCATGTGTCCCGCTTGGCAGCTGGAGTCTTTCCCCTAGAGCTACCTGAGAATCCCTTTTATTAGTGGATAACAATATAAGAAGATGTAAGTTGTGACATTAAAAACTTTAAAATTTGAGGGGAAAGAATAAAAATAATTTAGAACTTTTGTGCACAAAGTTAGGTTATCATCAGCTTAAAACAAATTGTTAAAAGATGATTTATATAGCCTCATATTTACCAGAAAGCAAAAAAACATATAATAGACAAAAAATAAAAAGATAATGGAACCAAAGCATAATATCATAGAAAAATTATCATATTATAAAGGAAGAGAACAAGAGATGAACAATGGAACTAAGGAAGTATAAAAGTCCAGAAAATAACAAAATGGCAATAATAAGATCACATCTATTAATAATTAAAGTATAAATGAATCAAAATCTCCAGTCAATGCACATAGAAAGGATAAACTGCTTTTTATTTTTGACACCAAAAGCAAAAGCAAGCAATGAGAAAATAAAGTGGGACCACATCAAACTAAAAAGCATTTGCCCAGCAAAAAGAAAACCATCCACAAAATCAAAAGGCGCCTCATGCTGTAGGGGAAAATATTTACAAATCACATATCTGATAAGAGGTTAATATTCAATATATAAATATAATAATTCATACAACTCAATAGCAAAAAATATCCAGTTTAAAAATGGACAGAAAAACTGAATAAACACTTTTCAGAGAAAATACATAAGAATGGTCAAGTATGTGAAAAGGTGCTCAACATCATTCATCATCAGGGAAGTGCAATTTAAAACCACAAGGAGATATCACCTCATACCTGTTAGGATGTCTTTTCTCAAAAAGATAAGAGATAAGAAATATTGGAAAGGATATGGAAAAGAAGCAACTCTGTGCACTTTTGATGGAAATGTAAACTGGTGCAGCCACTGTGGAAAACAGGATGAAGATTACTAAAAAGAAAATTAAAAATAAAATGACCGAATGATCCAGCAGCCCTATTTCTGGGTAAATAGCCACGGAAATAAAAATCTATCTCAAAAAGGTATCTCTACTCTTACATTCACAGCAGCATTATTCACAATAGCCAAAATACGGAAAAACCTTAAATGTGTATTGACAGATGAGTGGATAAAAAATTATGGCTTATATGTATAATAAAATATTCAGTTTTACTTACAAAGAAGTATATCTTCCCATTTGCAACGACATGGATGAATCTGGAAAGCATTATGCTAAAATGAAACAAGCCAGACAGAAAGAAAAATACAGCATGGTACCTATCACTTATATGTGAAATCCCAAAATAAGTATACGAAGCTAAACTCAGAAACAGAGCAGAGTGGTAGCTGCCACGGGCTGGGTGGTTAGGGAAATAGGGACAGACTTGTAGATGGGAATAAACTTTCAGTTACAAAGTGAATAGAGTCTGAAGGTCTAAACCATAACATGGTGACAGTAGTTGGTAATAGTGTACTGTGTAACTGAACTTTGCTAGGAAGCTAGAGTGTGCACACACACACAAACAATGCTAAAAACATGAAATAATGATGGATGTGGGAAATACCTTCACAAGATATTATGTATGTATATCAAATCTTCACATTATACAAGTTAAATATCTGTCTCTGAGCATCCATTTCTTCCTCTATAAATGAAGATAATGATACCTCTCAAGGTTGCTTTGAATATTACTTGAGATAATATTGACAAGGTGTTGAGAGTTGTAATTTGCTATTACAAACACCAAGTAAGTGACAGTGACAGGAATTAGAGGATATTTTATTTTAATTGGTTGAATCAACCAATTAATGATTGATTTAATCAGGTATCTGATTAGTCTCCACAATGGACATGAAAAGGGTATGATGTCATCACTCACAACAATTATTTTAAAATCTAATTGTGTTACACAGTGTTAGACTCTTTAGAAAACAGAAGGAAACCATATTTCTGCCTTTAAGAATACTGCTTGTCCATAAAGAAGTAAGCAAGTAGTTGAGAATTCAGCCAACGCTACATGAAAGAAATGAGTGATATACTGCATGGGGCTTTCTTAGTATACAACAGGAGCTTAGAGAAAGAAGAATGGGGAGTGCACAGAAGGACTGGAAAAAACTTCCTGAGTTAGGACTTAGGGAGTAAATGAAATCTAAGTAGGTGGAATAGGTGGAATGGAAAATAAAGTTATTCTGAAACGAGGATGCAGAAAAGAAAGGTCAAGGACTCTGGAGTCAGAATAGCATCGGCTGTGCCTTCCTTCACTTCATCCATTTAATAGCTGCAATATCTCAGGAAGTAATTAAAGCCTGTTTCATTATAATGGCAGGTGGATAATAACACTGCATGGTATTATCAAATGGTGCTTGTACCATGGGGCAACCATTCGGAAAGATCGAGAACACAGACAGATACACCTGGGCCACATCATAAAATTGACTTATGATACTAGGTCAGTGTGTTATGAATGCTTAATGGTGTAGAAACCAAGGATCCATGGTCCTTCCTCTGCCCCCATCTGGGTGAATCTCTGTCTCAAGAGATTTCAGTTAACAGTGAACAGAGGAAGACCTTTGATGAGAAACTAGGGAGGCATCAAGGGACTCTGTGCTCTTTCATCTGCATCTTTATTCATTAGTTTTTCCACATTTCTTGTGCTGTTATATTGGAAAACTCAGGAGAAAGCAATTTAAAGAATATCTGAGTCACCATTCCTAAGAATCTTTAAATTGGACTTTTTTGGTACATACCCATAAACACAAGCACACCCACACATAAACCCACACTCACATACATGCATACCCATACACACAGACACACCCACACTCACAAACCCACACTCACATATATACACACACTCACATACTTACACAGAATCTTACACTCACACACACACACACAATGAGTCTGAAAAGCAAAAGCCCTAAAACACAGAGAGTGGGGGATTATTTCATATCTCCCAGATTGTATGTTGGTACCTGGTCAGGAGGAAAACTGCCTGCCTAAGCTTGACTCCAGTAGGTGATGGAGCCCCGCGGTCTTAGATGAATGATACATCATTGTTATCTGCCCCGTACCACACACAGACACAAAACATGGCACCGATTCACAGAGGAGCAAAACATATAGCAGCCAAGTAAAAGGCTGAAAGTGTTGATACTAACTGCCCTAAAAGCAAGATTCTGGCCTTCCCCATATCTGACATTCCCTCAGGCTCACCAAACGGCTCTTTCCTCAGACTTCCATTCAAGTTAGTATCACTGGACATCCAGGTTTGGGGCCAAATCTTAAGGAAAGCAGCTGAGCCAGGGGGCAGACCCAGGTTTGAGCTCCTCGGCAGGACAGAATATGATGTTGTTCCCTCATGTCAGGGAACCCAAGATGATGAGTTTTCTCTTTTTTGTGTGTCACATTAGATCTCATTGTTCCTCAGTGCTTAGATTCAATTCCCTGAGGATTGCACATTGTTGATACTCTTGGTTTTTCATTTATTTTTCAGACTTAATGGGAATACTTTTACAAAGAGACATCATTCCTTCATCTACCACTAGATTTCCTGGTTACGGAGTTCATGTAGGTAGAAACCAACACAATGCTGTAAAGCAACTACCCTTCAATTAAAATTAAATAAATTTTTTAAAAAAGCCAAAGAAAAGACAAAATAAATGACTGATTCATTTCTTACATTGGCCAGTTCCTATTCTAGTGAATAGGCTTACCGGAATCAAGATTGCTGGGAGAAATATCAATAACCTCAGATATGCAGATGACACTACCCTTATGGCAGAAAGTGAAGAGGAATTCAAAAGCCTCTTGATGAAAGTGAAAGAGGAGATTGAAAAGGTTGGCTTGAAGCTCAACATTCAGAAAACAAAGATCATGGCATCTGGTCCCATCACTTCATGGGAAATAGATGGAAAAACAGTGGAGACAGTGTCAGACTTTATTTTTTGGGGCTCCAAAATCACTGCAGATGCTGATTGCAGCCATGAAATTAAAAGACGCTTGCTCCTCGGAAGGAAAGTTATGACCAACCTAGATAGTATATTAAAAAGCAAAGACATTACTTTGCCAACCAAGGTCCGTCTAGTCCAGGCTGTGGTTTCTCCCATGGTCATGTATGGATGTGAGAGTTGGACTGTGAAGAAGGCTGATCGCCGAAGAATGGATGCTTTTGAACTGTGGTGCTGGAGAAGACTCTTGAGAGTCCCTTGTCCTGCAAGGAGATCCAACCAGTCCATTCTAGAGGAGATCAGTCCTGGGTGTTCACTGGAGGGACTGATGCTAAAGCTGAAACTGCAATACTTTGTCCACCTCATGCGACGAGTTGACTCACTGGAAAAGACTCTGATGCTGGGAAAGGTTGGGGGCAGGAGGAGAAGGGGACGACAGAGGATGAGATGGCTGGATGGCATCACCGACTCTATGGACATGAGTTTGGGTGAACTGCGGGAGTTGGTGATGGACAGGGAGGCCTGGTGTGCTGTGATTCATGGGGTCGCAGAGAGTCGGACACGACTGAGAGACTGAACTGAATTGAACCTTCCAAAAATAAAAAGATTATTTTTTACCATCATTATGAATTCATAGATATAAACATGTTTTTTATTTTAATACATTGTAATTATTATCCTTACTGAAGCTCAAACTATCCCATTTTGACCTGTGGGGACCTCTTCAAGTAGGCTGTATTTTTATCATGTTTACTTTTTATTATTTTCTATATTTATATAGATATTCTGATGCCTGACCCAGACCAGGAATCAGTCATTTATTCAAGAAATGAGTTTCCATGAAAAATGAATTATATTGTAATAAGGCTATAATAAGAATAGTAAGGATGATCTTCATACAGTATCCACATGGGAGAGAAGAATAGAATAATTAGTTAATTCTTCTCTATGATGTCTTGGGTTAAAGATGGAAAAGTTCATTGTTGTTTATGGTACAAGCTATTGGGTATAACTGCAACCTGTCTTGATTAATATTAAGTAAAAGAGATATAAGGTAAGGTTAATGTGAGTGGCTTCCCCTGTACAAACTTGTTACAGGGTAAATTTAATTTGTCATTAACTTCTACACATTGTTATAGATGAGCAAATATTGAGGACAGAAAGATGGCACTGACCATTTTGGGCTTGTTGTAGAATGTTTGTGTACCCCCTAAAATCCATATGTTGAAACTACAATTGGTAATATTTGAGGGGAGCATTTAGAAGGTGATTAAATCATAAGGGTGGAGCTCCTATGAATAGGATTGCTGCTAAGTCACTTCAGTCGTGTCCAACTCTGTGTGACCCCATAGACAGAAGCCCACCAGGCTCCCCCGTCCCTGGGATTCTCCAGGCAAGAACACTGGAGTGGGTTGCCATTTCCTTCTCCAAAGTGAAAGTGAAAAGTGAAAGTGAAGTCGTTCAGTCGTGTCCGACTCTTAGCGACCCCACGGACTGCAGCCTACCAGGCTCCTCCATTCATGGGATTTTCTAGGCAAGAGTACTGGAGTGGCTTGCCATTGAATAGGATTACTGCCCGTTTAAAGGAAAGCACACAGAGAGAGGCAAGGAGTTCTTCTCTGACATGTAAAATCACAGAGAAAAGAAATACAGGCATCTGTGATCCAGGGTTTGGGTTCTCCATGAACACTGCGCCTCCCTATACCTTGATCTTGGACTTTCCAGATTCCAAAACTGATAAATACATTTCTGTTGTTTATAAGCCTCCCAATCTATCATTTATCACCACATTGAGGTGCATAACAACTTCTCCACAGAATAAAAATTGAAAACAACAACCAAAAGAACCATATAGGAAGAAAAATCTGATATCCTAAAGACTTGAAATTATCACCTGGAGAATTTTATAACTGATTGACTGTTTATGGTGGAAGTTTACATAGTGAGTTGTTTCCGTTATTCATGATTGTGAACATATGCAAGGTATAGAAGTTTACATTTGTTCATATTGTCCAAAATTGTTGAATATTTATTAGAAGTAGGAAGTGGGCTCAGAAACATAAGAGTGAGTTACAGTGAGCATGTCCTGGTCTGCTGTATGTCTAAGGCTCTTGCTAAAATTGGTCCATGTGTATATGTGCCTGTAGTAACACAAGGAATTTATTTTTATAGTAGATATAGATATTTGATTATTTATGTGTTATTTCCTAGAGTCTAATGGTTTAAAAGGATTGAGTCCATAGGTTTCTTGGCCATTCAACCTTGATTGAGTAGATTAACTAAAGTAAATAGAGAAATACTGGGAAATGTTTGCACATTTTTAATTGACTTCTTATATCACAAATCCTTTTAAATTTTGTTTTCTGCTAGTTTCTTTTAATCTTATTTACTTTACTTTAATCTGATTCCAAACCACTGTTTTTGCCAGTCTCTGAACTCTGACAAGCATTAGCTCTTTATATACTTATATATCTCACAATCCAAAATCTACTCAGGGATCATTTTCATTTTAATAATTACTACCCGAGAGCCTGATGTCATCTTTAATAGTCATGAAATAAATGAATGAATGTGTCTTTCAGATGTTTGGGATGGGCTTGCAGATGAAAAATCCCAAAATCCCAGTATTATATATCTCCAATGATAAACTCTCAAAAAATAGTAAGAGTGAAACCAACAGAGAATGAGTGCTATACTGGGACATTTGAAAGTTATTTCCAGGAAGAAACATGTATTTCTATAGATTGTATGCACAGTATAGAAAGTCATAGAATAGTGAAGCTTGAGAATTAGAAAGGACCTTGAAAATAGGAGACCAATATAATTTCCCAATATTATACAGTGGTGTATTTCTCAATACTACACATATAGTATACAGAAGGCAAGATAAATCCGTGTTTCTAGATTTCTAATTTAAAAGAATTAGTGAAACCACTTGATATTCAAAAGCTGTGGATTTACCGAAGAGATAAACTCAGCCTGAAACATTCGCAGTTGAGTGGATGATACACATCAGTTTAAACATGTCTTCACAATCATTATTATTATGGAATTATAGCAGGAAAGACAAAATGAGCTTCAGCTGAACTAATTATTTTATAAATTAGTTTAAAGCATTAGAATGATGAAAGCTGTTGAACAATGCAAGAGCAGCACTGATTTTTTATTTCTAGATGTGCTGAAGCACAGGATTTGTCAGATTTCTTTACAGTGCCTTTCCATTTCAGAAATTATGTTTTCCTTTAGTTTTTTCTCTGTGCATACTCTCTATTTGCAGCTCTCATCTATATTGTTTTTTTTTTAATTTCTAGTCTTTTTATTAGTTTAACAGAAGTAAAAGTCTTGAATTCCTACAATTTTTTTTTTTGCAATTCTTCTCTTTCTGAATTTAATAGCATTTCATCAGTTGGGGAAAGGTGAATAAAATACTTGAAAATCATTCAGAGCAATTCTGAAGAAATACTTGAGTGAATTTTATACCCACAACAAAACTAGCAACAATAAGTCAAAATTTGTACTGGACCAAATGCTTTTAATTTCCTTGCAAATGTAATTATGTGTATACACAGATGGCAGGTAAAGCAGCACGTTATATAAAAGAAAGCACATGAATAATTGCTATACAGTAATTTGAACAACAAAAGCAAGTTGTTTCACATAAAATGATAGAATAAAAGATGTAGTGAGTTCTTTATGGAGTTTAGAAAGAGGGGATCTGATTGACATTTTAGTTTCAATTACACAAAATTATCATAAACAATAGTGAATTAATGGTGGAGAGCACATCTAAACAGATGCTTATAGTTGCAGAATGATGCGACCTGTTTCGTTGAAGGTCTTTGGGAATAGCTGAAACATTCAGATAAACAATGTTTAGCTGATGGAAAGCTGGCCAACAAGCACTGCTGAACACCTAAAAAATATACAGGTAAGCAAGCATTCAGGAAAGGCTGCCATGTTCTAACAGGAGCAGCCATTAAAGCCAATAGTTAAAGCTACACAACCATTTGGCATGTATTTTCTTAGGACACAGAAGGCCATATATCGTAATGAATAGTGTCTTATACTTTCCTAATAAATATATGAATTTATTTGCCACATGTTTTAATTAATTTTCATCTTGGATTATCATTAGAGTTTTAAAATTTTACTAAAAATTTGATTTTGTCTATACTATGAAAAACAGAAAAAAATTAATGAGGAAATGAAAATGCATTTTAATTGCTGATTGTAGGCACAGATAAGGAAAGGAAAAGTTAAAAAGTTAAAGATTTGTTTCCAAAATGAAACCTTTTCTCAGTAACATTGTTAAAGTCTGAGAATGCACATCCTATTTTTGATGAACCAATAAATTTTTAAGCATTTAAAAATATTTCCAGATTTCCAAAAATGTGTCTGAATTTGAATTATATTGAGGGGTAAAAATAACCTTGACCAAGGAACAAGTATGATGAATTTTTAGTTATTTTATACTTAATATTATTTGGTTTGTGCATCTAATTACTTGATGAATAAAGTGCCGACTATTGAGAACAGACATTTAGTGAAATAGTCAAATATTTCTACTTAAATCATTATGACTACATGATTAAAATATCAAATCTAAATCCAGAACTTCCTGATAAATATATATATATATATTTTAAAAAATTTATCCACAATATATAAAAGAGGTTTTCATCCTCTAGAATCAGAATGGAGAATGAAAATCATGTCATATCACTTAAACAGTATCAAATGCCTCATAGCTTTGACAATTTTCTGAATTAAATAAGTTCAGTTCAGTTCAGTTTAGTCGCTCAGTCGTGTCCGACCCTTTGCGACCCCATGAATCACAGCACGCTAGGCCTCCCTGTCCATCACCAACTCCCGGAGTTCACTCAAACTCATGTCCATCGAGTCAGTGATGCCATCCAGCCATCTCATTCTCTGTCGTCCCTGTATGCTCATCCATTGCTATACTTACTAGTACTCCAGGGAAAATCACTAAATAAAAAGCTTGCCAAGGTTGGAAGATAGGACTGTTATAGGATGTAAGGAAGCCACTCTTTAACATTTCAATTGGTAATTAACAACTACACTTCCTTGTAGTATATATCATATGTACACAGGAGAATAAAATTAACAGTGTAAAATTTGAGTTGCTCAACACACACATTCTCAACAGTTGAACAAAGCCATGCTCTTTCTTCTTGCTTCAGCTCTCATGCTGTAAATGAGTGGCCATTAAAGGTATATTTAGTGCTACAGATCTTGCATTTTTGTGCCCTTTCTCTGATGGGTTTGCTCTTTGAAATGGTCCCCAAACCGAGGGCTTGTGTGGTGCTCCTAGGTAAGACTGTGATGTGTCAGGGAGAGAGGACAGTGTCAGATAATCTTTCAGGCATGAGTTGTGGTGCTATTGGCCATGAGTTCAATGTTAATGAATTAACAGCTTATACTCAGTAAGATACTTTTAAAAAATAACACACCAAAACAAGGCTATGTATTGATTGATTAAAAAATATGTGACCAGCGGTTCACAGGAAACTAACCCTGTGTTTCTTCCCAGTGAAATGGTTCAGTGTTGGCTAATTTGCTGTTTGTTGTGACTTCATGGACTATAACGTCCACGGATACAGAGAACTGACTGCATTTAACTCAGCTGCTATAATGGGAAAGCAGTGACAGATGATAAATGGGTGTGGCTGAATGAGTACAAGGAACTAACTGCTAATTATATAAGGCATTGTACCAGGCACAGTGAGTTTTGTAACATTTAAATGTATATTTATATGTGCTCAGTCGCTCAGTCATGTCTGACTGTAGCCCGCCAGGGTCCTGTGCCCAAGGCATTCTTCAGGCAAAAATACTGGAGTTGCCATGCCCTGCTCCCTTTCTTCCCTAACCAGGGATTAAACCCATGTCTCTTGTGTCTTCTGCCACTGGCAGTGATTCTTTACCACTAATACTACCTGGGAAGCCCACATTTGAATACATGTGCATATATATATATATATATAGATATAGATATAAAATAACAAACTATGTACTCAGTTTTTTCTAGAACAAGGTATTTAAGTAAAACTTTTATAGAATGGAACACAAAAATTACCAGAGGACTCTAGAAGAAGATGACATAAGAGGACTCTAGAGAAAGATGACATAACTTTTGATTGAAGGAGATCAAGGTAGTTTCTCTTTTAAGTTAATAATGAAGCTTAAAGAAAGGATACACATTGGACATGTAGCAACAGAAATCCACCATCTCATGGAATGTCAATGAACACCCAGAATTGATCTCCTTTAGAATGGACTGGTTGGATCTCCTTGCAGTACAAGGGACTCTCAAGAGTCTTCTCCAACACCACAGTTCAAAAGCACCAGTTCTTCAGAGATCAGCTTTCTTCACAGTCCAATTCTCACATCCATACATGACCACGGGAAAAACCACAGCCTTGACTAGATGGACCTTGGTTGGCAAAGTAATGTCTCTGCTTTTTAATATACTATCAAGGTTGGTCATAACTTTCCTTCCGAGGAGTAAGCGTCTTTTAATTTCATGGCTGCAATCAGCATCTGCAGTGATTTTGGAGCCCAAAAAAATGAAGTCTGATACTGTTTCCACTGTTTTTCCATCTATTTCCCATTTGTTTTCTGAATGTTGAGCTTCAAGCCAACCTTTTCACTCTCCTCTTTCACTTTCATCAAGAGGCTTTTGAGTTCCTCTTCACTTTCTGCCATAAGGGTGGTGTCATCTGCATATCTGAGGTTATTGATATTTCTCCCAGCAACCTTGATTCCAGCTTGTGCTTCTTCCAGCCCAGCGTTCCTCATGATGTACTCTGCATATAAGTTAAATAAGCAGGGTGACAATATACAGCCTTGACGTACTCCTTTTCCTATTTGGAACCAGTCTGTTGTTCCATGTAAAGGGTTTTATTGCTACTGCTACTGCTAAGTCACTTCAGTCGTGTTCGACTCTGTGTGACCCCACAGACGGAAGCCCACCAGGGTCCCCCGTCCCTGGGATTCTCCAGGCAAGAACACCGGAGTGGGTTGCCATTTCCTTCTCCAGTGTGTGAAAGTGAAAAGTGAAAGTGAAGTCGCTCAGTCGTGTCTGACCCATAGCGACCCCATGAACTGCAGCCTACCAGGCTCCTCCATCCATGGGATTTTCCAGGCAAGAGTACTGGAGTGGCTTGCCATTGCCTTCTCCGAAAGGGTTTTATTAGGAACACCCAAATGAGGGAAAATATGGAGAGGTCTGGAGAAGTCAGGGAGGGCAAATCTGATCCTGAGTGATGGAGAGAGGGGAGGAAGGTCACCAGTGTCAACCAATGGGCAATGTCAACCTCAGAAGCATCTTGTCTCTCCCAGGAGCAAGCTGCTGTGCTCAGTAATTGGCTGGGAGCCATCCATAAGGAACTGACTTCAACACAAAGGATACTGGGTTCAAAACGGCAGCACTGGGACCTCTGCTCAGTTACATTCTTGATGGGGAGTTCTCATGATCAACACAGATTGTGAGCTGAGTGATTTATTTTTAATCAGGCTTATAAAGTGTGTTAAAATATTCATCTAAAAAATGTCAGTATATTAGTTGTCATCAATAGCTAGGCAAGAGTTTGAAGAGTGAGCAGAGTTTGAATCCTAGACGCCACAAATATAGTATATATAAGCAAGACAACTAATGCCTCTGAATCATGTTTTCTTAACTGTAAAATCATAAGTATCCAAATCTCATATTTGTCATAAGGAATAAATATATTAATGCATATAAAGAGTCCAACACTAATGTCCAGGTCCTACAGGGAGTAACAGTGGTACACTTATGATTTTAAATCTAAAAAAAAGTATATTCTCAAAATTTTGGAAGATTATTCTTTTCTTTAGATAATCAAGGTTAGCTCATTTCTAGTAAAAGAGGTATTAATGAAATATTATGTCCTGTTCTCTCTCTGTCACTAAGGTGTGCCAAATGATTTGTAAAAGTAATTTAAAAGGCAAGCAGTTATAAAGTCACTTGTCACAGAAGTTCATTTTGTCTGCATAACTCATGAAAGTCAGTATGATTTCTTTATGGAATTGTTCCACATGCAATATGAAAGCATTTTTATATTGTCAACAAAATAACCATTGCATGAGAAATTATTACTTAGCACACCTATCCATTAGCTAAAGTGTACACCTACAAACCATTAGGAAATGAAGAAAATGTAACAAAGTCACACTGAATTGATTTTTAATCTGGTTAGATTCTTAAGTTATTATTCTTTACAATTACAGTTACTAAGTTGCACATTCCAATAATTTTTCACTGGTATACTCAAAGCGTGCCATGAATAAAAAATATTGACTGTATGCTTTTAATGTGTGTGTGTGTGTGTACACTCACAGAGTAAATATAAAGACACTTCAAAAAGAATAAAGTTCCTCAGATTTCCTTTGGGGATTACAAAATAATTTTATATAGCGAAAACAAAGTAATGACAAAAAAATCTATTAATTGAATGTGGCCTGAAAAGCTTCCTTAGTAGTCTGCTTGAGTGAAATATAATAAAACTGTGCATCCAGAATCAAAATCTTGATTATTTTACGTTTAAAATAAAACCCTTAGTTTCAGAGGTAGAGAGCAGAGAGCCAATTCTAAGTCTTAACTAGCACATATTCTTACAAATACATGCAGATATCAACTTTGCTAGCTACTACTTATGAGGTTTCCTTGTCCTGAGAAATATCTTCTTCCAGATAAATGTATCCATTTAGGATGATTACAAGACAGCTTTATCATATATCATGTGAAAAGATTTGTGATAATTAACACAGAACCTTTAGGGATGACTTCAGTTTCAAAGAACTGCCTGTATAGCAGAGGATGTAACCATAGTTCAAGTTGGAATTAAGTAGGTGCTAAGGCAGTGTAGATAGAGGAAGAGTGTGAGTGATGATGTAGAATCTTCATCAACAGATATGTATTGAGAATCTCCTGTAAGTCAGGACTATTCTAAGAACTGGAATATAGTTGTAAGTAAAATAATAAGTCTCTATCTTCTGGAAGTTTCTGTTCCTGCAGGAGACCACAAACAAGAAACAAATACCAGAACTACCTATACTATGAGGAGCTATTGCTCAGATTGGACAGGAGCACAGATGCTGGAGACAAACTGCAAGGCTTTGAATCTCTGCTCCGCCACTGTATAACTCTGAGTCTAAGACTGACTAACTCTCAGTTGCCTCAAGTTCCCCACATGCAAAATGAGGATAATAAAACTGTCTCCTAGTGTTGTTATGAGGATTAAATGAATCCATATAAGTAAGGTTATTTGGACAGTGGATGGAACATAAAGTCATAGAAATACCTGCTATCATTATTATTAATATCATTTATCATATGGATAGAAGAGCTCTGGGGGAAATTCAGCACTTATAAGGGAGAGGGTGTTGGTATTTGATAGACGATGGTCAGGGAAGGCCTCTGACTACAGGACACGAGAGAGATCTAAAGATGATGATGACAGAATGCTTGCTGACCTTTGGATGGAGAGTGTCCAGGCAGGGAGGCAACAAGTACCAAGGCCTATAGGCCACATTAGGAGCTTGGCTTTTATTGACATTGATGTGGGAACAGTAGAGAAGTTTTGGCAGAATATGACATGATATAATGTATTTTAGACAGATCACACTGACTGCTCTACAGAGAACAGGAAAGAGGCAGGCATATCGGAAGCTATTGCAATAATATGGAAGTGAAGGTGGTGGATTGGACCAGGGTGGTACCAGTGATGATACGAAAAGGAAAAAAAATTGAAGTCTATGTCTGTTTCATAGATAGAACTGATGGGACTTTTTGACAGACAGGGTCTGGGTTATAAAAGACAAGCCACATTGTCTCCCAGGTTTTTAATCCTGAGAAATTACAAGCATAGTTTCCATTTATCAAAAAAGGAAGATCAGTGGATGGAAAATGTTTTGGCCCCACTAAAAATGTAAATTGTAAGCAAGGACACAACTCACACAGATTAGAAAAACATGGATCAAAAAACGGAAAGTAGAAGATATACCATCTACGTACAGCTAAGTTCATGGAAATCTTGGAGTTAAGCCAAGGATATTGTTTTGGAGATTAGGAGTTATTCAAATCATCTTTCTTTCCTCCCTCCCTCCCTATTTTATCTTCCTCCGTTTCCTTCCTTCCCCTGAGTAGGAGACGATCTTTAAATTTTTCTCAGTACTTTGTACTTAGATACTTTGAACTCATTGCAAAATCGAGTATGATTTTCCATCTGAAGTAAAATTTGTCACTTGAATGAAACAGAAGCTATTATAAAAGGAGAGGATGTTTAAGAATCCACTTGGATTTTCTTCTTTGTTCGCCTCTACCCAGAGTGCATGAAACACTGTGAAGGGCCCCATCTCTTTCTTCTTGTATCTTTCCCCTCGTCTAACACCTCCTTCATGTGATCTTTTAGAGCATCACAGAGAGCGCCTTAAAATATGTAAAGTGTATTGAGTCCAATTCTTCATAAACAATGTGCTTCAAGGTAAGTTATTCTTGAGCTTCTTTTTTTTTTCATTCAATGTTTCACTAAAATAATTTCAAAACATCTCAGTATGATTTCTTTTCATGTTAATATATAAAGTTAATTTTCCTTGTGATTTTCTCATTAGAAACATTTCTCAAAGCTAATGCTGAAAGTCACAGAAGCATAATTTAAAAATGAAAAATCATCCTTTGAAAAGTCAAAAATAGCTTATCAAGTTAGAAAAGAAATTATATAATTTGCTACAGTTTTTAGAAAAATGTGTATTTTTGCTGGCTACATCTTTTAGAGGAAAGAAACAACCTTAGAAACAAAGGCAAAATGCTTTGTAAAAATATATTAGCTAAAAAGTAATGTAAAAAGCGAATATTGCCACTAGACTGATAGTACCGTTTTACAAGTTAATAAAAATGTGGAGTGAAAGAAATCCTGAGTCATAGTCCATTATTTTTGAATCTAAAGAAATTTAGATTCCTAATAGCTTTTAGAAACTTGAATTTACAATGATCATATTGCTATATATTTTAATTTATATGGGTTTTTCCCACTATCATCCTCTCTTTATACCACTGTTTCTTTCTTCAGATAAAATGCTTTATCTTTGACTTAAACACTTGACATAAATAAGTGAAATGGTTGTATGACAAATATATCTGAGTATCAACAAATAATTTTTTTAATTAAGGGTTAAATTGATTAGTAAAACATAGGGCCAGAGTACATGTAATGATGTTGCACATCAGATATAATTGCTATAAATTTAGTTACCAAAAATTGCTTTCAGCTGGGTCACAGTCTCAATATCAAATCAGACAGTTATCTAGATTCCAGTCCCTCTCCCATCACCATGCTAGAACTGGAACATGAAGCTCTCCAATTAGCAGGAATCAGAGCAGATGTTTACTACTCTGCAGTCTGCAAGTGGAAGATTACTTAGCATTCCTAAGATAATACAGAGCTGCTTTGGGGTTGTTAGATAGGAGAAACACAATTTAGAAAAATCTTAAATATAATAGATAATGACTACCGCAGGTTCAGCCCTGGAGAAAGGCATGGCAATGCACTCCAGTATTCTTGCCTGTAGAAATTTCATGGACAGAGGCACTTGGCAAGGCTACAGTCCATGGGATCACAGAGTTGGATGTGACTGAAGCGACTGAGCACATGCATCACAGATTCAGCTACTTGTATTAATGGGAAGGGATTAGAACATGTAAAATTCTGATTTATGTGTTGTCTAGTGAACCACATTCAAATAACCAAAATTGCAATGTATAATTTTATGAAATAACATCATTAAATATATTGACAGTGATAACATGCAAATAGAAATTCGATGCTGAACAAAGGTAGTACTAAAAGGTAACCCTATGCACTTTACAGAGGTAAAAAGAAACAGGTCTTATACTTCAGTGACTCGAGTGACTCTCTCTCTCTGTGTATATATATATATATATATGTATATATAGTGTGTTAGTTGCTCAGTCATGTCTGACTCTTTGCAACCCCATGGACTGTAGCTTGCCAGGCTCCTCTGTTTATGGAATTCTCCAGGCAAGAATGTGGACTGGGTTGCCATTCCCCTCTCCAGGGGGTCTTCCCAACCCAGGGATCAAACCCATGTCTTCCACATTGCAGTCAGATTTTTAACTGTCTGAGTCACCAGGGAAGTATATATATTATCTTATATATATATATATAAAGCCTATATATCTATATCATCCTATCCCTGGAGAAAGGATGAGAAATGGAAAAACAAATTATCAGTGAATTTCTTGTTTACCCTCTGCATCTATTTCCTTGGGGTTCTCCAGGCAGCAGCAACACTTTGGCCATACTTTGTATTTTCAGGCCAATACTTTGGCCATCTGATTCAAAGAGCTGACTAAGTGGAAAAGATTCTGAATCTGGGAAAGATTGAGGGCAAAAGGCGAAGGGGGTGGACAGGATGAATGGTTAGATAGCATCACTGATTCAGTGGACATGAATTTAAGCAAACTCTGGGAGACAGCGGAGGAAAGAGGAGCCTGGCATGCTGCAATCCATGGGATCGCAGAGTCAGACATAGAGACTGAATAACAACAACAAATACATCTCCTTAAACTTATTTTCAGAGCTGGGGTACAATGGAGCTTATTTCCTTACAAAAAAGAAAGAAAAATGGGGAAAAAAAAAAGAGTCAAATCTATTAGAGACTCTCTTGGCACAGGGGAGTAGAATGGGTGTGGTAAGTTTTAACTGGCAGATCATAGGATTGGGTCACTATGTGACCCAGGACAGAAACCCATATTTTATCTCCAGTGGCTCTGTAAGTAGTGTAATAAATGTGGCGATTTCCACCCGTCTCTTGTAGGCAGAGGTAAAGTATTGTAGAAGTAACAGTCAGCCTGCCTTCCAGAAATGTGCATTGGTGAGAGGCAAGTACCACGGAGCAGAAGCAGCATGGTGGGCATCCCCAAGGGATGCATGGCTGATTTTCCAGGGGCGAGAATCTCAGCAAAATTTTACTGGGGATCCTGGTCATCAGAGGATTGCTGAACTTCCCTGGGAGCAACTGATGAACATTCCCTGTGCTGAGAGAATAGTTTGTGAATTTCCTGGGCAGAGGAAGCAGCAAGGAAAGGCATTTGCTATTGCAGAAGAGGTAGGGGGATGCCGGCAGAAGTCACCAAAAAGGGTATCAGAAAGCTAAGTTCTTGAGGATGAAGGAGAGTGTTTTGAGAACAAATGCTGAATAAGAGAGTAGCTACAAAACCAAAAGGTACAAAAATAGGACTATATAAACAAGAAGGTGGGGATGGCCAGAAGTGGAGAAGGAGAGAGAGACGGTTTCAACAGAAAGACTTAAGTGACCTTGAAGGAACATATTTAAGTATCTCTCCAACCTCCAAGCCCATCAGTGAGAATGGGGCTCCAGTGCCAGGTGCAATCAGTTTTAGAAAGCAAAGAAAGTAACTTTTTTTTTTTGGAGGGGGGCACATTTAAGTTGTGATGTATAGACTTTTGACAAACCACTCCATGTAGCAAGTTATCTTTTGGAAAATTGAAGTCAATTGAAAAATAAATTCTGACATAATCTTATCTTTCATAAGACTAACAGTTGCCAGTAGCCCTACTTACTTAGTTCAAGGATAGTTTAGTGTTTTATTCAGAAGAAGCTTCTTCAATCTTTGCTCCTTAACTACATTCTGTGTCAACAGCTGTCATTTCAGTTTTTGGCAGCAGAGCCGTGATAGAAAATTGACCTTCAATGAGTCATATTACCTCATCCTGGTAGATTATGAGACTTTAAACAAGTGATGCTACTTTTCAGAGTGAACACTTACATCCAAAAGGAACATATATTTCTTCCATCATAAGAAAGAGCATTGGATTTTCCTATAGAGTTACTTATACTGTTAGTTAAATCACTATTTTTTTCTGATAGACAATGGGCTACTTATGTTATGCTACTGCTGCTACTGCTAAGTCACTTCAGTCGTGTCCGACTCTGTGTGACCCCACAGACGGCAGCCCACCAGGCTCCCCCGTCCCTGGGATTCTCCAGGCAAGAACACTGGAGTGGGTTGCCATTGTTATACTATATGTTAATTGCTTTCAGACTCTTCCAAAGATTTGAAATCATTAAAGCTATCATACTTACAAATTTTAATTTATGTTTTTCCTTGCTCAGAATTTATCCAAAAATTTGCCATTTTTTTTCTCTAAAATTGTCAGAGTTAAAGGAGATATCAAAATTATGGAGGGGGAGAATTTCTTAAACAAACTCAGATAGTAATATAAAATATTGATTTTTTCCAAGATATGATTCATCAACTGGGCAAAGAGAGTAGACATCATGATCTTCAAGTTGCCTTAAATAGGATAGTAGGGCCTTAGTTCTACTAATTGCACAGTAATAAAAAAAGAAATCTGTGAATTATATTTATAGTCTCAGCTAAATATAAGGCAAATGAGACAGATAAATTCTGCTTATTTCAAAAAATAGCAGTATTGTTAGAATGTTCTGTAATCATTATGCTAGAATCACCTTTTATGTTAGTTGACCTCAAAACATTCAGCTCGAGGATGCACTGTTTGTGTATCAACAGAAGCACCAAATAAGAGGTCAATAGCTGTGGAGTAAGGCCAGCTCTTTGCACGTAGGTGAAATGAAAATGAAGGAAGAGAACAATTGCCTAATCTTTCAAAACCATTAATAAAATCTGAAAGCAAGTTCATCCTCTACAATACTATGTAAACACTGTGAAAACAAACTGATCCAGTTAATTTCGTCAATGCTAGCATGTTAGCATGCCCTAACAAAATTACTTCAAATTATGGTATGTTTGTCTGTGCATGTGTCTATTGGCAGAATTCTCTAAGGTTGTTCATTTTGGTTATTGTATCCTGAGGCTTCTTTATATCTGACACATTATAAGGAAGGTTTTCTTCCACCAGCCACTATGCCATGTCTTCAGTTAGTTGAAGCCAGGAGGCTTTTTATTTAAAGCAAGTAAACAATAGCTCACTTGAATTTAGGGATAAATACTACATATTTGGAGTGAAAAATTATGAACAGCTTTAAATTAGATGTCGTGTATCAATGGGTTATTTTTGCGTGGACAACACAGCCTTTGTAAACATTCTTACAACTTCCAGTTAGCCTAAGAGAAGACAGTGTTCCCTTGGTGGCTCTTTCTAGGGGCAACTGTCCCAAGCCATTCCTACTGCCTTCCTTATGCTGCCTACATGAGGTACACCTGTGCTGTCAAGGACATATAGGCTGTAGAAGGGTTACATGGCCTTTACTCTTCTGCCAACAGTGTGAGCCACATTCTAAGTTGGTGAAAAACTGGACCATTTATCCAGTTTTTAAGCATAATTTTCTCTGCAGCCTTCTGCTTGACCACTTTTCTTCTACAGCTGGTACATAATGATGTTGTTGTCATTGCTGTTTAGTTTCTAAGTTGTGTCCAACTCTTTTGTGACCCCATGGACTGTAGCTTCCCAGGGTTCTCTGTCCATGAGATTTCCCAGGCAAGAATACTGGAGTGGGTTGCCATTTCCTTCTCCAAGGGATCTTCCCAGTACAGGGATTGAACCTCTATTGAATTAGCAGGCAGATTCTTTATCACTAAACCATGAGGGAAGCCCAGATAATGATGTATCATGTATATTACATTCTCTCTATGAAAAACTCAACCATTTAGAAGATAAAATAAAAATGTGTTTAGTTCCGTTTTTATAATTAAAAATTAGATTTTATTTAGACTAACTAAATGTGCATGTATACCTGTGTGTGTGTATGCACAGCATGCACGTTTTAGAGAACAAGGATATCAGAGATACTTATTCTCAAAGACATCTTCAGTTACTAGCTGTGGAGGAGCAACAGTTCCTCTGAGCTTCAGTTCTTTAATCTATTAAATAGAGTTTTTCAGTGTCATTATTTTGGAAAGCTGCATTAAATAGTATAATAATGATAATTAATATGTATTGAGCCCTTAGTGGGCTAAGTATTTGGCTAAGTGAATTCAAAACTGTCTCATTTTATCTCAAAATAAAATCTATACTTAATATGAAAAAAAAGAACAACTTTTAGGAACTTGGAAACTCAGCTTTGTGCAAGTAAGACCAAATTCTGATCTACTGGACACACAAAAGTAAAATCATTGGCGATAGAATATTTTAGAATTTTGAATAAGTGCCACTGGATATTATCTTGCACATGCTGTTCAATAACATATTTCAAGTCAGCCAATATTTTTGACAGTTATCTGTCACGAAGTCTGTGACTATACAACAAGATTTGCAAAAGTAGAGAGCATAGAAAATTGAAAAAAGAAATTCATTTTTATGGTTCAATATTATGAAACCTTGACCAAAATGTCTCAAGAAAGTAAGAAGGGATTTTCAGTTTTAGAGTTTCTTATTCAATCATGAATCCTGTACAAAGTACTTGATTAAGGAGATAAGGTTACATCTGAAAGGCAGAGAGTCTAGTTAAATAAAAAGTAGGTTTCCAGTGTCACTATATCCACTGTAAATAATACTTTTTTATAATAGATTCTTCTATGGGTCAAAACATTAAGACTTTATCTTTCAAAATAACTATTCTATCTTCATCATATTTACCAACTACTTTAAACTGAATTTCTAATAATTAACTAACCTCTATTGGGAAAATTTAAAACATATATTTAGCTTGATAATATATTAAAGTGATTTTTAGTACCTATAAAGTACATCAAATGTAAAGTATTTTCTCTAACAACCAATTCTAAAATTGGAAAAGTTGGTGTTTCCAGTATAAACTTGGTATCTGATCAGTTATCAGAATACATTTATTAAGAGGATTAAAAGGAGAATTTGGGGGAAAAATGGATTGATTCAGAAAAACTTAAAACTTTTATTTAAAAAATGGATGTAGTCATTCCCTCTTGCACAGAACATTAAGTAATAAGAATTCAAATGTCCTTATAATGAAGGAACAGCCTCATTTTTTGCTGTTTCCAATGTTTGAATATCTATAATTCTCATTCCTCCCCCCAAATCTAAAAAATGCTATTTTAAATTTGATCATTTCTTAGAGAAGAATTGTACACTTCAGCCAATTTTTTTTCCCCTTAAGGGGCTTTACAATCTTTAGCCGTTAGGTTTAAACATCAAAACACAGTAAGTTCAGTGTGCCAAACAGGGCAGGCCATCCTGATGGCAGTTCTACACCCCAGAGAAACAGTGTGTTCACCCAGTGATTGTCTAATGAGTTTGCATTTTACATAAATCAATTATTTTCAGTTAAAGACTTTAGGGTTCCATTGGGAGCTCTCTGCAAGCTGGATCCTATACCCTCGTTATCTTGGAAGATGATCTTATTGAAACACTTAATTCAGTTGACATTGTTGACATTAACTTCAAATATAAGCGGCTTCCACAGACTAATAAGAAAACTTTAAATTCTGTGTATTTTTTACTGCAGCCATGAAATTAAAAGACACTTGCTTCTTGGGAAAAAAGGTAAGACCAATCTAGACAGCATATTACAAACCAGAGACATCACTTTGCTGACAAAGATCCATATAGTCAAACTGTGGTTTCTCCAGTAGTCACGTACAGATGTGGGATTTGGCTCATAAAGAAGGCTGAGTGTTGAACAATAGACACTTTTAAATTGTGCTGGAGAAGACTAGAGAGTTCCTTAGACTAAAAGGAGATCAAACCAATGAATCCTAAAAGAAATCAACCCTGAATATTCATGGTGTGGACTGACGCTGAAGCTCTGATACTTTGGCCACCTGATGCAAAGAGCCAACGCATAGGAAAAGACCCTGATGCTGGGAAAGATTGAGGGCAGGAGGAGACATGGACGACAGGATGAGATGGTTGGATGGCATCACCGACTCAATAGACACAAGTTTGAGCAAACTCTTGGAGTTAGTGGAGGACAGGAAAGTCTGGAGTCCTACAGTCCATGAGGTCACAAAGAGTCGGCCGTGACTTAGACTGAACAACAGCAACATTTTTTTTTGAATATAGGTAATCACATCATTATCTATGGATAGAAGCTTGGGAGGACACATATTCATGTAAGACCTTAACAAAATGAATATCTCTTAGCGTTGTGATTTAATATATTTTAATTACCTATGTTCAGTAACCCTAACAATACCTTTTAGAGAAAATACAATCTTGACTCAATTATTTTAAGTGAATGCAAGACTTTGCTTTTAAGCATATTTATACTCATTTATTTTCTAATTCCTCTTACCTTTTGATGAGTTTTATTTCAAGGAGAAGAGAAAAATAAAAGATATTTATTAAAAGATTCATTGAGCAAATAGATGCTCCTAAGACTTTTGTTGAAATAATTAATGGTCACTTTATTTACAATACAATAGAGAACAATCGGCATATGTATGTAACAACATACTGCATAAATACACGTGAATTTCCTTGCTTTGTCAGCTGAGATGGCCTGGAAATTGTGAGATTCCAGTAATAAAGAGCACCTAGTGCCCAGATCTTAGATTGTTAATACCATTCTCCAATAAAAGGAACCTCAGAGAAATGGCTGAGTTTAGGGCTGGGGAATGTGCCAAATGAGTTGGGGCATCCTATAAGCAGTGCTAGAAAGTGGGAAAGTATTTTAAAGCAGACAGACATAAACTTCAAAGTTGGGATATATCCTTGTGACACAGAAGCCAACCATTAAGCTCCCAATTTCCAAAGCTGGGAAAATTAGCACAGGAACCTAAAATAAGTAGTACTGGGTTATAATCTAAAGCACAAAATAAATAGCCATGGGTTCACATTGATATCACAAATGCTTGAATAAATAAGTAAAAAACAAGTATTTCATGCAGGAGAATTTCAAATAATATGTGTACATTATCCTTACTCTTTATGGGCTGTGCATAGTGACTTCCTTCCAAAGGGTACAGATGAAAAGAAACAAGCAAAGGTAAATTTTTAGTGGAGATATTTGACAGATACTATCTCAGCTAAGGTGATTACTGTCAATATAAACAACAACATAAGTCACATTGACAGTATGTACCCTTGATGTTGTGTGATGAGAATGGCACTTTACCTCTATGATTTTCTTTTCCAGTCTGGTCATGAGAAAAACATCAGACTAATTTCCATTGAGGAATATTCTGGAGACTGCTTGACCACTACAAAAAATGTCACAGTTGTCAAAAATAAGAAAATTCTGACAAAGTGTCACAACAAGAAGAAGCTAAAGAGATGGGATAACAAAATGTCAGGTGGTATCCTGCATGGAAATAGAAAAAAATCATTAGATTAAAAATAGGAAAATTTGAATGGACCTTAGGTGATTAGGAAAAAATACCAATATTGGTCCCTTAACTGTAATAAGTGTATCACTCTAAAATAACAGTAATGGCAGAAATTGGGTGTGGAATATACAACGCTCTATATCACTTTTGCAATTTTTATGCAAATCTTAAATTGTATTAAAGCAAAAGTTTAAAGAAGAGTACATGGTACATGTCTTTTAAAAACAATAATGAGTTTAAGTAAAGTAAAATGTTTGGCCCTTTTCTGTAGGAGTATTTCTAAGTACTGATCCAACCAGAGACCTGGCTTTAGGTTAGATTCTTTTCTTTGCTGTTCAGACACGTTTGTGCTTCCTCCCTGCTAAATCCATAATTCTTTGCATATACGTCTATTAAAAACCTATAACCTCACTAATGATGTGTAGTTAGATTTTCTATCTTTTCTTGTCCACTCTACTACTAGGGAGTTAATGAAATCCATACATCTTATGTCTGCAGGTTTTAGCATAGTGCCTAAGGTATGAGAAAACTGAAACATGTTCAATGCCTACAAACATATATAAATAACTGAACAAATATATACACAATGTCTTAAATTCAAATATACTTATGGAAATCAAAGATATTTAGTCAAACAGCAAAATGTATTAAATTGCTATTTTGTTCAAACTCTCAGTCATGTCTGACTCTTTGCGACCCCGTGGACTGCAGCACTCCAGGCCTCCCTGTCCTTCACCATCTCCTGGAGCCTGAACAAACTCATCTACATTGGATTGATGATGCCATCCAACAATTTCATCCTCAGTCATCCCCTTCTCCTCCTGCCTTCCATCTTTTCCAGCATCAGGGTGTTTTCTAACGAATCAACTCTTTGCATCAGGTGGCCAAAGTATTAGAGTTTCAGCATCAGTCCTTCCGATAAATATTCAGGGTTGATTTTTCTTTAGGATTGACCAGTTTGACATCCTTGCAGTCCAAGGGACTCTCAAGAGTCTTCTCCAACACCACAGTGCAAAAGCATCAGTTCTTCAATGCTCAGCCTTCTTTATGGTCCTACTCTCACATCCATACGTAACTACTGGAAAAAATCATAGCTTTGACTAGACGGACCTTTGTTGGCAAAGTAGTCTCTGCTTTTTAATATGCTGTCTACGTTTGCCATTGCTTTTTTTCCAAGGAGCAAGCATCTTTCATGGCTGCAGTCACCATCTGCAGTGATTTTGGAGCCCAAGAAGATGAAGTCTGTCATTGTTTCCATTGTTTCCCCATGTATTTGCCTTGAAGTGATGGGATCGGATGCCATGATCTTAGTTTTCTGAATGTTGAGTTTTAAGCCAACTTTTCACTCTCTTCTTTCACTTTTAACAAGAGACTCTTTAGTCCCTCTTTACTTTCTGCCATAAGGGTGGTGTCATCTGCATGTCTGAGGTTATTGATATTTCTCCCAGCAACCTTAATTCCAACTTGAGCTTCATCCTGCCCAGCATTTCGCATGATGTACTCTGCATCTAAGTTAAATAAGCAGGGTGACAATATACAACTTTGACGTACTTTCCCAATTTTGAACCAGTCTGTTTTTCCATGTCCAGTTCTAACTGTTGCTTCTTGACCTGCATACAGGTTCCACAGGAGCCAGGTGAGGTGGTCTGGTATTATCTTCTTTTTAAGAATTTTTCCACAGTTTGTTGTGATCCACACAGTCAAAGGCTTTAGCATAGTCAATGAGACAGAAGTAGATATTTTTCTGGGATTCTCTTGGTTTTTCTATGATCCAACGTATGTCGACAATTTGATCTGTGGTTCCTCTGCCTTTTCTAAATCCAGCTTGGCAATCTGGAAATTCTCGATTCACATACTGTTGAAACCTAGCTTGAAGAATTTTGAGTATTACTTTGCTAGCATGTCAAAAAAGTGCAATTGTGCAGTAGTTTGAATATTCTTTGAGACTGCCTCCCTTTGGGACTGGAATGAAACTGACCTTTTCCAATCCTTTGGCCACTGCTGAGTTTTCCAAATTTGCTGGAATATTGAGTTCAAATTCCAAATTTCTATAGTGAGGCAGATTACATGGCTTCAAATTACTAATAATCTTTAGCAGTAGAAGTATTTCTGTGATCTCTAATTTATGAATGTTTTTTATTGTCCCTTAGTGGCTTGGATGGTAAAGAATCAGCCTTCAAATGCAGGAGACCCAGGTTCAGTCCCTGGGTTTGGAAGATCCCCTGGAGAAGGAAATTGCAATCCACCCCAGTATTCTTGCCTGGGAAATCCCATGGACAGAGAAGCCTGGCGGGTTACAGTTCATGGGGTCTCAGAATTGGTCATGACTGAGAGACTAACACACTTTTTATCATTCATGGACCAGACTCAATACTAACCTCAGTTGCTATGCATAATTACAAAGTTACTAAGAATGACATTGATGTATGTAAGATATTTTATGTTGGCAGAGTATCCTTTTATAATATGGTCACAAATGCCCTTTTAACTTCATCTGCAATTACTCCAATAAGCCCTGTAAAACTGATTTTTCCTTGAAATTGCATTGTTCCTCATGGAATACACATATGCTATTGCCTGTTCCAGGAATACTCTTTCCATTTTCCCAGTCTGGATACTTCCTATTCACATTGCAAGACTAATGTTGCATTGGTGTATGTGAAAAACAATACGAGCTCTGACATAAACATATGGTACTTCTCAAACATTTATACATTTGCTTCTGAGTGCAGCTATACAAAGTCTAGTCTAACTTTTACAAGTCCAGACTTTGAGATGAAAGGGTTCAGGAAGCTCTAGTTTCTCTAAAAAGTAGGTTGTAAAATAGTACTATGATCAAGAAACCCTTAGGACCAATTGCAAATTTCTTTTTCCTATTTGCAGAAGAAACTCTTATCTGCATTCTATGTTTTACAAATGGTCTGTTACAAATATTGTGATCATTAATATAAATTTAAATCTTTAACTTTCTTATACTGATTTAAGAAAAATTCTTATTGAAAATAAATTTCCAAATGCCCAATATTTCAGCTGCCTTTATTTCATACAGTCCATTGACAATTTGTGTGTGTGTAGCGGGGGGGGTGCGGGAACTAAGTTTGCATTGCACTTATCTCTGCTCTGGTTCATGTGGTAACATTTTTTCTCCCGATCAGAATCCACTCTATTTTCTCCAGTCTAGAAGTGCATTCAAATAGAGCATTCTTGCTTAAACTGAATGTGATCTTCAACATTTTTAATTGACAGTTTATCTATATATCAAATTTGAAGAGTGGGAATGAGATTTAGAGTATGAGGAATCAAAAGTGAAATTAAAATCCCATCAGTACACTAGTACTTTTGGAAAGACTTTTTGTCTGATAGTGATTTACATATTCTTTCCTGGGCCAAATAGTTGCTATTCACTCATTTGGATATTACATTTGACAGAAATGCTAAAATTGGTCTTGAGATTAACCATACCTTTAAAAATCCAGAGAGCTACAGCCTGTCTCATGTTAAAAAGCATGATAAAGCCATAATATTTTAAAGTTTCTCAGCATTATAAATGGTAAAAATAATAAAAGCATTCCCAAATATTCAGTTCAGTTCAGTTCAGTCGCTCAGTCGTGTCCGACTCTCCGCGACCCCATGAAGCACAGCACACAGGGCCTCCCTGTCCATCACCAACTCCCGGAGTTCACTCAAATTCATGTCCACAAAGTCGGTGATGCCATCCAGCCATCTCATTCTCCGTCGTCCCCTTCTCCTCCCGCCCCCAACCTTTCCTAGCATCAGAGTCTTTTCCAGTGAGTCAACTCGTCGCATGAGGTGGCCAAAGTATTGCAGTTTCAGCTTTAGCATCAGTCCTTCCAATGAACATCCAGGATTGATCTCCTTTAGAATGGACTGGTTGGATCTCCTTGCAGTATAATATAATTAACAACTGCATACACTCAAACATTACCACTTGTAGCACTTATTTTGCATTTATTTGGATGCTATTCCTCACTTTAATAGGAGATTGTCAATTCTTTATAGTAAGGATCATAACTTATTCATCATTACATACTTAACTACTAAATACTAATAAGATAATGGTAATAATAACTGAGGTTAGGTTTTAAGTTTACAAAGCAGGTACTATGTTCAGTAATCCTTTAAAAGCCTATAAAGTAATTATGCTAAGTCCTCTTTTAAAGAAATTAAGCAATTTGCGCAACATCACACCACCAGAAAATAGAGGATTTCCTTTAAACCCAGAAATTTTTTATTGTATAGCTCATAAGCTTAAAGTTTATACTATAACACAATTTCTTCATTCATTCGAAAACTAGGAGGAAATTTTACTATAATGTCAGATATAAGATACTGGGATGTATCAGTGAATGAGAAAATCTATACTATCACTGATCTTATATTACAGTAAATAGGATGAAAGAATTCAAACAATAAATGAGTATATAAAAATATACATGGTAATATCATAATAGCATGAAAAGTTCCTGACAGTATCTTTGAAAATATTGGGGGGACAATTTCCCTTAAATATAGACTAACATAAATAAGAAAAATGAAAATTCTTAAAATATTGAAAACACTTAAGATGAATTTAAACTTTAAAATATAGCTACAAAAAAAGCACCAGGACAGTCTTATGTTGATGTAGACTTTTATTGGCTTTAAATATTTTAAAGTGATATATATTTTTACCATCTTTAAAGGAACTGATATTCTCTACATTGTACAAGTAGTTTCAGAGATTAGAAGAGGAAAGAAAACTTGCTGAATATTTTACAGAGCTATGAAAATATTAATTACAAAGCCCAGAAAGAAACTGTGAAATCAAAATTATCAATCTCAGTTATGAAAAAGATGCCATGATTCTAAAGAAAATATTATTAATGAAGCTAGGAAAACACACATACATTGTGTGATGTTTATACACACTGCATGATCAATATAAAAAGTATATATCTAGGGAAGACATTATTACTAAAGAACTTTTGCTTTATATTACTCTATTAGCAGATTAAAGGAGAAAACAAATGTGGTTACTTCAACTATGGCAGAAAACTATTTTTTAAAATCTAGCAGACATATTTCTTTTAAAAATTCAACGGGATGAAAATTCATGTTTAGAAAATTAGGAGAAAAATCTTCCATATGCTAATGAAAATATTAAAATACATAGAAAATGTTATACTTTCTTATGAAACAGTAGAATTACTCCATTTAAAGTAAAAAAATGAGAAGAAATTCATTATTTTACTAAGGGGCTGAGTCAGCAAAGCAGGAAATGAGTGAAAAAATAAAAGCATAGTGACTGGAAATAGACACAAATAAGCCTGGATGCATTTTAGAAGACTGGCTGTCTACAGAGAAGGTAAAAGAAAATCCCCAAACTATTCCAATAAGAAATGAAACATATTCTCTTCTACTACAAAGAGGAATAAAATCCAATTTTAAACAATACCATTTATAAAGTGAAAGACAAATATTGCATGGTATTACTTATATGTGGAATCTTAAAAATACAGTAAACTAGTGAATATAACAAAAAAGAAACAGACTCAAAGATACAGAGGACAAATTAGTGATTATAGGAGGGGAAGGGCAATATAAGGCTGGGGGTGGGAGTCACAAACTTTTGGGTGTACTGTATGACATGAGGAATAAAGCCAATATTTTTTAATAACTGTAAATGGAGAGTAAACTTTAAATTGTACATTTAAAAAGAATCCACATTTTTAATATATAACTCCTTATCCTTTCAGCATATGCTGAGCAAAGTGACTGCCTTCCAAATAGTATATAGTAGAAAGAATTAAAAAGCCAGGCAGGGGAAGTTTTGCAGAGGGGAAATTTGACAAACACCACCTCAAGCCAAGTGATCAAGGTCAACAGCAATAATGATAGTCATGTTGATAGTACATCCTTCAGACATGATGGATGAAAACAGCATTCAGATCTCTGTCGCCCTCCCTGAAATCCACAACTCTAGTTTCATTTTTAGAAAAACAGCAGATAAATTCCAACTTAGAGATATCCTAAAAATATCCTAAGACCAGTACTCTTCAAAAGTTTTGAGATAATCAAAACAAGGAAAGTCAGGGAAACTAATCAGAGAAGGATAAGAAGTTTTAAGGACTAAATGCAATGTGATATTAGTGGTGAACGTTCAGTTCAATTCAGTTCAGTCGCTCAGTTGTGTCTGACTCTTTGCGACCCCATGAATCACAGCACGCCAGTCCTCCCTGTCCATCACCAACTCCCGGAGTTCACTCAAACTCATGTCCATCGAGTCGGTAATGACCTCCAGCCATCTCATTCTCTGTCGTCCCCTTCTCCTCCTGCCCCCAATCCCTCCCAGCATCAGAGTATTTTCCAGTGAGTCAACTCATCACATGAGGTGGCCAAAGTATTGGAGTTTCAGCTTTAGCATCAGTCCCTCCAATGAACACCCAGGATTGATCTCCTTTAGAATGGACTGGTTGGATCTCCTTAGTGAAGACAAACAAAATTCAAAAATGTGTGCAGCTTAGTTAATGACAATATATTAAATATTGGTTAGTTAATCCTGATAAATATACCATGTGTGCATGCTAAGTTGCTTCAGTCGTGTTCGACTCTTTGTGACACTGTGGACTTGTAGCCCATCAGGCTCCTCTGTCCATGGGACAGACAAGAATACTGGAGTGGGTGGCCATTCCCTTCTCCAGGGGATCTTTCCAACCTAGGAAATGAACCCACATCTTCTGCAGTTCTTGCTTTGTAGGCAGTTTACTTACCACTGAGCCACCAGGGGAAGCCCCAGGTATACCATAAATGCTGTAAGATAGTAATTATAGGGGAAACCAGGTTTGGGATATATGACAATTCTATTACCTTTCCCACTCTTCTTTACATCTAAAACTGTTATAAAAGAGAAGCTTCTTTTAATACGAAAGGATACAATTTACTAAGGAACAAAACTAATAAATATGTTGATATTTTACTAAGATTACTAAGGAAAAAGAGGTAAAACAAGAATTAATAAGTATATGCATAGGAAGGCTAAAACTTGTAAAAATAGATATTTCCCAAGTTAATCTGTTACATGCAAAATTACATTTTATTGAAAGAACTGGTAAATTTATCCTAAAGTTCCAACCAAGAATAGAGGTTGACCAAACAAAGAGAATAAACTGCTTCCAACATCCCCACAGCTATTTGGGGTTTGATATAAACAGTTTGTCAGAATGACATTATGAAACAGGAAAGAAATTGTTTATTATTCAGTGCATTGTTGGATATAATTGCCCATCCACAGTGGAGGGTTAGCAAGGAGATCCAACCAGTCCATCCTAAAGGAAATCAGTCCTGGGTGTTCATTGGAAGGACTGATGTTGAAGCTGAAACTCCAGTATTTTGGCCACCTGATACGAAAAGCTGACTCATTGGAAAAGACCCTGATGTTGGGAAAGATTGAAGGCAGGAGGAGAAGTTGACAACAGGAGATGAAATGATTAGATGGCCGCACCGACCAAATGGACATGAGTTTGGGTAAACTCCGGGAGTTGGTGATGGACAGGGAGGCCTGGCATGTGGCGGTTCATGGGGTCACAAAGAGTCAGACATGACTGAGCGACTGAACTGAACACTGGAGGGTGCAGGGGATAGTACAAAAGTAAAAGTATGCCTTCACATCACATCGAACTGAAATTAAATTTCAGGTAAATTAATACTCAAATGTAGCACCATGGCTATAAAAATTGTAAAATAAATTTAAAGACAATAAGAGAATTTCCTCAATCACGACAGAAAATTCCAACACACAAAACAAGAAAAGACTTTCATCTGTAGTGAAAGGAGACATTGAAATGGAAACTAAAACTATCCACTCAACTAGAATTTCCCAGATGTGCTCATATTGAGTTAGAAAAGAAAATATAGCAACCTTTCACAGAAATGACTTTTGAGAGTGATGCTTTAAAGTTTTGGCTTGACTTTAAGAATATTGAATTTTCTTACACAATTGTTAAATATTGTCCCCATTTTAAATCCAATTTTCTGTATGATTGGCTTGGTGATAAGTAGGATATGAGTCTGCAAACCACATTTTTTTCTTTGCCAGTTGACTCCCTCTTATTCTAAAAATACTGGGAACTATGAGGTTAGAAGCCTGGAGAAGGAAAAAAAAACACATCACTTTCCTCTTTGCTTCCTTTTTCTGTTTTCTCTTTCTCTTCCTGTCAGCATATATTTTGGAACATGCATTTTATTATTTTTTATTTCCATTTTTTTCTCTCCCCCCTCTAGCAGTAGTTTGTTCCAATTTTCAGTTTGCCAACAATTGCAGAACCAGCCTTGTGGGTGGTCCGGAGATGACAGCATCAGCCAGCTGAAGCCCCTTCTGTGAAGTCTGGGTCCCTGGTCCCAGGGGGTCCCTTTCCCAACCTTTACACATCAGAAATTCTCACACTTCTCTTTGGTCACTGCTTCCCATTTTTTCAATGTGTATGATATTTCTATGTTTCATTTTTGCCTTTTTAATTATTCTACATCTAGTCAATGATTCTTATTTTTATTTATTTATTTTTAATTTGTTCTTGCCACATTTGTGGAATCTTAGTTCCTCCACCAGGGATTGAACCCATGGCCCCAGTATAAGTGCAGAGTCTTAACCACAGAACTTCTAGGAAAGTCCCAGGCCAATAATTCTTTGTTAACTTATATATTAAATCATTATTGAATTATTAAAATAACTGGAGTTGTTTTTCCTTTCTGCAACTTTACTGATTGAAGAAAAATGTTGACATTTGCTTTGGTATTTTAAGAAAATTTTTCTTACACTAAAATTTTTTTCTGTTATCTATTTCTAGAAAATTAAAACATAGGAGGCCTGTTTCCATTTTTGCCCCAGCAACCTACAAAAGAAAATGAACCAAATACAAGGAGGACTTTCATATATATATATATATAAATAAACATCTATAATTATACTGAATATATTTGTCAACTGAAGCTTTTGTCAAGCAGGAAGTTTATGGATCCCAAAATAGAGAAAATAGTTTAATTTTGGTGCCAATGTGAGTTTGCCAATGTCTTGATTATCATGAGTGAGCTTGACTAATTATCACATAGCTGAATGTCTCCAGTGTATTACCAACATATTATCTAGTGTATTTAAATTGGATGTTAGTTATTCTAGACTTCTGCAACTTGGATTTTTTAAAAGTAATTTGTGAAAAGATAAGTGAAAGTGTTAGTCACTTAGTCTTGTCTGATTCTTTATGAACCCATGGACTATAGCCTGCCAAGTTCCTCTGTTCATGGAATTCTCTTTTACAAGCAAGAATACTGGTGTGGGTTGCCATTCTCTTCTCCAGCAGATATCCCCAAACCAAGGATTGAACCTAGATCTGCTGCATCAAGGCAGATTGTTTACCATCTGAGCCACCAAGATATGATTTTCAAAAATCATATAATTCAAAACAGCTTAAAGACCTCTTGTGAAATTATTGTATTGACTCCTGATTTTTCTACATGGGTTGTGCTAATTAAATTTCAGTCTTTCAAGCATATATTATAATTTAGTGCAATGGCATATAAAATTTTATGTAGGAGTGTATGTTCGTAATACTCTCATAGGATCCACTGTACCACTGAAATTAAACTGATAATGCTGAAAAAGATGTTTACCTTCAAGATCCCTATGGCCCTTTAAAAGATCAATCAACTTGGCACTTTTGAAAATTTAAATTAAATTGATGATGTCTCATTACACTCTCTTTGGTGATTATGAGTGCATAGAAGCAGAATATAAATCTTAAGGAAACTAGATCTGAAAGGCTAACTAATAGAAAACATGATAGATGCAGAATGTAGATGCTATGACTTTTGTTCACTACTGATAGAGTAATTAATCATTTCAATTTTTTCTTTATTGAGATCTGAAGTATAACTTATGAACTAAAAAGTATTAAAATAAGATCAAAAGAAATCCAGTTGAATTCTAAATATAAAAATTTGTACATTTATTTATGCTAACTTACCATTCAAATAATAATTTCAGAATAAGTTCAAAAGTGTTTAACTTTTAGATAATAAACTATAGGTGTTCAGTTCAGTTCAGTTCAGTCGTTCAGTCGTATCTGACTCTTTGCGACCCCATGAATCACAGCACGCCAGGCCTCCCTGTCCATCACCAACTCCCAGAGTTCACTAAAACTCACCTCCATCGAGTCAGTGATGACATCCAGCCATCTCATTCTCTGTCGTCCCCTTCTCCTTCCGCCCTCAATCCTTCCCAGCATCAGAGTCTTTTCCAGTGAGTCAACTTGTTGCATGAGGTGGCCAAAGTATTGGAGTTTCAGCTTTAGCATCAGTCCCTCCAATGAACACCCAGGATTGATTTCCTTTAGAATGGACTGGTTGGATCTCCTTGCAGTCCAAGGGACTCTCAGGAGTCTTCTCCAATACCACAGTTCAAAAGCATCAATTCTTTGGCGATCAGCTTTCTTCACAGTCCAACTCTCACATCCACACATGACCACTGGAAAAACCATAGCCTTGACTAGACGGACCTTTGTTGGAAAAGTAATGTCTCTGCTTTTTAATATACTATCTAGGTTGGTCATAACTAAACTATAGGTGTATATCCACATTATTTATATACCAAAGAATAAATGATGATTTTAAGACTATTTTTTTACCATGTTCACCAGTTTTAACTGTGCAGTTCAAAGGTATTGAGTGTATTAATATTCTTGCATAACCATCACCACCACCCATCTCCAAAATTCTTTTCATCTTAGAAAACGGAAACTCTATATCCATAAACCAGTAAATCCCCATTTCTCTTTCCCCAGCCCCTGGCAAGTGCCATTATATTTGCTGTCTACTTTAAATACCTCATGTAAGTAAACTCACATAGGATTTGTCTTCTGCTGACTGACTTATTTCACTTAGTACAATGTCCTCAAGGTTCATTCATACTGGGTATAAATGTCAGAATTTCACTCATTGTTCAGGATGAACAGTATCCCATTGTATGTATATACTTCATTTTGTAAAACTGTGTATTTTAAAACAAAAACAATTATCAACCAAAATTACAGCTTAAATAATTAATAATTTATTTATATATATATCACTGAATGATCATGTATTTCCCTTTAAAACTGTATACAAGTTTGAAGGAGAAAAATTAATCATTTTAATTACTGCAAATGAATGTTTCTAAAGGTCAATATTCATTATTGATTTTAAAATGTTAGTTAATTCAAATTAGAATGATATTTTGTTTACCTATGGTGTCAAATTCTTTCTGTGTTTTAATCAGTGTTAAAGGGATGGCAATGCAAGAATTTGAAATCTGAGCAATGTAAAAAAATACCATAAAATTATGAAGAAAAATAGAATGGAGAAAGCAAAACTATCATTTGTATCTAGCGCATTTATATTTATTGTGTATATTCTGGCAATAACTAGATAAAACTGTATTTATTTATTTTTTTTTAATTAATTTACTTTTTATTGAAGGATAATTGCTTTATGGAATTTTGCTGTTTTCTGTCAAACCTCAACATGTTGAGGTAAAACTGTATTTAAAATGGAATCATATTTAGAGTTGTAACAACAAACAATAATGCACTAATTTATTTTTCAATGAATTTATTTAAACTGGAGGATAATTACTTTACAATGTTGTGATGGTTTTTGCCATACATCAACATGAATTGGCCATGTGTCCCCCCATTCTGAACCCCCCTCCCATGCCCTGCTCACCCTATCCTGCTGCGTTGTCCCAAAGCATCAGCTTTGAGTGCCCTGCTTCATGCATGGAACGTGCTCTGGTCATCTCTTTCACATATGGTAATGTACATTTGTGGATCACAATAAACTGTGGAAAATTCTGAAAGAGATGGGAATACCAGACCACCTGACCTGCATCTTGAGAAACCTATATGCAGGTCAGGAAGCAACAGTTAGAACTGGACTTGGAAAAACAGACTGATTCCAAATAGGAAAAGGAGTATGTCAAGGTTGTATATTGTCACCCTGCTTATTTAACTTATATGCAGAGTACATCATGAGAAAAGCTGGGCTGAAAGAAGCACAAGCTGGAATCGAGATTGCCGGGAGAAATATCAGTAACCTCAGATATGCAGATGACACCAACCTTATGGCAGAAAGTGAAGAGGAACTCAAAAGCCTCTTGATGAAAGTGAAAGAGGAGAGTGAAAAAGTTGGCTTGAAGCTCAACATTCAGAAAACAAAGATCATGCCATCTTGTCCCATCACTTCATGGGAAATAGAAGGGGAAACAGTGGAAACCGTGTCAGACTTTATTTTTCTGGGCTCCAAAATCACTGCAGATGCTGATTGCAACCATGAAATTAAAAGATGCTTACTCCTTGGAAGGAAAGTTATGACCAACCTAGATAGCATATTAAAAAGCAGAGACATTGCCAACAATGGTCCATCTAGTCAAGGCTATGGTTTTTCCAGTGGTCATGTATGGATGTGAGAGTTGGACTGTGAAGAAAACTGATCGCCAAAGAATTGATGCTTTTGAACTGTGGTGCTGGAGAAGACTCTTGAGAGTCCCTTGAACTGCAAGGAGATCCAGCCAGTCCATTCTAAAGGAGATCAATCCTGGGTGTTCATCGGAAGGACTGATGCTAAAGCTGAAACTCCAATACTTTGGCCACCTCATGTGATGAGTTGACTCACTGGAAAAGAGTCTGATGCTGGGAGGGATTGGGGACAGGAGGAGAAGGGGACGACAGAGAATATGTCTGGATGGCATCACAGACTTGATGGTGTGTATGCCCAGCAGTTGGATTGCTGGGTCATATGGCAATTCTATTCCCAGTTTTTAAGGAGTCTCCACACTTTTCTCCACAGTGGTTGTAGCAGTTTGCATTCCCACCAACAGTGACCCAGAGGGAGGATAAGGGGAGGAGGGAGGTGGAAGCGGGGTTCGGGAGGGGGAACTCATGTACACCCGGGGCAGTTTCATGTCAATGTATGACAAAACAAACCAATATAATATTGTAAAATAATTAGCCTACAATAAAAATAAAAATTTTAAAAAAAAGAGGGTTCCTTTTTCTCCACATCCTCTCTAGCATTTACTCTTTATAGACTTTTTGATGATGGCCACTCTGACCAAAATGAGATTATACTTCATTGTGGTTTTGATTTGCATTTCTCTAATAATGAGTGGTGATGGACAGGGAGGCCTGGCGTGCTGTGATTCATGGGGTTGCGGAGAGTCGGACATGACTGAGCGACTGAACTGAACTGAACTGAAATAATGAGTGATGTTGAGCATCCTTCCATGGGTTTATTAACAGCATTAACGTTAAACAATTCATTAGGAAATAAACAGGAACCAATGAAGAAATATTTTATAATTTATTGATAAACATGAAAGACAAATGTGTTAGAGGAATGAAGATACTATAAATTTAAAAATTTCATTAGAATCCTAATGGGCTCTTTTTATTTTTGGCAAAAAGCACTGGAAAAATGAGTGATTCCTATAGCATGTACTGACTCAGCACCCAGTTGCCATAGCAAGATGGGCTTCTCTGGCACCAGGCTCCAAAAGCACTCAGAAGCCAGCAGCTTTCCCCAACACTCCCCTCTCCCCTACAGGCAATCTTGTATCCTACAGGCTATGTCTCGAGTGAGACATTTCCTTTGAACAGAATTCCCAGACACTCCAGAGCAGCCATTGGCCTGCATGCCAAATAGAGTCATCAGGTGTTTTTGTAAATAAAGTTTTACTAGAACCTAGCTATAACCATTCCTCCAGTCAAATTTGGGAACTCTTGCATTCCTATTGAGGAACTGAATAATTGTGACAGACTGTTACGTCCGACAAAACCTAAAATATTTACTATATGGCCTTTACAGAAAAGTTTCCCAACCCTTGTCCCAGAAGATGGATTCTAGCAAGATCATAGGTCAGGTTTCCAAAAAAAGTGCTGTTGGCCATGCTCTCTCCAATGACATCTGAATCTAACCTCGGTGGAGGGCTTCATCCTCATTAGTCTAGATCAGACCCTAGGGTTGGTAACTGATCTTTCTATATTCTCCAGATTTCCACGTACCTCTCACTAGCCAATCCCTTATGACTCCAATTCCATGTTACAATTAATCATTCCTCATATTAAATTTTCCCTGTTCAAATAATCTATAATGACTTTTTCTTCATTGGACTTTGGTATACAATGACTATTATTTTTCCTCATTTGTCTTTAATCTGTGTGTCTTATCTAACATGCTTTTCCTATAGACAACATAGAGTTTATTTCTTTTCAAATTTTTTTACATCTATTCATCTGCCTCTAAAAAAATTAATTTATTTATTTTAATTGGAGGCTATTTACTTTACAATATTGTAGTGTTTTTTTCCATACATTGACATAAATCAGCCATGGGTGTACATGTGCTATCAGTGCCATTTAAGTGAGGTGTTTGGTCATTTATTTTTAGTGAAAACTATTAGTCGGTTTGGATTTAGGTCTATCTTGCTCTTTGCTTTCTCTTTTCTCCAAGTTCTTGTTTCCTTCTTGTTTTTACTGTGTTTCTGTCTTCTTTGGAATTACTTGAAATTTTTTATGATTCCTTTTGCCTAATTAATGTTTAATGCAATAATTAATATATATTGTCCAATTTTCTATTTGTTCATGATGGGAAGAGATGTCTAGTTCCTATTACCATATCATGGTTAGAAGTTCAATCCAAAAATATTCATTTACATTATATTATCTTCTGGATTTGCATAGAATTAGTTCAGCTTCATACAAAAGAACAAGAAATGATGATAAATGAATGAATAAATGACAGATTTATAAAAAAAAAAAGTTGGAGACCAGGTTGCCTTAAAATGGATAAGAATATGTGAGAACATAAGACCATAGATAAGGTTTGCATTAATGAAGGATCAGATTAATGTATCATTGTATTTAATTGGAAATGGAATCCAAAACGAGATGACAGTATTTATGAGAACTTGACAGATGATAAAAACATCAGTCTATTAATAGTAAAGAATAGATTACTTATTGCTGGTACAAATGTTTATAGAAATTAAGTAAAATGAAATTAAACTTCTAGCTCTAACTTAAGCATAAATTTAAAATGTCATAAAGGCTTCAGTTCAGTTCAGTTCAGTTCAGCCGCTCAGTCGTGTCCGACTCTGCGCGACCCCATGAATCACAGCATGCCAGGCCTCCCTGTCCATCACAAACTCCCGGAGTTCACTCAAACTCATGTCCACAGAGTCGGTGATGCCATCCAGCCATCTCATTCTCTGTCATCCCCTTCTCCTCCTGCCTCCAACCTTTCCCAGCATCACAGTCTTTTCCAGTGAGTCAACTCTTTGCATGAGGTGGCCAAAGTATTGGAGTTTCAGCTTTAGCATCAGTCCTTCCAATGAACACCCAGGATTGATCTCCTTTAGAATGGACTGGTTGGATCTCCTTGCAGTACAAGGGACACTCAAAATCTTTCAAAAAATAGAAGACCTAACATAAACTAGAAGCTGGATGAATTTTGCTAACTCTGTTAGTTCAGATAGTCTATATTTTCTACTAGAACAATCCCTAAATCTTAGTGGTTTATAAAAAGCAAGACCTATATCTCATCATGGCTTGTCAGGCTCTTGCCATATTTCACCACTCTGACACCATAGCTGATGTAAAAATCACCAGCTAGCTCAAAAAACTCTCTTTGAAGTGGGACTTGCCTTTTCTGCTCACATTTCACTGGCCAAAGCAAGTACCAATACCTAACTCTAAAAGAAAAAAAAGCAAAGTCCTAATATATATCAAGAAAGGAATTGAAAATATTTGTTCAATGCTTCTAATGAATATCTCAGAAACAAACTTGGAATCCCCAAAATTATGAAATAAAATAAATATATTATTGACTAGAAATCACACACACACATATATTTGTGTTACCACTCATAATCTTAACAAACTCAGTACACAAATGAAGGATATGAAAAAAGTATAAAAATATAAATTATTATTATTGCCTCTAATGTTTAAAAATAATAGGTATCCAAAGCAATGTATAGATTCAATGAATTCCTTATCAAATTATGTGTCATTTATCACAGAACTAGAACAAAGAATTTTATAATTTGTATAGGAACACAAGAGACCTCAAATATCTAAAGCAAACTTGAAGAAAAACAGAGCTGGAGGAATCACATTCCCTGACTTCAAACTATACTACAAAGCTACAGTCATTAAGACAGCATGGCACTAGCACAAAAACAGAAATATAGATCAATGGAGCAGGATAGAAAACCCAAAGGTAAATCCATGCACCCATGGTGACCTATTCTATGGCAAAGGAGTCAGTGGAGAAAAGATAGTTTCTTCAATAACGTGCTGGGAAAACTGGGCAACTACATGTAAAATAATGAAATTAGAACTCTCCTTAACATCATACACAAAAAACAAACTCAAAATGGATTAAAGATCTAAATGATAAGGCTGGACACTATAAAACTCTTGGAGGAAAACAGGCAGAAAACTATGACATAAATTGCAGCAAGGTTTTTTTCTGACCCACCTATTAGAGTAATGAGAATAAAAACAAGCATGCAAAAAAAAAAAAAAAAAAAAGTGGGAGCTACAAAATGTAAAAGATTTTGCACAGAAAAGGAAATCATAAAAAATATGAAAAGACAATTCTCAGAATGGGAGAAAATACTTGGAATCAGAACAATGGACAAGGGATTAATATCCAAAATATATAAATTATTCATGATGCTCAACATTAAAAAAAACCAATTAATAAATGGTTCAGTTCAGTTTAGTTGCTCAGTCGTGTCCAGCTCTTTGTGACCCCATGAATCACAGCACATCAGGCCTGCCTGTCCATCACCAACTCCCGGAGTTCACTCAAACTCATGTCCATCGAGTCGGTGATGCCAGCCATCTCATTCTCTATCGTCTCCTTCTCCTCCCGCCTGAAATACTTCCCAGCATCAGAGTCTTTTCCAATGAGTTAACTTGTCGCATGAGGTGGCCAAAGTATTGGAATTTCAGCTTTAGCATCAGTCCTTCCAATGAACACCCAAGATTGATCTCCTTTAGAATGGTTGGGAGACCTAAATAGACATTTCTCCAAAAATGATACACAGGTGACTAAGAGGCACATGAAAAGATGTTCAGCTTCACTAATTATTACAGAAATGCACGTCAAAAGTACAATGAGGTGTCAACTCACAATCGTCAGACTGGCCATCATAAAAATATCTACAAACAATGAATGCTGGAGAGGATATGGAAAAAGGGAACTCTTTTAGGCTGTTGGTGGGAATGTGAATTGGTCTAGCTACTATGGAGAACAGTGCGGAGATTTCCTCAAACTAAAAACAGAGCTTTCATATGACCCAGTAATTCTACTCCTGGGCATATATACAGAGAAAACCATAATTTCAAAAGATACATGCACCTTAACATTTATTGCAGAACTATTCACAATAGCCAGGACATGGAAGCAACCTAAACATCCATTGACAGAGGAATGGATAAATAATATGTGGCACAAATACACAATGGAATATTATTCACTCATAAAAAAGAATAAAATTGTACAATTTGCAGAGATGTGGATGGACCCTGAGACTGTCATACGGAGTAAGGTCAGAAAGAGAGAAACATATATCATATATATATTAATACATAATGTGGAATCTAGGAAAATGTTACAGGTGAGTCGATTTGCAAAGCAGAAATAGAGACACAGATACAGAGAATGAATGTATGACAGTAAGTGGGGAAAGGCAGAAGATGGGATGAATTGGAACACTGGGACTGACATATACACACTATGATGGATATAATAGATAACTGATGAGAACCTACTTTACAGCATAGAGAACCCTAATCAATGCTCTGTGGTGACCTAACTGGGAAGGAAAACCAAAAAAGAGCTGATACATGTATATGTATAGCTGATTCACTTTGCTGTACAGCAGAAACTGACACAACATTGTAAAGCAGCTACACTGCAATAAAATTTTTAAAAATTTTGACAAAAAATACAAATGTTCACAGTCCCATTAAAATTAGACTAAGAGTGATAAACAGAATCTACAGTGACCTAACACAAACATCCCATAAATAAATGTAAATAAACTCAAATTTACCCTCAATAAGACAATGGATACTAAATTAATAAGGTGCATTATCCCATCTGGATAAGATAAATAAATAAAAAGACTGTATCTGTTGGCAACATGAAGAAAAATTTTCTGACGGAAGAGTGAAATATTACCACCTTATTAGGAAGCAATATCTATTAAAATTAAGTATAACATATTACATGTAAAGGAGGAATGTTACTCCCAGAAACCTACTTCACAGAACTTAAAGCACTGATTAAAAAAGGCCTGTCACTATGAACTGAATTGTATCTCTTCAAAATTCATGTTAAAGTTCTATTTCCAGTACCTTAGAATACGATTATATTTGGAGATACCTTGGGTATTAATTGGATGGCATCACCAACTCAATGGACACAAGTTTGGGTAAACTCCAGGAGCTGGTGATGGACAGGGAGGCCTGGTGTGCTGTGGTCCAAGGGGTAGCAAAGAGTCATACATGACTGAGCAACTGAACTGAACTGGATATTAACTTTATAGGGTAGTTAAAGTTAAGAGAGGTCCTAAAGGTGAACCACTATTCCAATATAACTAGTGTTTTCATAAGAAAGCACTTACCTTGTAACTCAGATGGTAAAGAAACTGCCTGCAATGCAGGAGACCTGGGTTCGATCCTTGGGTTGGGAAGATCCCCTGGAGAAGCAAATGGCAACCCACTCCAGTGTACTTTCCTGAAGAATCCCATGGACAGACGACTGTGGGGCTACAGTCCATGTGGTCTCAAAGTGTCAGACACAGTTGAGTGACTAACACTCAATTTTTCATTTTAGAAAAGTAAGAAACACAGGAATTTCCACACAGAGGAAGCACCATGGAAGGACAGCAAGAAGGCAGCCATCTGTAAACCAGGGAAAGAGGCCTCAGAAGAAACCAAACACCCAGACACCTTGATCTTGGACTTTAACCTACAGGACTATGAGAAATAAATGTCTACTGTTTAAATCACTCAGTGTGTGTATTTTGTTATGGTGGCCTTAGCAGACAAACACACCTATGTACATTTATAAAGATTTTATTGTAAGAGTGTTTATATTTGTACAAAAAAATGAAGAGAAACAAGAACACACATGTACAAAGAAATAATTGAAAATATTTTGGTGTATTCATAATCAAAATATGATACAGACCTTACAAAGAATAATTATATATATATAGAGAGAGACAAAATGACATGGTTAGAGTTAAATCAAGCATTTTTGAATGAGAAAACATAGATATAAAAAAGTTACTATAACTTGACCTGGTTGGGTTTTTGTAAGATTTTGTGAGAACAAACTACACATTAAAATAATATTTTATATAAATAATCCTGCTTTTTTGTGTATCTGTAATATAGTTTGTTTTTTATAATATAGTTTGATTCTTATAAACTTTTACAAAAATAAATTATATATATAGTAGTATTTTAAAGTATAGTTTGTTTTCCAAAAAGATTACAAAACTCAGACCATCATAGTAACTATTTTACGTCTGTATATGTATTTAGTTGCTGGTTCTTCTGAGAAATACTGGTATGTTGTTGTTCAGTCACCCAGTTTTGTCAGACTGTTTGCGACCCCATGGACACCAGGATTCCCTGTCTTGCACCATCTCCTGGAACTTGCTCAGACTCGTGTCCAATGAGTCAGTGACGCCATCTAACCATCTCATCCTCTGTCATCCCCTTCTCTTTCTGCATTATATCTTTCTCAGCATCAGGGTCTTTTCCATTGAGTCGGCCCTCTGCATCAGGTGGTCAAAGTATTGGAGCTTCAGCTTTAGCATCAGTCCCTCCAATGAGTATTCAGGATTGTTTTCCTTTAAGATTGACTGGTTTGATCTCCTTGCAGTCCGAGTGACTCTCAAGAGTTTTCTCCAACACCAGAGTTCGAAAGTATCAATTCTTCTGTGTTCAGCCTTCTTTATGGTCCAACTCTTACATCTATTCGTGACTACTGGAAAAACCATAGTTTTGACTATGTGGACATTTGTTGGCAAAGTAATGTCTCTGTTTTTTAATATGCTGCCTAGGTTGATCATAGCTTTTCTTCTAAGGAGCAAGCGTCTTTTAGTTTCATGGCTTCAGTCACCATCTGCAGTGATTTTGAAGCTCAAGGAAATTAAGTCTATCACCATTTCCTTTTTCTCCCCAGCTATTTGCCATGAAGAGATGGGACCAGATGCCATGATCTTTGTTTTTTAAATGTTGAGTTCTAAGTCAGCTTTTTCACTCTCCTGTTTCACTTTCATCAAGAGTCTCTTTAGTTCCCCTTCACTTTCTGTCATAAGGGTGGTGTCATCTGCATCTCTGGGGTTATTGCTATTTCTCCTGGAAATCTTGATTGCAGCTTGTGCTTCATCCTGCCCAGCATTTCGAATGATGTACTCTGCCTATAAGTTAAGTAAGCAGGATGACAGTATGCAGCTTTGACATACTCCTTTCCCAGTTTGGAACCAGTCGGTTTTTCCATGTCCAGTTCTAACTGTTGCTTCTTGACCTGCATACAGATTTTGCAGGAGGTAAGTAAGGTGGCCTGATAAACCCATCTGTTTAAGAATTTCCCACAGTTTGTTGTGATCCATACAGTTAAAGGCTTTACTGTATTCAATGAAGCAGAAATAAATGTCTGTATAGCAATGGTTTATTATTCTTTGAACAGCAATAAAACCAGCAGCTTCTAATTATTTGTTTTTGAGAGACTCAGAAGTCAGAGATCAAACAACTGTTGTCACAAATTTTTAAAGACACACTTTGATTAAACAAATTAAATAATAATTGAGAAGATAACTGACAATTGGATAATTCCCAATAGGAACAAAAGAGTAAGTTCTAAAATCCACTGTAGCTAGAAATCTATATCTTATCCTTATAGCAAAATAATTTATGATTTAGAATAATGTAATATGAAATTTATTTTCTTATTGAACCATATAAATGTATGATGTTGGTTGATAACAAACAAATAAGCACACTATCAGGAAAATAGTCTTTCTCTAAGAATATTCGAGTAAAGAAATAAGGTGAAACTGCTTTCAAATGAGGTAATTTTAAATAAGAAAGAGAGACAGAGAAAGGCAGGAAGAGAGATGACAAATATTCTCTTCCTAAATTTTAATCCTCATATAATAATAATAATAAAACCAGAATCACAAAACTAAAGACAGATAACAATACTAAGTGCAGTGATTCTTAACAATGCTTTTAACAGCCATAATTTTTTCCAGTTACAGTACTTTTGTTCTACAATTTCCATTGGGTACTTCTTTATCTCTTTATCTTTGCCTTTTTTCCATTTATTTCCATTTGTTTCAAGAGTTTCGTAACTGTAATATTTTATGGTGAGTGCTTTAAAATCATCATTCTAATATTTGTATCATCTACATGTTTGCGTCTACTGATTGTCTTTCACATTGTTTGAGAGCTCCCTGATGCCTGGTATAAGTAATTTTCCACGGGAACATGGACATTTTGAGTAGTGTGGTGTAAAGACTCAGGATCATGTGCAAACCTTGTATTTCAAGAGGCTTTTCTATCATTCTTGTGGGTGAAGGTGATGTCCTCTATTCACTGCCAGGTGGGTGGGGACGTCCAGGCTCCCCTGTGACACTGCTGGAGGAAGGGCATGACTTGTTCCCGTGAAGAAAGTCTGGGCTCTGCACCCTGCCTTCAGAGGTGTGGTGCAGCATCTCAACAGACAGGCAAGGGGGGAAGTCTAAGCTCTCCACTCAACTATGCTGGCAGAGCTGGAACCGGCCACAGAATTTCCTTGTTTTGTGTACTTGTTTGGAGTGGTTATTGTCTAAAAGTTATTGTCCTGATAGATTATTTCTTTCCTGGATTTTTGACCAGAGACCAGACTTTGTCAGGGGTCTTTTTTGTCTGTGCCTGTTAGCATTTCCAGGTGTCCTACTTCTCCCGTTCACAGTCTGAATACACAAGATAGATACAACACCTAAGAAACTCTGCACTAGCCCATTCTTTAGGTGTTGAGATCTCTTGCTAACTTGGCTTCTTCTCTCTACCTCTCAGATCCTTTTTACATCTGTTTACTATAAGAAATCCGCAGGCTTTAGCTGTAATTAGTGAGAGAAGTAGGAAAATATATCTAGAAATTGGAATTACCCTGTTCTCAAAAGAAACGTAAGCCATTCTTTTTAAGTTTGAGAAGACACATGAGAAAAAAATTTTCAATAACACTCAGAAATTTTTGTTTATTTTCTCCATTGAGGATCTGCAATAGAAATATACTTGCAAATTACACAGTCAGCTGTCCCCTCTCTGGAGTTATGTTACTAATGCTGATCTAGGACTGCTCACTGGTCTCCCTGCTTTCATATCTAACCATCTGATTGGGGGTAGAAATGAATAAGTTCCATCCAGGCTGCGGCAGTCTAAAAGCAAAATCAGACAGTTGGCCAGTTTTATTTATTCTTTGTCTTTCCTTTGTGCCAAATCTAGCCTGTTTGCTGCTAGCTTTCCTCTCTTTTAGGTTTCCCTTCAGTAGACAACCTAAATCCTTCTATGGCCCTGCTTTCTTTGCAGTATTATTGCACGTTCTCATGGCTGTGATAGAGGAAAATCTTGCCTACTCTATCCTTTCTTCTGCTCAATTAAATATACTTAACCTCTGTTTCTCTCTCCGGGGGCTCTTTTTGACAGCTAATTATCTAATTCAAACTGATAAGACACTGGGTTGTTAAATCTCTCAAGTCATATACTTTGATTTAACAAAGATTTTTCTGAAGGCTGTCATAACTCAAAGCAGTTTCTGAAACTGGAACATTGGGCAGAGTGTTGGACCCATGGGGGTAATGAGGTTATTGAAGAGATTGATTTTATGCTTAAAGAGTCTGGTGTCTCATAACTCACAACTTATATGTGGTGCTCAGCTGTGCTGTAAGGAGGCTTGCCCACTGTCACCTACTCAGTAAACAGAATGTTTCGGCGGGATGGGTGTCAGTATATTTGTCCCATCTATATGTATTGAAAGTGCCATGAGGCAAATAGAACTCTACCTACGGCAAGCATTGGACACTCTTGCCTTTCATATTTTGATTGGCAAGAAGTTTATTTATGTTTCCATGAGGAACACTCCTAAAATTTTGATAGGGCAAAAAGAATATTTTTTCTAATGACTATAGAGCCTCTTGATGAAAGTGAAACAGGAGAGTGAGAACTTGACTTAAAACTCAATATTCAAAAAACTAAGATCATGGCGTCCAGTCCCATCACTTCATGGCAAATAGATGGGGAAACAATGGGAATTGAGAGACTTTTATTTTGGGGGGCTCTGAAATCACTTTTGATGGTGACTGCAGCCATGAAATTAAAAGATGCTTGCTCCTTGGAAGAAAAGCGATGACTCACCTAGTTCAGTTCAGTTCAGTCGCTCAGTCATGTCCGACTCTCCGCGACCCCATGAATCACAGCACGCCAGGCGTCCCTATCCATCACCAACTCCCGGAGTTCACTCAAACTCATGTCCACAGAGTCGGTGATGCCATCCAGCCATCTCATTCTCTGTCATCCCCTTCTCCTCCCGCCCCCAACCTTTCCCAGCATCAGAGTCTTTTCCAGTGAGTCAACTCTTTGCATGAGGTGGCCAAAGTATTGCAGTTTCAGCTTTAGCATCAATCCTTCCAATGAACACCCAGGATCGATCTCCCTTAGAATGGACTGTTTGGATCTTCTTGGGGTACAAGGGACTCTCAAGAGTCTTCTCCCCTAGAGAGCATATTAAAAAGCAGAGACATTACTTTGCCGAGAAAGGACCATTTAGTCAAAGCTATGGTTTTACCAATAGTCATGTACAGATGTGAGAACTGGACTATAAAGAAAGCCGAGTGCTGAAGAACTGATGCTTTTGAACTGTGGTGCTGGAGAAGACTCCTGAGAGTCCCCTGGACTTCAAGGAGATCAAACCAGTCAATCTTAAAGGAAGTCAGTCCTGAATATTCATTGAAAGGACTGGTGTTGATGTTGAATACTTTGGCCACCTGATGTGAAGAACTGACTCATTAGGACAGCCCCAGATGCTAGGGAAGATTGAAGGCAGGAGGAGAAGGGACGACAGAGGATGAGACAGTTGGATGGCATCACTAGCTTGATGGACATGAGTTTGAGCAAGCTCCGGGAATTGGTGATGGACAGGGAGACCTGGCATGCTGCAGTCCATGGGGTCTCAATGAGTTGAACGTGACTGAGTGACTGAATTGACTGATAGCTTATTCAAATCAGTACTATCATCCAGTCTCTTGGAGTTGCATTTGCTGGAAGGAAATATAAATTCAAGTCTAGTAAAAATAACCAATCAACCAAAACATTCTTTTTAAGAGCAAGCAGAGACTTGAGATGTTAAATGAATTCATCATGTTTTCCCCTATCCTCACTTGCCCACTTAATCAATAATTCACTTTGACTTTTCTTATTTTTTCATTATTTCTCTTTGTCCTTTTTTTTCTGTCATGTCTCCCTTATTCTCTCTTGCCTCTTTCTCCTCCCTTCTACATTTGCTTTCTCCAAAAGAAGACTATCCTGTTTATTGACCATTCTCCCATACACCTTATATTTACCTATAAGGGAAGTGTGAGCTATGAGTCATGAACTTCAGATAACTCATGATTTAGCAACAGCATCCTTGCTCCAGTTACTGCCCCATCCCTTCCAAAATCATCTTGGTTCTGCAAGCATCACTTAACTAAATATAAATGGTGATTGACTCACACTTAGAATACAATCTTAACCTGAATTTTCTTCCATCCAAGAGATGTGTATGGTAAACTCTACATCTACTGAGGCATTTCAAACTATTTCTGATGAAAAAGCATAGACAATAAAAATCCTCACAAGCATTTTAACAGGTTTTTGGAAAGAAGTCAGAGTGTACATATTCTAGGACTGGACAGAATTTTCTTGCATCCTTTATAATTGAACCTATAGCCAATTATTTTTAAAGGAAGATTGAATGAATCTTAATCATTCTAATAATAACTGATACTTTGTATTGGGCTACTAGTATGTCTAAGGAACTGTGTTAGGAAAAGTTACACCGGTTCTAATCCAAACAACAAAATTCAGTTTAAGTATTGAGGAACTCGAGGTTCAAGGAGTTAAGGTTCTTGTCCATAAGCCAAAGTGTTGGGGCAACACTTTGGGGGCCATGAAAGATCTTGTTTTCTCACAATTCAATTTTATTGATTGACAGAACAGCTGAAAGAGGAAAATTGTATAGATGCATATTTTTCAAGAAAAGTAATTTATATGTACACATTCATCTATGTGACAAGTCCCATATTATCATTATCGTATTTCTAACGTAAAGTAAGATATTTGAAAAGAAGACTATATGCCGAAAGACCTTTAAAGTAATCACATTTGATTAAATTATGAAAAATTGCACTGTCATTTTGATGACTATTTTACATAATACTCATATTCAAGAAAAGAATATTTTGAGTCGCAAATTTGCTCACATAAATACTCATTAGAATAAAGGATTAGCATTTTGTTTACACATCAAATTAAATTCCAAACATATTGCTGCCCTTGAATATTTCCTATAAAAAAAAAAAAAGTGCATCTACTGTGACCCTTCTTTTTAAGAGCACTCTGTGACCATGAGAAAATCATTTAAACTCTCTGAACTTCTGCTTCCCTTTCTTTAAAAAATGATAATAATCACCAGTCTGTTCTATCTCAATGGTCGTTTCAAGACCAAAGATGCTGATATAGATAAAAATGCCTTGAAGAACTATATAACTCTATGCAAGCGGGAGTTATTACAATAAATATGCAAACAGAAATGTTGGTCATGGTATAACTTTTTGATCGTCAAAATTCCAAATAACTCATCGTACTTTTTTTTGGTCACTCTTCAGCTATTGGAAATACATCACATATTCTCATGTGCATTTCTGTACCCAGTAATGGATACACTGGCATTTTTTTATATGATGATAAGTCACATCAGATTTATCTGTAATGCAGAATACACCATTCTATTCATACAATTCATGAGCACAGCAACCAGTATTTATCACAAAAATAAACAAGAATGATTTCTGGAGGAGAGGGAGTTATCAATGTGGACACAGTAGTTATAAACATGTCCTCATTATGTTTAGAAACATAAATAAAAATGCCAATCCTCTTCTTAATCATATATGAAGGTGTAATGTAGGTAGACAAGTAGATAAATAGCAAATAAGCACACGCTTTATTTGTAATAATATTCTATTAATCTCTAATTCAGACATGTGAGAAAGTTTATGTCTTGGAAAATAAAGTTATCAAAAAGATACTGTAAGGCATGATAATTTTATTTGTTGTTTTGTAAAAATACAGAAAATACCTATAATAGGTTATTTTGAAAAAATCAGTAGCTATTTTGTACATGTACCTTTAACTTTGATGGTTATGCATTAACTCTTTTATATTTCTTTTTTTAAATTTTTTAAAATTTTAATTGGAGGCTAATTACTTTACAATATTGTATTGGTTTTGCCAATGTGCTTTGGAAGAATTGCTCTCTCTCCCCTTTGTTTTTGTTACACATGCATTAATCAGAGGAATATAATTATCTGTGTATAAAACCTTCACTTATAGACTGGATTCTTTAAGAGTAGTGAAACAATTTTTTTTTTTTGATCACCAGAAGCTGTCTCGTTTGTTAGGTGCTTAGGTACTTTAAATATATTTGTATGCTGTGAAATTACATATGGAAGGAGAAAACAGAATTAATTAAGAATTAATATGGAATTAAACACATTTGGCATTAGAAATTAGCAAATTCCAATATGGGAAACAGCAAAACTGATAAATAGATAAAAAGAATCCTAAAAGAACAGCCATTTAGTACTAGTTCTCTTAGAGTCTCTTGGGCATATGTCTTTTGCTCCCCCAAATGTTTCTAATTTATAAGACAATATAATAAATCATGTTAGATTTTAATGACTCTGCAAAATGAGAAAGCTGCAAATTGTCTCAAAAATTATTTTATAGAGACAGTAAAGGGTGTATTGAAATACAAATTTTAAAAAAAGTATGTTATTAAAATATATGTTCATCATTAAAGTACTGAAAACACATATTCTTTTTAACAATTTCTAGAGTGACTTTTATCAATATGGCTTATATTTTAAATTTAATTATATGTTGTTACTCATTTTCAGTTTGTAGTTTATGTACATGCACGTGTGCTCAGTCGCTTTAGTCATGTCCAACTCTTTGCAACTCTATGGACTGTACTTGTCATGTTCCTGTGTCCACAGAATTTTCCAAGCAAGAATACAGGAGTGGGTTGCTATTTCCTTCTCCAGGGGATCTTCCCGACCCAAGGATCAAATCCACATTTTCATCTCCTGCATTACAGGCAGATTCTTTACCCAACTAGCCACCTAGGAAACCCCTATATTATTATTTATTTTTAGTTTTTAGTTTAGGAGCTTATAAAGTAAGGATTCAATTACCTTGTAAAAGGACTTATACGGTCTTAAGAAATAGAGAGGTATGTATGATTGTGTATTTGTGTGAGTATGTGTGTGTATGAGTGTATGTATGTGTGTATACATGTGTGGAAATACTCAATAGTCTTTTCTGAATATGTAGATAAAAAAAGAATAGTCATTAGTAAATGTTTATAAATTGAAAGAAAACTCAGAATAGGTTTCATGAAAGAATCTTTTTAATAAAAATGGTTCTTATATGGGAGATTAAAATATAAAAATGTGGACCATAAGACATTTTACCAGATATACAAACATTTAGAAAAATACTGCTAACTGATATATTAAACTGAATCATTCCATTCTTATTCATTCATCTGGCCATTAATAGGAAAATGTAAATACTTTGGAGCTCAATTTAGTGGATAAGGAAAATAAAAGTTACCTTTTAAATATCATAGTTAATTGTGAGGCAGAAGGAATGTTTTAATTACCTAAGGGGCTGAAATTATTCATGTCCAGCAAGATTTAACTGATTCAGAGGTATCCTATAAATACAAGACAAAACCAGCTCTAAAGAAGTCTTTCCTCCAAAGGACTGATGGAATTCTCTGGTGACAAAAGGGAAAATAAAGAACTTTCACCTTCTTTATAATTTCCTAATTTGCTCAGTACAGTTTAATAAATTATATCTGTCTGGAAGGGTTGATTCTACAGCCTCAATTTATTGATATGGACCTAGATATTGTACCCTCACATATTTAGATATGCCCTGTAGAAGGAATTAGGACATTATTTTTGTAAAACATTCATATAGTAAAAATGTACGCTCCAGACTGCATGGTTTCTGTTACAGCTGTTAACTTTGCAGTTGTATGGATAGCAGTCATAGACAATACCTAAAGAAATGGACTAGCCATGTTCCAATAAAACTTTATTTACAAAACAAAAAACTTGCTTACAAGTCATTAAGTGAAAACTGCCCAGATTAAAGCATGTCTCTGCTTACATACGGAAAAGGCGATGGCACCCCACTCCAGTACTGTTGCCTGGAAAATCCCATGGACTGAGGAGCCTGGTAGGCTGCAGTCCATGTGGTTGCGAAGAGTCAGACACGACTCAGCGACTTTACTTTCACTTTTCACTTTCATGCATTGGAGAAGGAAATGGCATCCCACTCCAGTGTTCTTGACTGGAGAATCCCAGGGATGGGGGAGCCTGATGGGCTGCTGTCTATGGGGTCGCATAGAGTCAGACATGACTGAAGTGGCTTAGCAGCAGCAGGAGCTGCTTACATAACTAAAAAGTCTAATGTTTTGAAATAATTTTAATTTTATCTTATACAAATCCACCCGACTCTTTTCAACATAAACGATAAAAGGTTCTAATAAAATTATATGTACAGAATTTCAATGTATTCTGCATTGCATATGTTGAATCTATTCTCAAACGACTTTTCATAATAGGAAGTATTTACAGAAAGTCCATGGTCTGGCTTCCCAGGTTTGGTTGCTATAGGCATTGTGGGCCATAGTTCTATTACCCTGTAATATCTGTTCATTGTCCCTGAATATATTCTATCAGTAAACTAATATAAATTACCTTTATCAGCATCTTAATAGAATCTATCATTTGGGGAGCTAGATGAATTCTTTAAGGTGTTCATTATTTGCTCAGGAATGATTCAGCTCAGCTCAGTCAGCTCTGTCGCTCAGTCGTGTCTGACTCTCCGAGATCCCATGAACCACAGCACGCCAGGCCTCCCTGTCCATCACCAACTCCCGGAGTTCACTCAAACTCATGTCCATAGAGTCGGTGATGCCATCCAGCCATCTCATTCTCTGTTGTCCCCTTCTCCTCCCACCCCCAACCTTTCCCAGCATCAGAGTCTTTTCCAGTGAGTCAACTCGTCGCATGAGGTGGCCAAAGTATTGCAGTTTCAGCTTTAGCATCAGGCCTTCCAATGAACACCCAGGATTGATCTCCTTTAGAATGGACTGGTTGGATCTCCTTGCAGTATGAGGGACTCTCAAGAGTCTTCTCCAGCACCACAGTTCAAAAGCATCAATTCTTCGGCGATCAGCTTTCTTCACAGTCTGACTCTCACATCCATACATGATCACGGGAAAAACCATAGCCTTGACTAGACGGACCTTTGTTGGCAAAGTAATGTCTGTGCTTTTTAATATACTGTCAGGGTTGGTCATAACTTTCCTTCCAAGGAGCAAGCATCTTTTAATTTCATGGCTGCGATCAGCATCTGCAGTGATTTTGGAGATGTGCTTAAATCCTCTAAATTATTGCTTGGAAATATATAGTGCACTGAGAAAACTAGCTCAGAAAGGTCAGAACTTGGTCAATGATGACCAGCTTCCTTAATTTTTGTCCTCTTCTTCCAATATAGGACTAACTAGAGAAAGTCAAATAAGCTCCACAAATCAACCAAATAACATGTCCCACCTCTAGGCAACCTGTCTCCAGCTTCCCCATGACAACAATCTCCAACTATAACAACATTGACACCTTCTTTTTTGTTTCCACTATAAGGTTTCCTTCTCCACTGCCTGTCTTTGAGTGTCTGACAGATATAAATTATGGGGGCTGATCCCCATGCTATAGAAAACTCTGAATAAATAGCCTCTGACTTACTTGTCTTATTCGGGGAATCTTTGTATATTTCTTCACTATAGTGAAGAGAAGCACAGACTTAAAGTTGGATAGACCACAAAGTAGAAATTTTACCACTCACAACTTGGTGACATTGGGCATTCTTAAATATACCTGTTCAGTTCAGTTCAGTTGTCGCTCAGTCATGTCCATACAAATTCTTCAAATGGATTTGTACCTTTATACCTTTAAAATAAAGGTACAAAGTCAGAGAAAACATGACAATACTGTTAGGAGACATGAATAACCTGACAAGTAACAAATGGAATGAATTGCTTGAAAGACACATCGCCTGATGGATGGTTCCAAGTCCAATGTCAAAGGACTTTATCTTTATCTGGAATGGCTCAAAAAGTCATTTTTTTCTATTCTTAAGATCTGCCTTCAACTTCCACCCATTTTCTGAGGACACCTCAGAATACATATTCTTGCATATTTTAGCCTCTTGTTGGAATTCTCGTAGGAACTTTAGAGGAAGTACCAATGCCTCAAATCCACTCTGCTCTAAGAGTTGATTTACAAGCTAAGTGCTTGACTTGACATAGATCAGTATTTTATAAAATATTTACTTGAAGATTAATATGCATACAGTGGTGATCACATGTAGTTCATATATTAGATGCACCCCAAGTTGATCATACAATATGGCCAGAGTTGAGAACCCCTGGGTCAGACAATATGTTTATATCTACGTACCTAAGGAAACACCACCATCAAATTATAGGTAATCTACTTACACATTTACACTGCTTTGTAATATTTTATGTTGACTTATCTTTGAGTAAAGGTCTTGATGATATGTTGATTAAGGAGGATGCTCCTCAACATTAAATTAGTCAATACCAATATATTTCAGTTGTACTAATGCTCATATGAAACAGTTGCCCCGTCAAAATTTTTAAAAATTCTCCAGTATATAACTTTTATGTATTTTTCCTTCTAGAACATGTACCAGAATATTATTTAATGAATCATGAAAGTGTTCTATGTTTTAAAAGTGTACTGTTAGAGCAGATTGTATCAAAATCATGAGGGGTCATGGGGCTCCTGATAAAAAGCACCTAATTTGGAATTTACTCAAAATGTACTGATTTACAATCTATGTATTTGGAGCCTTGAACTCTGCCTTTAACTAACTCCATGTAATTCTACTATGTAATGAATTTTGATAATGCCTCTCTTCACTTTACATCAGTTCTGTATTTATTAAATTACTAATATGTGCAAGACAATGTGAAAGATAAGACAATAAATGGAAGTAATATCTAGCGCCTCTCTAATTATAGTTATTTTAAGATATTTTGGTTTCTTTCTTGGCTTAATACCACTAACCCTTGAACCCTTTAAGCAGAAGTATTTTGCATATTAACATTAATTATTGTTTAATAATTGTACTTTAACCTTTCCTCAAGACACATTTCCTAGTAAGGGATAAATATTACTTGTAAAATAATGTATGCAAATCAAAGATAGTGAATATAAGGCACTTCTCAGCATTTTTATACATTATTTAATTTAGCCTCAAAATTTTTCTAAATACTATGATTTCCATTTTATAGACAAGCTGTGGTGCTAGAGTTTTTAAAAATGTGATCGGGGGAGGAACAAGATGGCAGAGGAATAGGAAAGCGAGACCACTCTCTCCCCCACAAATTCATCAAAAGAACATTTGAACGTGGAGTAAAGTCCACAAAACAACTTCTGAATGCTGGCAGAGGACATCAGGCACCCAAAAAAGCAGCCCATTGTCTTAGAAAGGAGGTAGGAAAAAACATAAAAGATGAAAAGAGAGACAAAAGAGGTAAGGACAGAGCTCCGTCCCAGGAAGGGAGGCTTTAAAAAGAGAGAAGTTTCCAAACACCAGGAAACACTCTCACTGATGAATCTGTGGTGAGCCTTGGAACCTCAGAGGGCCACATAACCGGAAGGAAAAAGAAAGAAACAATTAAAACCCACAGATTACCCGTCAAATTGTAACTCCCAGCAGAGAAGCAGCGCAAATGCCTGCATACGCCATTAGCAAGCGGGGGCTGGGCAGGGAGGAGCTGGCTGCACTGCTTAGAGAGAGGACTGGGCTTAAATGCTGCGAGAACAATCTGACAGAAATAACTGGGGATAGCAAAGCAGACTGGGATAGCTTCCCCACGAAAAGGCAGAAAGCTCTAACCTAAGACTCCGCCAGCCCTGCTCACAGAACAAAGGGCTGAGCAGAGCAACCCGGCTGTGGTCGGCCCATCCCCCATTCCCCATCCCCATCCGAGACATGCAGGGAGGTCAGCCAGAACCGGAGGGGGCAACCGCGGCCCCAGAAAGGCATCTGATACAAACTGCAGGCAGGCTTGTTGCTAATCAAGACTTCTTGGGCTCAGGCCGGTCAATATCTGCCTGAGAAGGTGCGCTGGTTGTACACCCAGAAAACTGAGTGGCAGGGACTGGGGAGGTGATAAGTCGCAGCAACCACGCTCGCCAAACACCTGGTCACCTGAGCTGCTCGGACCGGGGAAGGCACAAAACACAGGCCCAACCAAGTCTGCGCCTTTGTGGAGTACCCGAGAAACTGAACTTGAGCTGCTCAGACCTGGGAAGTGCATATAACCCAGCGCTGGCCTCGGACAGTTCCCAGCAGAGCAACCTAGAGCCTGTGCAGTGTAGACTGGGACAAAACACGCGCTGTGAGCGGGGGCAAACCTAGTGTGGCCGAGACGCTATGAGCACTTCCCACAGACGCCAGAGATATTTGTCTGCAGCGTTCCTCTCTTCCCAGAACAAGACTGAACAACTGAGCCTTAAAAAGTGTCTACCCGCCCCCTAATATCAGGGCGGAAATTAGACACTGAAGAGACCAGCAAAAAGGAGCTAAAACAGACGGAACCACCTTGGAAATGACAGATAGAGAAGTCTAGAGAGTACTCCAAGAATAAGACCCAAAACCAGAGGCAAGAGGCTTAAGCCCGAATCCTGAGAACACCAAAGAATTCCTGACTCCAGGGAACATTAATAGATAGCAGCTCATCAAACCCCTCCATACCTACACTAAAACCAAGCACCACCCAAAGGTCAAAAAGTTCCAGAGCAAGACATACCATGCAAATTCTCCAACAACACAGGAAAATAGCCCTGAGCTTCAATACACAGGCTGCCCAAAGTCACTCCAAACCCACTGACATTTCATAACTCATTACTGGACACTTCATTGCACTCCAGAGAGAAGAAATCCAGCTCCACCCACCAGAACACCGACACAAGCTTCCCTAACCAGGGAACCTTGACAAGTCACCCGTCCAACCACACACACAGCGAGGAAACTACATAATAAAGAGAACTCCACAAACTGCCAGAAGAGGGAAAGGCCACCCCAAGCAAAGCAATATAAGCAAGATGAAGAGGCAGAGAAATATCCAGCAAATAAAGGAACAAGAGAAATGCCCACCAACACAAACAAAAGAGGAAGATATAGGGAATCTACCTGATAAAGAATTTCGAATTTGGATGGTGAAAATGATTCAAAATCTTGAAAGCAAAATGGAGTTACAAATAAATAACCTGGAGAAAAGGACTGAGAAGATGGAAGAAAGGTTTAATAAGGACTTAGAGGAAATAAAGGAAATGGCAACCCACTCCAGTGTTCTTGCCTGGAGAATCACAGGGATGGGGGAGCCTGGTAGCCTTCCGTCTACGGGGTCACACAGAGTTGGACATGACTGAAGTGACTTAGCAGCAGCAGCAGCAGAGGAAATAAAAAAGAGTCAATATACAATGAATAATGCAATAGATGAGATCAGATACACTCTGGAGGGAACAAACAGGAGAATAACAGAGGCAGAAGACAGGATAAGTGAGCTAGAAGATAGAATTGTAGAAATAAATGAAACAGAGAGGAAAAAAGAAAAATGAATTAAAAGAAATGAGGACAATATTAGAGACCTCTGGGACAATGTTAAATGCTCCAACATTCGAATCATAGGAGTCCCAGAAGAAGACAAAAAGAAAGACCATGAGAGAATACTTGAGGAGATAATAGTTGAAAACTTCCCTAAAATGGGGAAAGAAATAATCACCCAAGTCCAAGAAACCCAGAGAGTCCCCAACAGGATAAACCCAAGGCGAAATACTCCAAGACACATATTAATCAAATTAACAAAGATCAAACACAAAGAACAAATATTAAAAGCAGCAAGGGAAAAGCAGCAAATAACACACAAGGGGATTCCCATAAGGATAACAGCTGATCTTTCAACAGAAACTCTTCAGGCCAGGAGGGGATGGCAAGACATACTTAAAGTGATGAAAGAAAATAACCTACAGCCCAGATTACTGTACCCAGCAAGGATCTCATTCAAATATGAAGGATAAATCAAAAGCTTTACAGACAAGCAAAAGCTGAGAGAATTCAACATCACCAAACCAGCTCTCCAACAAATGCTAAAGGATCTTCTCTAGACAGGAAACACAGAAAGGGTGTATAAACTCGAATGCAAAGCAATAAAGAAAATGGCAATGGGATCATACTTATCAATAATTACCTTAAATGTAAATGGGTTGAATGCTCCAACCAAAAGACAAAGGCTGGCTGAATGGATACAAAAACAAGAACCCCATATATGTGTCTACAAGAGACCCACCTCAAAACGAGGGACACATACAGACTGAAAGTGAAGGGCTCGAAAAAGATATTCCATGCAAATAGAGACCAAAAGAAAGCAGGAGTAGCAATACTCATATCAGATAATATAGACTTTAAAACAAAGGCTGTGAAAAGAGACAAAGAAGGAAACTACATAATGATCAAAGGATCAATCCAAGAAGAAGATACAAAAATTATAAATATTTATGCACCCAACATAGGCACACCACAATATATAAGACAATTACTAACAAGTATGAAAGGGGAAATTAACAACAATGCAATAATAGTGGGAGATTTTAATACCCCACTTACATCTATGGATAGATCAACTAAACAGAAAATTAACAAGGAAACACAAACTTTAAATGATACAATAGACCAGTTAGACCTAACAGATATCTATGGGACATTTCATCCCAAAACAATGAATTTCACCTTTTTCTCACATGCACACGGAACGTTTTCCAGGATAGATCATATCCTGGGCCATAAATCTAGCCTTGGTAAATTCAAAAAAATTGAAATCATTCCAAGCATCTTTTCTGACCACAATGCAGTAAGATTAGATCTCAATTACTGGAGAAAAACCATTAAAAGTGCCAACATATGGAGGCTGAACAACAAGCTGCTGAATAATGAACAAATCATCGAAGAAATCAAAAGAGAAATCAAAATGTGCATAGAAATGAGTGAAAATGAAAACACAACAACCAAAAACATCTGGGACACTATAAAATCAGTGCTAAAGGGGAAGTTCATAGTAATACAGGCACACCTCAAGAAACAAGAAAAAAGTCAACTAAATAACCTAACTCTACATCTAAAGAAACTAGAAAAGGAAGAAATGAAGAACCCCAGGGTCAGTAGAAGGAAAGAAATCGTAAAAATTAGGGCAGAGATAAATGCAAAAGAAACTAAAGAGACCAGAGCAAAAATCAACAAAGCCAAAAGCTGGTTCTTTGAGAAGGTAAATAAAATCGACAAACCACTAGCCAGACTCATCAAGAAACAAAGGGAGAAGAACCAAATCAATAAAATTAGAAATGAAAATGGAGAGATCACAACCGACAACACAGAAATACAAAGGATTATTAGAGAAAACTATCAGCAATTATATGGCATTAAAATGAATAACCTGGAAGAAACGGACAAATTCCTAGAAAAGTACAACTTTCCAAAACTGAACCAGTAAGAAACAGAAAATCTGAAAAGACTCATCACAAGCATGGAACTAGAGGAAGTAATCAGAAATCTTCCAGAAAACAAAAGCCCAGGTCCAGATGGCTTCACAGCTGAATTCTACCAAAAATTGAGAGAAGAGCTAACACCTATTCTCCTCAAACTCTTCCAGAAAATTGCTGAGGAAGGGAAACTTCCAAACTCATTCTATGAGGCCACCATCACCCTAATCCCAAAACCTGGTAAAGATCCCACAAAAAAAGAAAACTACAGGCCAATATCACTGATGAACATAGATGCAAAAATCCTTTAACAAAATTCTAGCAATCAGAATCCAACAACACATTAAGAAGATCATACATCATGACCAAGTGGGCTTTATCCCAGGAATGCAAGGATTCTTCAATATCCGCAAATCAATCAACATAACACACCACATTAACAAACTGAAAAATAAAAATCATATAATTTTCTCAATAGATGCAGAGAAAACCTTCGACAAAATTCAACATCCACTTATGATAAAAACCCTCCAGAAAGTGGGAATAGAAGGGACATATCTCAATATAATAAAAGTTATATATGACAAACCCACAGCAAACATTATCCTCAATGGTGAAAAACTGAAAGCATTTCCCCTAAAGTCAGGAACAAGACAAGGGTGCCCACTCTCACCACTACTATTCAACATAGTTCTGGAAATTTTGGCCACAGCAATCAGAGCAGAAAAAGACATAAAAGCAATACAAATTGGAAAAGAAGAAGTAAAATTTTCACTGTTTGCTGATGACATGATCCTCTACACAGAAAACCCTAAAGACTCTACCAGAAAACTACTAGAGCTAATCAATGAATACAGTAAAGTTGCAGGATATAAAATCAACACACAGAAATCACTTGCATTCCTATACACTAATAATGAGAAAATAGAGAAATTAAGGAAACTATTCCATTCACTGTTGCAAGGAAAACAATTAAATACTTAGGAATATATCTACCTAAGCAAACAAAAGACTTGTACATAGAAAACTATAAAAAACTAGTGAAAGTAATCAAAGAGGACACTAATAGATGGAGAAATATACCGTATTCGTGGACTGGAAGAATAAATATTGTAAAAATAGTATACTACCGAAAGTAATTTATACATTCAATGCAATCCCTATCAAGCTACCAACGATATTTTTCACAGAACTGGAACAAATAATCTCACAATTTGTATGGAAATACAAAAAACCTCGAATAGCCAAAGCAATCTGGAGGAAGATAAATGGAAGTTAGGAACTAACCTGCCGGACTTCAGGCTCTACTACAAAGCCACAGTCATCAAGACAGTATGGTACTGGCATAAAGACAGAAATATAGATCAATGGAACAAAATAGAAAGCCCAGAGATAAATCCATGCACCTATGGACACCTTATCTTTGACAAAGGAGGCAAGAATATAAAATGGAGAAGAGACAGTCTCTTTAACAAGTGGTGCTGGGAAATCTGGTCAGCCACTTGTAAAAGAATGAAACTAGAACACTTCCTAACATCATACACCAAAATAAACTCAAAATGGAGTTTACATTTAGCTCTCTTACATTTAGAGAGCTAAATGTAAGACCAGACTATAAAACTCCTAGAGGAGAACGTAGGCAAAACACTCTCTGACATAAATCACAGCAGGATCCTCCAAGACCCACCTCCCAGAATATTGGAAATAAAAGCAAAAATAAACAAATGGGACCGAATTAAAATCAAAAGCTTCTGTACAGTAAAGGAAACTACAAGCAAGGTGAAAAGACAGGCTTCAGAATGGGAGAAAATAATAGCAAACGAAGCAACGGATAAAGGATTAATCTCCAAAATATACAAGCAGCTCCTGCAGCTCAATTCCAGAAAAATAAATGACCTAATCAAAAAATGGGCCAAAGAACTAAACAGACATTTCTCCAAAGAAGACATAAACATGGCTAACAAACACATGAAAAAATGCTCAACATCCCTCATAATCAGAGAAATGCGAATCAAAACCACAATGAGATACCATTTCACACCAATCAGAATGGCTGCTATCCAAAAGTCTACATGCAATAAATGCTGGAGAGGATGTGGAGAGAAGGGAACCCTCTTACGCTGTTGCTGGGAATACAAACTAGTACAGCCACTATGGAGAACAGTGTGGAGATTCCTCAAAAAACTGGAAATAGAACTGCCATATGATCCAGCAATCACACTCCTGGGCATACACACCGAGGAAACCAGAATTGAAAGAGACACATGTACTCCAATGTTCATTGCAGTACTGTTTATAATAGCGAGGACATGAATGCAACCTAGATGTCCATCTGCAGACGAATGGATAAGAAAGCTTTGGTACATATACACAATGGAGTATTACTCAGCCATTAAAAAGAATGCATTTGAACCAGTTCTAATGAGGTGGATGAAACTGGAGCCTATTATACAGAGCTAAGTACGCCAGAAAGAAAAACACCAATAAAATATACTAACGCCTATATATGGAATTTAGAAAGATGCAAATGATAACCCTGTATACAAGACAGCAAAAGAGACACAGATGTATAGAACAGTCTTTGGGACTCTGTGGGAGAGGGTGACGGTGGAATGGTTTGGGAGAATGGCATTGAAACGTGTATATTATCATATGTGAAACGAATCGCCAGTTCAGGGTCGATGCATGTTACAGGATGCTTTGGGCTGGTATGCAGGGATGACCCAGAGGGAGGATAAGGGGAGGACGGAGGTGGGAGGGGGTTTGGGAGGGGGAACTCATGTACACCCGGGGTGGATTCATGTCAATGTATGGCAAAACCAACCAATATAATATTGTAAAATAATTAGCCTCCAATAAAAATAAAAATTAAAAAAAATGTGATCAATGTTTAACTAAGGGGCAAGAACTGAGAAGATATATTATACAAGTCAATATACTATAATGGTCAATATCCATACCAAGGTGCTTAACCATTCATACTGAAAGTCAGCATTTCAGCTGATACTTTATTTTTGAAAATGGACACAACGAAGATATTAGAAATTATCTTTCTTATTTTAGTGTTTAACTCAAAGAAGTTTCTAAAGCAGTATGTACTGTGTCACATCAAAAGGTCAAATTTGTTATTAATTTCAGTTCCCTTTTTTAGTTCAGTTCAGTTGCTCAGTCATGTCCGACTCTTTGTGACCCCATGAATCACAGCATGCCAGGCCTCCCTATTCATCACCAACTCCCAGAGTTCACTCAAACTCGTGTCCACAGAGTCAGTGATGCCATCCAGCCATCTCATTCTCTGTTGTCCCCTTCTCTTCACGCACCCAATCCCTCTCAGCATCAGAGTCTTTTCGAGTGAGTCAACTCTTTGCATGAGGGGGCCACAGTATTGGAGTTTCAACTTCAGCATCAGTCCTTCCAACGAAAACCCAGGACTGATCTCCTTTAGAATGGACTGGTTGGATCTCCTTGCAGTCCAAGGGGCTCTCAAGAGTCTTCTCTAGCACCACAGTTCAAAAGCATCAATTCTTTGGTGATCAGCTTTCTTCACAGTCCAACTCTCACATCCATACATGACCACTAGAAAATCCATAGCCTTGACTAGATGGACCATTGTTGGCAAAGTAATGTCTCTGCTTTTTAATATGTTATCCAGGTTGGTCATAACTTTCCTTCCAAGGAGTAAGCATCTTTTAATTTCATGGCTGCAATCAGCATCCGCAGTGATTTTGGAGCCCCCAAAAATAAAGTCTATCACTGTTTCCACAGTTTCCCCATCTATTTCCCATGAAATGATGGGACCAAATGCCGTGATCTTTGTTTTCTGAATGTTGAGCTTCAAGCCAATTTTTTCACTCTCCTCTTTTACTTTCATCAAGAGGCTTTTCAGTTCCTTTCACTTTCTGCCATAAGGGTGGTATCATTTGCATATCTGAGGTTACTGATATTTCTCCCGGCAATCTCGATTCCAGCTTGTGCTTCTTTCAACCTAGCGTTCTTCATGATGTACTCTGCATATAAGTTAAATAAGCAGGGTAACATTATACAGCCTAGAAGTACTCCTTTTCCTATTTGGAACCAGTCTGTTGTTCCATGTATGGTTCTGACTGTTGCTTTCTGACCTGCATACAGGTTTCTTAAGAGGCAGGTCAGGTGGTCTGGTATTCCCATCTCTTTCAGAATTTTCCACAGTTTATTGTGATCCACACAGTCAAATGCTTTGGCATAGTCAATGAAGCAGAAATAGATGTTTTTCTGGAACTCTCTTGCTTTCTCCATGATCCAGCGGATGTTGGCAATTTGATCTCTGGTTCCTCTGCCTTTTCTAAAACCTGCTTGAACATCTGGGACTTCACGGTTCCCATATTGCTGAAGCCTGGCTTGGAGAATTTTGAACATGACTTTACTACCATGTGAGATGAGTGCAATTGTGCAGTGGTTTGAGCATCTTTGGCATTGCCTTTCTTTGGGATTAGAGTGAAGACTGACCTTTTCCAGTCCTGGGGCCACTGCTGAGTTTTCCAAATTTGCTGGCATATTGAGTGCAGCACTTTCACAGCATCATCTTTTAGGAGTTGAAATAGCTCAACTGGAATTCCATCACCTCCACTAGCTTTGTTCGTAGTGATGCTTTCTAAGGCCCACTGACTTCACATTCCAGGATGTCTGGCTCTAGGTGAGTGATCATGCCATCATGATTATCTTGGTCGTGAAGATCTTTTTTGTACAGTTCTTCTGTGTATTGTTGCCACCTCTTCTTATTATCTTCTGCTTCTGTTAGGTCCATACCATTTCTGTCCTTTATCAAGCCCATCTTTGCATGAAATGCTTCCTTGGCATCTCTAATTTTCTTGAAGAGATCTCTTGCTTTTCCTATTCTGTTGTTTTCCTCTATTTTTTTGGATTGATCGCTGAGGAAGGTTTTCTTATCTCTCCTTGATATTTTTTGGAACTCTGCATTCAGATGCTTATATCTTTCCTAGTGTATTCATCTTTCTACATGTAATGCACTACGTGCACTCATCTCACATGCACTCATTTACATGCACTCATCTCACACACTAGTAAAGTCATGCTCCAAATTCTCCAAGCCAGGCTTCAACAATACGTGAACCGTGAACTTCCAGATGTTCAAGCTGGTTTTAGAAAAGGCAGAGGCACCAGAGATCAAATTGCCAACATTCACTGGATCATGGAGAAAGCAAGAGAGTTCCAGAAAAACATCTATTTCTGCTTCATTGACTATGCCAAAGCCTTTGACTGTGTGGATCACAATAAACTGTGGAAAATTCTGAAAGAGATGGGAATACCAGACCACTTGACCTCCCTCTTGAGAAACCTGTATGCATGTCAGGGAGCAAGAGTTAGAACTGTACATGGCACAACAGACTGGTTCTAAATAGGAAAAGGCGTATGTTAAGGTTGTATATTGTCACCCTGCTTATTTAACTTAAATGCAGAGTACATCATGAGGAACGCTGGGCTGGAAGAAGCACAAGCTGGAATCAAGATTTCTGGGAGAAATATTAATAACCTCAGATATGCAAATGGCACCACCCTTATGGCAGAAAGTGAAAGGAACTAAAATTCTCTTAATGAAAGTGAAAGTTTGGGTAGAAGCTCAACATTCAGGAAACAAAGATCATGGCATCTGGTCCCATCATTTCATGGAAAATAGATGGGGAAACAGTGTCAGACTTTATTTTTTTGGGCTCCAAAATCACTGCATACTGATTGCAGCCATGAAATTAAAAGACGCTTTCTCCTTGGAAGAAAAGTTATGACCAACCTAGATAGCATATTAAAAAGCAGAGACATTACTTTGCCAACCAAGGTTTGACTAGTCAAGGCTATGGTTTTCCCAGTGGTCAGGTATGGATGTGAGAGTTGTACTATAAAGAAAGCTGAGCACTGAAGAATTGATGCTTTTGAACTGTGGTGTTGGAGAAGACTCCTGAGAGTCCTTTGTACTGCAAGAAGATCCAACCAGTCCATTCTAAAGGAGATCAGTCCTGGGTGTTCATTGGAAGGACTGATACTAAAGCTGAAACTCCAATTTTTCGGCCACCGCATGTTAAGAGTTGACTCACTGGAAAAGACTCTGATGCTGGGAGGGATTGGGGGCAAGAGGAGAAGGGGCCAACAGAGAATGAGATGGCTGGATGGCATCTCCGACTCGTTGGAGGTGAGTTTTCGTGAACTCTGGGAGTTGGTGATTGACAGGGAGGCCTGGAGTGCTGTGATTCATGGGTTCGCAAAGAATCGGACACAACTGAGTGACTGAACTGAACTACAAGTAATGAATATTGTAGAAATTTAAGGATCTGAGAGCAATTATACCAAGTGTTAAATATTCACTTGAAATTTTCAGCAGAAAAGAGAACACTTGAGTTTTCACTGATAAGATTTTTTTCAAAAGTATTAGTATTTTAATATATCTTTATTGTATAATAGAGAAATTGAGAGTATTAATAATAATAATAGTTTCTAATTCTATGTATCATTTTGTATCTATATTGTGAAGATGAACTAAGAATTCACTGGTTTTAATTTTATTTCAATCTGTCCTTTAATTATTTGATGTCATGAATTCATCCATTTATTTATGCTAAAAACATTATTTCTTATATAATTAGACCCATTAAAGAGTACATTTGGATAGTAACAAAATATATGTAACTTAAGCAAAAATAAAATTGGAGACCATGGGACTATTAAAATAACCAAAGGATTTTTTTCCCTAAGGAAAACTCACTGTTTTATTTGAATAATGTTTAAGATTTTAATGTCCAATATTTTGAGTGACTAAATTATGTGAAAATTTATGCAGTGAATAAAAATCATAAAATTTTAGTACTAGAGGAGATTAAAGTCATTTAGTCTGATGCCATATTGCCAGTAATTAAAATGAAAGCCTGAGAAATGAGTGACTTGATAAAGGTCAGAAATCCAGTTATTAGTAGGCTTTAGATTGAAAAACATGATTTGTACAATTTTTCTATAGTCTATTGTCCCTGAAATAGGTCAAGTCTTTATTAAGGACTTTCCATGAGTAAGACATAATGCACTTCAACATGGATACTCTAATCCTCCAATTACCTTTAATCAGGACAGCATTATTATTAACACCACTTTACAGATGACAAAACTGAGACCAAGAAAGATTAATTTTTCCTAAGTCACACAGCTAGTATCATACACAGAAATAGAGGCCACACAGTTGAAAAAGACAGGAAATAATCTAAGGCCCCATCTAATTTGTCATCCATTATTCAAGCTCCACTTAGTTTCCTTGGCAAATGGCAGATGTTTTACCCTCTTTTCCAAAAATACTGACCAATGCTTATATCTATCAAATGCTCACAACACTAAGGCTACTTATATGTAAATAGTAAGGCTACTTATATGACACATAGTACATATAACTAAAATTCTACTTCTCCAGTTTCACAAATTCTTCAGGCAATTGGGCCATAGTTGACTAAGGAAGTGGTATATAAGCTATTAACTTGTATATTGAATGACTCAGAATGACTTAACTTTTCTGTCCACATATGAACCTAAATATACATGAAAAGTATTATTCATTATTTTCTATTTTGGAAATTCTTCTTTAGGATGAAGTGAAAGCATAATTTTTTTCAGGTAGATTAGCAAGAAAAAAAAAAGTGCTTCTATTCTATTCTGCGAGAAAACATAAAAGACTGTCCAATGACCTATCTGTAGATGGCGAGGTCCATATTTCAAAACCGAATTGTAGAAAAATAACCAAAGATATGATTACCCATATTCTCAAAATTCATGATTTTTCTAGTTTTCATTCCAAGAAAATTTAGTTTGTTTAAGTTTCTAGGAATGAAGAGGAACCTATGGAGTTGTATCTTAATCATTTTTACACTGCGACCAGAAGGCATTCTGCATTAAAATTCCCAAACTTCATGATCCTGTATGAGACACTTGGCCTTAGATCCTTAGTCAAAAACAGGACAAAAAGTTGGTGGCTATTTCATGGACTTGTTCTCATAATTACTTGACTCTATAAATGTGTTTCAGTCAGTTCAGTTCAGTCACTCAGTCGTGTCCAACTCTTTGCAACCCCATGGACTGCAGCACACCAGGCTTCCCTGTCCATCACCAACTCCCGGAGCTTACTCAAACTCATGTTCATTGAGTCAGTGATACCATCCAATCATCTCATCCTCTGTTGTCTCCTTCTTCTGCCTTCAATGTTTTCCAGCATCGGGGTATTTTCAAATGGTTTAGTTCTTCGCATCAGGTGGCCAAAGTATTGGAGCTTCAGCATCAGTCCTTCCAATGAATATTCAGGACTGATTTCCTTTTAGGATGGACTGGTTGGATCTCCTTGCAGTCCAAGGGACTCTCAAGAGTCTTCTCCAACACCACAGTTCAAAAGCATCAATTCTTCAGTGCTCAGCTTTCTTTAGAGTCCAACTTTCACATCAAAAACCATAGCTTTGTCTAGATGGACATTTGTTGGCAAAGTAATATCCCTGCTTTTTAAAATGCTGTCTAGGTTGGTCATAACTTTTCGTCGAAGGAGCAAGTGTCTTTTAATTTCATGGCTGCAGTCACCATTTGCAGTGATTTGGAACCCCAAAAAATAAAGTCAGCCACTATTTCCACTGTTTCCCCATCTATTTGACATGAAGTGATGGAACCAGATGCCATGATCTTAGTTTTCTGAATGTTGAATTTTATTTTCACTCTTCTCCTTTATTTTCATCAAGAGGCTCTTTAGTTCTTTTTAGCTTTCTGCCATAAGGGTGGTGTCATCTGCCTATCTGAGGTTATTCATATTTCTTCTGGCAATCTTGATTCCAGCTTGTGCTTCATCCAGTCCAGCATTTCTCATGATGTACTCTGTATATAAGTCAAATAAGCAGGATGACAATGTGCAGCCTTGACGTACTCCTTTCCCGATTTGGAACCAATCTGCTACTCCATGTCCAGTTCTAACTGTTGCTTCTTGACCTTCATACAGATTTCTCAGAAGGCAGGTCAGGTATTTCCATCTCTTGAAGAATTTTCCACAGTTTGTGGTGATCCACACAGTCAAAGGCTTTGGCATAGTCAATAAAGCAGAAGTAGATGTTTTTGCTGGAACTCTCTTACTTTTTCGATGATCCAGCGGATGTTGGCAATTTGATCTCTGGTTCCTATGACTTTTCTAAAGCCAGCTTGAACATTGCTAGATGAAGTTTAAGTGCTACATAAATGTGACTTTCTTATTTATTTTTTAAGGACTTTGAACTAAAGTTACTACCTGTGTATTCCGTTCCGTTCTGTTCCGTTCAGTCGCTCAGTCGTGTCCGACTCTTTGCGACCCCGTGGACTGTAGCCTACCAGGCTTCTCCGTCCATGGGATTCTCCAGGCAAGAATACTGGAGTGGGTTACCATTTCCTTCTCCAGGGGATCTTCCCGACCCAGGGATCGAACCCGGGTCTCCCACATTGGAGGCAGACGCTTTAACCTCTGAGCCACCAGGGATTCATCACTTCAAAAGCTTTTTCAATATCACTGAGAATTTTGACGATATAGTTTACCTTTCTGATACACACCAGTTATTTTATTTCTGAAGAGGACCAAGACCTGCTGTCAATAGCCTTGATACTGTCTGCAGTCTAATGTTTAGTGCCTGAAAAATAGCAACATTTTATAAGTCAAGTGATATCTATCCTCTGGGAGTCAGAACTGTCACTTTAGTAATGATACAGTATTTCTAGAATGAGTATCTGAACCACAGTATTAACCCTTGGACATTCAGTACCATGTCAGTGTGGCTTTCATCCTAAAACAAATGAAAAACTGAAATTTTCAAGCAAACAATTTGAACTTATTTTTCTTTTTGCTAAAAGAATGGTTTTTAAGTGGTTTCACTGCAAAATAATTATATGAGGTGACAGATGTGTTAATTCACCTAATTGTTATGATCATTTCTCAGTGTATACATGTATCAAAGCATCATAATATATATGCACTTTTACTTATCAGTCATGCCTCAGTAAAACTGGAAAAAAAATAAAGTGTCAGAAAATGATGTAATTGCTCACCCAACATGGAAAGAATTTTAATGTATTCCAGAGATTTTTCTAAAACTTTTACATGTATCTGATAACTATAGGTATTCGGCTTCCCAGGTGGTGCTAGTGGTAAAGAACCCACATGCCAATCCAGGAGATGTAAGAGATGCAGGTTTGACCCCTAGGTCGGGAAGATCCCTTGGAGGAGGGCATGGCAATGCACTTCAGTATTCTTGCCTGGGGAATCCCATGGAGAGAGGAGCCTGGGCTACAGTCCATGGGGTCGCAAAGAGTCAGACATGGCTGCAGCATGAGGCCACATCAAAGTGGCTGAGGAAGAAAATGCAACAGTCTGCTCCTACAGGGGTGAGGGTCTTACACTTTAAGCCATGGCTTTGGCCATTTGTGATAACATGGACCACAGCTGAATGTGGTCCACTGGAGAAGGGAATGGCAAACCACCTCAGTATACTTGCCTTGAGAACCCCATGAACAGTATCAAAAGGCAAAATGATAGGATACCGAATGAGGAATTCCCTAGGTCGGTAGGTGCCCAGGATGCTACTGGAGATCAGTGGAGAAATAACTCTAGAAGGAATGAAGAGATGGAGCCAAAGCAAAACCAATACCCAGTTGTGGATGTGACTGTAGATAGAAGCAAAGTCCAATGCTGTAAAAAGCAATATTGCATAGGAACCTGGAATGTGAGGTCCATGAATCAAGGCAAATTGGAAGTGGTCAAACAGGAGATGGCAAGAGTGAATGTAGACATTCTAGGAATCAGTGAACTAAAATGGACTGGAATGGGTGAATTTAACTCAGATGACCGTTATATCTACTACTATGGGCAGGAATTCCTTGGAAGAAATGGAGTAGCCATCATGGTCAACAAAAGAGTCCAAAATGCAGTACTTGGATGCAATCTTAAAAATGACAGAATGATTTCTGTTTGTTTCCAAGGCAAACCATTCAATATTACAGTAATCCAAGCCTATGCCCCAACCAGTAACGCTGAAGCTGAAGGTGAACAGTTTTATGAAGACCTACAAGACCTTTTAGAACTAACACCCAAAAAAGATGTCCTTTTCATTATAGGGGACTGGAATGCAAAAGTAGGAAGTCAAGAAACACCTGTAGTAACAGGCAAATTTGGCCTAGGAGCACGGAATGAAGCAGGGCAAAGGCTAATAGAGTTTTGCCAAGAGAACACACTGGTCATAGCAAACACCCTCTTCCAACAACACAAGAGAAGACTCTACACATGGACATCACCAGATGGTCAACACTGAAATCAGGTTGATTATATTCTTTGCAGCCAAAGATGGAGAAGCTCTATACAGTTAGCAAAAACAAGACCAGGACCTAACTGTGGCTCAGATCATGAACTCCTTATTGCCAAAGTCAGACTGAAATTGAAGAAAGTAGGGAAAACCACTAGACCATTCAGATATGACCTCAATCAAATCCCTTATGATTATGCAGTGGGAGTAAGAAATAGATTTAAGGGACTAGATCTGATAGATAGAGTGCCTGATGAACTCTGGATGGAGGTTCGTGACATTGTACAGGAGACAGGGACCAAGACCATCCCCATGGAAAAGAAATGCAAGACAGCAAAATGGCTGTCTGAGGAGGCCTTACAAATAGCTGTGAAAAGGATAAAAGCGAAAAGCAAAGGAGGAAAGGAAAGATATAAACATCTGAATGCAGAGTTCCAAAGAATGGCAAGGGGAGATAAGAAAGCCTTCCTCAGTGATCAATATAAGAAATAGAGGAAAACAGCAGTATAGGAAAAACAAGAGATTTCTTCAAGAAAATTAGAGATTCCAAGGGAACATTTCATGCAAATATGGACTCAAAAAGGACAGAAATGGTAACAGAAGCAGAAGATATTAAGAAGAGGTGGCAAGAATACACAGAAGAACTGTACAAAAAAGATCTTCATGACCAAGATAGTCAGAGACCTGCCTCTTGAGAAACCTGTATGCATGGAAACCTGGAAGCAACAGTCAGAACTGTACATGGAACAACAGACTGGTTCCAAATAGGAAACAGAGTACTTCAAGGTTGTATATTGTTACCCTGCTTATTTAACTTATATGCAGAGTACCTCATGAGTAACGCTGGGCTGGAAGAAGCACAAGCTGGAATCAAGATTGCTGGGAGAAATATTAATAACCTCAGATATGCAGATGACACCACCCTTATGGCAGAAACTGATGAGGAACTAAAAGACTCTTCATGAAATTGAAAGAGGAGATTGAAAAGGTTGGCTTGAAGCTCAACATTCAGAAAACAAAGATCATGGCATCTGGTCCCATCACTTCATGGGAAACAGTGTCAGACTTTATTATTTGGGGCTCCAAAATCACTGCAGATGCTGATTACAGCCATGAAATTAAAAGACGCTTACTCCTTGGCAGGAAGGTTATGACCAACCTAGATACTATATTAAAAAGCAGAGACATTACTTTTTAGTCAAGGCTATGGTTTTTCCAGTGGTCATGTATGGATGTCAGAGTTGGACTATGAAGAAAGCTGATCACCGAAGAATTGATGCTTTTGAACTGTGGTCTTGGAGAAGACTCTTGAGAGTCCCTTGGACTGCAAGGAGATCCAACCAGTCCATTCTAAAGGAGATCAATCCTGGGTGTTCATTGGAAGGACTGATGCTAAAGCTGAAACTGCAATATTTGGCCACCTCTTGCGACGAGTTGACTCACTGGAAAAGACTCTGATGCTAGGAAGGATTGTGGGTGGGAGGAGAAGGGGACGACAGAGAATGAGATGGCTGGATGGCATCACTGACTTGATGGACGTGAGTTTGTGTGAACTCCAGGAGTTGGTGATGGACAGGGAGGCCTGGCGTGCTGTGATTCATGGGGTTGCAAAGAGTTGGACACGACTAAGCGACTGAACTGAACTGAACTGAGTGCCCCTTCTCAGAACAACAGTTGCTAAAGGCATAGAGTAACCACCAAAGTGCAAAGGAAATCAATCATAAGGAAGTAGTGCTATCGAACAGTTTTTAGAAAGCACGCAGAATATGGTAACAGGTTCCTTATCCGCAGCTAGCTAGCAAGCCCTCAAACAATAGTTCCAACTCTACATCTCAGAGCTGGAGCAGGCTGAGCAGGAATGAATATCCAGATGTCTGCAATGACTGAGATGTGACAGGAAAACAATTGTGGAACTTCATGAAGTTTAAGGCTTCCAGTGTCAGGAACGTCACATGCAAGAGTGCCCCCTCCAAAAGCCAAACCTGTATTATGGACAAAGTCCCTAGAAATTGTGAAATAGCATAGGGCTTTGATGTGTGCATTCATAATGGAAGGAAATGCTAAACTTCAGTTAGAGGTTAATGAACTTGTTTCTTAAAGATGTTCAGTATCAAATAGGTATTCGACTTTTTTAGAATCTGAATTTACTTGTTATTTAAATTTCACTTTAGCTTAGAAGACATTTTCAAGTTTGTTTATAGGAGAAGGGAGAGTGGTTGACAGGGTATATTTAACTCAGAAATAATGGCAAAAATCCAGTGTCCTAGTCAGAGTTTGTGCTGCTCGAATTGTACTTTGTCCTCTTCTATCATGCCAGGGCATATACTGTAAGTCTGTAAAGCAAAGAAGTGATCACAGTTGAAGAAACTATCTAACCAAGATGGTTAAGAAGTTGAGAACATCCGACTGCAAGATACGTGACCCAATCACTAAAGAGTAGGAAAATAGGAAGTAAAAATTATTTTCCTCTTTCAAGTGAGGATACTGTGAATCATGTCAGAGGCTGTTAGAGATTCAAAGAGAAGCATCAAAAGCATAACAGGAAATGGAAGCCGTTTTGACCAGGAAATTAGTCTGCCTTTACAGTGTGAAACAAAAATGAGCTGATATTACAGTAGGAGACTGGGTAGCATAGGAGTGGTTTATATGCATGAGCAGATGCTGCCAGGGGAAATGGAAGGCTCCAGATGATGGCCGAGAGATCACATTCTCAACCACATTTAATTTCTACTTCCTCAATATGATGAACGGGATGAAAATGATCCTGCTGAGAACTGGTGTGATGGAGTGGTGAAAGACTCAACTGGGGGCAGTGGTCCCCAACACTTTTGGCACCAGGGACTGGTTTCATGGAAGATTATTTTGTCCACAGTCTGGTGGCAAGGGGATGGTTTCAGGGAGACTTACGCACATGACATTTATTGTGCACTTTGTTTCTAATTTATGCCACTGATGATCTGACAGGAGGTACCAGCCTATGGCCTGGAGGTTTGGGACCCATGAACTAGATGGGTGCAAATCCTGACTTGGTCATTATAAATGACTATTAAGATAATACTGACATCAAAGGAATTGGGAGAGGTCTAACTGTGCAAGTATGGGAATGAAAATGGGGCAATCTATTTGGAAATCAGTCAATTTTTCATAAAGGTAAATATCTATCCTTTATATGAATATTCTAAGTATTTACTCAAGAAAACTAAAATACATGCAGGCAGCAAAGAAATTTTATGTCAGAATGTTTTTCTAAAATTAGATATTGAAATACTGAATATTACAATGGCTTTTCTCTGAATTATGGAATATGGTTGGTTTTTATTTTCTCCCTTTAATAATTTTAGGAAATTATTTTTAGGAACTTTTTAGCATATGTAACAATGAGATCAGAAAGCAGAGATGTCAAGTCTTTCAATGCTTGGACATGAATAAAAGACTTTCCAGTGTTCTGCTAAGCACATCCCACTGTGCTGAGTGAAATTAATAAATACTGAGGAACTACTAGATTGATGCTTTTGAACTGTGGTGTTGGAGAAGACTCTTGAGAGTCCCCTGGACTGCAAGGAGATCCAACCAGTCCATTCTAAAGGAGATCAGTCCTGTGTGTTCATTGGAAGGACTGATGCTAAAGCTGAAACTGCAATACTTTGGCCACCTCATGCGACGAGTTGACTCACTGGAAAAGACTCTGATGCTAGGAAAGGTTGGGGGCGGGAGGAGAAGGGGACGACCGAGAATGAGATGGCTGGATGGCATCACCAACTCTGTGAACATGAGTTTGAGTGAACTCTGGGAGTTGGTGATGGACAGGGAGGCCTGGCGTGCTGTGATTCATGGGGTCGCGGAGAGTCGGACACGACTGAGCGACTGAACTGAACTGAACTGAACTAGGTTCTGAGAAATCTTTAAGCAGATAAATTATTTAATCTTCTCAAAAAACTCTGAGATGAGTGCTATTACTTAATTGAAGTAATAGAGAAAATTTCAAATCAAAATGCTCTGTACCTTGCCCAGGTATAGAGTAAGTATCAGGACCATTGTTTAAAAAAAAAAATAAGCTAACAAAAAATGAAGTAGCTGAATGAACCCTAAAATCCAGGTTTTCTTTATTGTACTATACTCCTCTACTAGGTTATGCTGCTTTTTATTTAAAAATTATAAATCATATTTTACTATAACTTATAAACCCTATTGAGATATAGGGATGGGGAGAAGGAACTTATTCTGGTCAATTCAGCTTTAGAACCTTCGACACAGCAGTATTGAAACTATTTTTCATTGTTATGGACTGAATGTTTGTGTTCCCCCCCAAATTCACATGAAGAAGCCCTAAGCCCCACTGTGGTGGTATTTGGGAGTAATTACATTTAGATGGTCATGGGGGTGTGGTTTTCACAATTGGCTTTAACAGGTTTAATGTCCTTATAAGGAGTGGGAGAGAGGGACGGGGGAGAGGGAATGAATCTCCATGAATGCACAAATAAGAGTGCATGTGAACACACGGTTAGGGGTTAGGCGATAGTGGCTGCCTGCAAGGCAAATAGGATCTTCATCCTGACCAAAAGCCAAATCTACTAGTGTCTCAGTTCTCAGCCTCCAAAACTGTGAAAAATAGCTGTCTGCTGTTTAAGCAATTTAATCTATGGTATTTTGTTATTACAGCCTGAGCTGACTCAGACATTCATTTAATATAGTTTCTAGCCTTAACTGCATTAAAAAAAAAATATTAACTCACGAAAGGGACATATATAGATTGGGCATCCACTGAGGCCCAAAGGCTCTTCACTCAATTGAGACAGACAAAAGCAAATATTATGTGATATCACTTTTTGTGGAATCTAAAACATAATACAAATGAACTTATTTACAAAACAGAGACTTGCTGACATAGAAAACAAACTTATGGTTACCAAAGTAGAAACAGGGGTGGGGGGTGGGGTGCCAAGAGAGATAAATTAGGAGGTTGGGGTTAACAAATACACACTGCTATGTGTGCGTGCTAAGTTGCTCCAGTTGTGTCTGACTCTCTGCAATCCCATGATTGTAGCCTGCCAGGCTCCTCTGTCCACAGGATTCTCCAGGTAAGAATACTGGAGTGGGTTGTCAAGCCCTCCTCTAGGGAATCTTCCTGACCCAGCTACCGAACTGTCGTCATTTATGTCTCCTGCATTGGGACAGGTTCTTTCCCACTAGCACCACCTGGGAAGCCCACATCCTACATATATAAAATATGTAAACAACAAGGACATATATTCAAGGGAACTATATTCAGTATCTTATAATAATCCATAATGGTAAAGAATCTGAAAAAGGATCACTTTTTTGTACACTTGAAAATAATGTCTCTGACCTGTTAGACTGGCGACACCTATGTGTATGGTGCTACATGTGAGTGCCCATTGTTGGAGCCACAGATCCAGAATTGACATCAGTCTAGTGTGATAACTCTGTGGTCTAACAGTGCTCCTGTGCCTCCATGCCTCTCAGCACACACCAGGAATTGTCCTGATCTTCTTTGCACATATGCAGGCCACGGGGATCCAGAAATGGCTACAGAGACATGGATTCACCTATAGGTACTGGTTATACACCACTATCACACTATTTTTAAGCAATGTCAACATCTGAATCTCTACCAAAAATATACATTTCTATCCCATCACATTTATCTCGACTATTATGTGCCTCTTCCTCATCATATGGACTCAGTAGGCACTTCGAAGCCTTTTTCTCCCTTCTGTCTCTCTCTCTCATCTTTTCTGTTTCCCTAATTTACCAAAACAATCCCTCAATCTAGATGTCTAGGCAGACCTCTCTTTTATTTATACCAAAATAATAGTTTAAACAATGTTTAAAGAAAATCGACATATATTTTTCTTTTTCATAGTTTTTATTTCTAGAATCAATTTTTGGTACAGCATTCTATTTTTATTCTCAGGATCTGAATTTTAACTTATAGTTAATTTTTACATTTTTCTAGGTTTATTTTTAAATAACCGTCTCTACTACTACCACAAAGGCAGATGAAACCCTTGCTTAATAGAGATAAGTGAAGGTAAGAAACAAATGAAACTACTTGGATATTTCACAAAAAATAGACACCAGTTACAAAATGTGCTTCTTGGCTACCAACGAAGTGACTGGGACATTTTCCTTACATGCTGTGTGTTCTATATTTCAGTGACTTTCCATTAATCTCATTCTGAGAAATGCAATAATGTCTTGCTTTTTTTCAGTTATATATAAGCAATATATCCTTCTGAATGTTCACTGTGTTTCAAGTTCTATATGAAATTGTCTTCAATATTTTTAGAACTGAATGAACTATTTATTTAATAAGGAACTGGCAAGCACTCCTGTGTGGAAGGTCTGGTCTGGGCACTGACTTGAAAGAATTTATAGACAAGCTTACAATAGATAAACTTCGTGTATGCATGCATTCTAAGTCATTTCAGTTGTGCTGGATTCCGCAACCCCATGGGCTGTAGCTCACCAGGCTCCTCTGTCCATGGGGATCCTCCAGGCAAGAATACTGGAGTGGGTTGCCATGCCCTCCTCCAGGGGATTTTCCTGACCCAGGAATCGAGTCCGCATCTCTTATGTTTCCTGCATTTGAGTGCCATCTGAGAAGTTTGTGAGCTGCATGATGGCTGTCACATTTCTACTTCCAGTCCTTCTCTTCTTCCTCCTCTACCTCCTCCTTTTCTTCTTCCATCCTTTACAGCCATTTAAAAAAGTTTAAAAATGTAAAATCCAATCTCAGCTCAGAGCCTTTGCTGCAGTTTGCCCAATGTATTATAGTTTGCTGATCCCTGTCCAAGATCGGGTGGTTAATAAATATACATATATTTGCCTGTAGTGTGTGTATGTATGCATACATGTAGGAAATGAACGTCATGACAGAGGACTGGGTGGGTGTCTATTTTAGATAGATAGATCACAAAAATGACTGCCTTTGGAACAATACATTGAGTATAATGAGTGAAATAATGGAGCCATGGAGAGACCTGAGACATCATTCTAAGCAGAAGGAATTCAGTTCAGTTCAGTTCAGTCGCTCAGTCGTGTCCGACTCTCCGTGACCCCAATAGCTGGTGGAAATTTCCTCAGTTGAGGGGAAAAAAACCAGTATGACTTGGGTAGAGTGAAAAAGTGTAAGTGGTACTATCATCGACTATTGGGACAACTCCTAATGGAGTGGCACAGACCACACTAGCCACTGGGGATTTACTCTAAGTGTAATGGGAGCCACTGGAGGATGGAACACTGGCCCCAGGAGGTAGATAATCTGAAAGATGGTGGTGGGTGGAAGCTGGAGGGATAGCCTCAGAGCTGCTGCTTCATTCCACCAAGAAGTGCCAACACCACCACTGACTCAACAATGGCCTTCTGTTAATAAATGTTGCAAAGAGTCGGACACGACTGAGCGACTGAAGTGAACTGAACTGAACTGAAACTTGACTCTGCTTTATTCATGACCATCATCTAGTGAGATGGATGGATAGACTGACTGGTTTTCTTTCCGTGTGAAGAGACAGGTGATGCAACCTATAAAGAAAGGAGGTGTCGTGAACGAGAAACTGACCAACTTGGTTGAATGCTGTTCTGTTGTCAGTAAAAGGAGGGTTCAGGACTAGTCTTACATTTTGTAAATATTGGGGATTAGTTACCCTGGACAAAGATGAATTCACGGATGATAGCAGGGTAATCGGAGAAGGCAATGGCAAACCACTCCAGTACTATTGCCTAGAAAATCCCATGGATGGAGGAGCCTGGTAGGCTGCAGTCCGTGGGGTCGCTAAGGGTCGGACACAACTGAGCGACCTCACTTTCACTTTTCACTTTCACACATTGGAGAAGGAAATGGCAACCCACTCCAGTGTTCTTGCCTGGAGAATCCCAGGGATGGGGGAGCCTGGTGGGCTTCCGTCTATGGGGTCACACAGAGTCGGACACGACTGAAGTGACTTAGCAGCAGCAGCAGCAGGATAATAGAGACAGATGTATCACAATAGAATCAATGGATATGTATAACTATATTGAGAAGTTTTGCAGCAAGGAAAAACAATTTAAAAAAAGGCATACGAAAGGAAGTATTTCTTTTTAAGAAAGATAATATCAAACAACTTTGTGTTCTCATAATCTATTAGAGAGTTAAAAATTAATGACTCATAAAAGAGAAAGGCAGGGGGTGGGGGTCCAAGTTCTGATCTGGTGACAGTGAGGGGATTTCTTCATCCTCATATTACTTTTCAATTTTCCCCTTCTGCTTCAGTCTTGATTTGTTCCAATAACTTAAAATTCTGGAAGTTTGCATTGTTTCTACTGGGCTCCCCTGGTAGCTCAGACAGTAAAGAATCTAGCCACAAAGCAGGAGACTTGGGTTCAATCTCTGGCTTGTTAAGATCAAAATAACAGAAAAAGAAGTTGCAAAAATAGGACTTACTTAAAGGAAACATGATTATATTTTCTATAGATTTATTTATGGTTAACATTTAACTTCATTAGCTTTATCATTTATATAAAATTTATCTTTTTATATTTTTTTCTTAAGCGTTTGGGAGTGAGTGGCATAAATCCCAGGCCTTACCTTTTAATATTGCAATGTGGATTTCCGGAGAGTAAGGGTATTCTCTTACTTGACCCGACCATAATTGAATAGCTATCAAGTTTAGCAAATTTAACTTCATTAGAATATTTTTATCTAATCTACCATCCTCGTTCCAATTTTGTCAGTCAACCCACTAATGTTCTTTACAACACATTCTTTTTTCTTCTTTTTCTGCCAGTATAAGATCCGTATGAGACTGGGCATTATGTTCAGTTGTCACATTTCCTTTCATCTGGATAAACAAAAACTCTATTTGATCATTTATGTTATCATTGATAAATCATATCCCTCTATAGGACTGGCTAAACAATTTACATAAATAATTCAAGGAACAGGACAATACAGTAAGCAACTGTAAAGCAACTCTTTATCCCAACATTTCAACAGTGTCTAATCGACCACAGCAATAATTGTAAACTCATCTACTCAGCTTTCCAGACCTCTATAGCATGCTCTCACTCTAGTTATCTCTTTTATACAGTTCATGAGGTTCTCACAGAAAGTGGACTGTGGTGGTTTGCATTCTTTCCTCCAGTGTATCACCTTCTGTCAGAACTCTCTTCCATGATCCGTCTGTTATGGGTGGTCCTGCAGGGCACGGCTCATAGCTCCTTTGAGTTATGCAAGGCCCTTTGCTGATGCAATGAACATGAATTTGGGCAAACTCCGGGACATGGTGAGGGATAGGGAGGCCTGGTGTGCTGCAGTCCATGGGATCACAAAGAGCTGGACATGACTGGTGACTGAACAACAAGAACTTTTCTGGGCTCTGCTTCTCCTGGGGAGGCAGCCACTTGTAGCTAGAAGATCATGAGCTCAGTACAGGTATTTCTGGCTATGAATTCTGGCCTATAACACAGTCTTTTTTGTGTTTTTTAAATGAGGCTGTCAATTTTTGATTGATTATGCTTCTCATTTGGACTGCTAAAATGATATTTTACTTTTTTACATGACTTAATTCTCTTGCTCAATTAGGAAATTATGAGGGATAATCATGGCCCAATGTGTTAAACAAACTGAGCTGTGTTTTCCATTTGTCATTCTTCTGTATAAAACAATTTATCTCTTTAGAGCTGGTCATAATCACTAATAAGTGTTTCTCAAATATATTAGGGTGAATACATTTCATAATCAGAATTTTTGTCAAATGGTTTAAATAAATTTCATGCAGGTGTTCTGTGATAAACCTGGGAATGTCTTGATATCAGACCCAAATTAGGAAGCCATTTCTCAGTGTTCAGATAAGTGCAGCAAGTTGGTTATTTTCTTGAGGAGAAGGAGTTCAAACATTTAGAGCAAATGTTTAATTATGAGTCAATAGAAATTTAGTGACGCCTAAACATAGAGTTTAAAAACGGCGCACCAATTTGCATTTAAATATTGGCAAGTTCACTGTATTATAAGAAAGTCTATTCAGTTATAAAATACGCTTTTTGAAGAAACACATCTGGTTGACTAATAATAACTAGAAACGGTCCGAATGTTATACAGATAAGCTATGGACACCATACATGAAATTACACAAAGTTATTTTGTCAATGTAACTTTTAACATTCTAAAATATATAATTCAGAACAATTCATGAATAAAGTATTTTATGTTTTACATATTTTATATTTATCAAAATATATTTAAATATTTTATATTCATTATATTTATATATAAAATTTGCTTTGTATTTATAGTCTATACATATGCATATTTTTAACAAGATAAAATTTCACACATAAAAAGATTTATAAATCTTAAAAATTATATCAAAACAAATTAAGTTGTAAATGCATGCCAATCAAAGTACTTTTCTTTATATCTCTTAGTAGGAATCTGTTGTATCTGATATAGATAACAGCTTTTACCTTTCAATCTTTGCTAGATATATGATGAGCAAAAGTTCTTTGTTTAAAACTAGTTAAGTGTATAAACTAATTTCCTGCACTGATGCTTATAATGGATGATTTTTACTCATTTCAAATCTTCTATGAGCACAATACACCTGTAATTTTCTCGAGGCCACTTATCACTCATACGAATGAGAAATCATATTTATCTCAACAAAAGCAAAATTGTGATTTTTGCAGTCCAACGATTTCTATGCTATGAATGCAGACATAAAAACAATGTATCTGGAGTCTTGAGTAGTACTGATAATGGCCGTTGAAAAAAAATCAACACACAGTTAAAAATATCTCATTGATATTTGGATAAAAATCTGAATTTACAGCTAAGAGTAACTATTTTCTATTATTAGTTTATTTTAATTGGAGGCTAATTACAATATTGTGGTGGTTTTTGCCATACATTAGCATGAATCAACCAAGGATGTGCACGTGTTCCCTTGCCCTGAGCACCCCCTCCCACCTCCCTCACAACCCCATCCCTCTGGGTTGTCCTAGAACACCGGCTTTGAGTGCCCTGCTTTGTGCATCAAACTTGGACTGGTCATCTATTTTACATATGACTATATACATGTTTCAATGCTATTCTCTCAAATCCTCCCACTCTCGCCTTCGACAGAGTCCAAAAGTCTGTTTTTTACACCTGTGCCTCTTTTGCTAGCTTGCATATAGGGTCACATTACTTTCTTTCTGAATTCCATATATACACATTAATATACTATATTGGTGTTTCTCTTTCTGACTTACTTCACTCTGTATTATCAGTTCCAGTTCCATCCACCTCATTAGAAGTGACTCAAATGTGTTCTTTCTTATAGCTGAGAAGTATTTCACTGTGTACATGGACCACAGCCTCCTTATCCATTCATATGCCGATGGACATATAGATGCTTCCATGTCCTAGCTGTTGTTAACAGTGCTGCAATGAGCATTGGACTACATGTGTCTCTTTCAGCTTTGGTTTCCTCAGTGTGTAAGAGGATTCCCTTTCCTCTACACCCTCTCTAGCATTTATTGTTTTTAGATTATTTGATAGCCGCCATCCTGATCAGTGTGGGATGGTATGTCATTGTGGTTTTGATTTGCATTTCTCTGATAATAAGAGAAGTTGAACATCTTTTCATGTGTTTGTTAGCCATCTATATGTCTTCTTTAGAGAAATGTCTGTTTAGTTCTTTGGCCCACTTTTGGATTGGGTTGTTTATTTTTCTGGTATTGAGCTGCATGAGCTGCCTGTGTATTTTGGAGATTAATTCTTTGTCAGTTGTTTCATTTGCGGTTATTTTCTCCCATTCTGAAGTCTGCCTTTTCACCTTGCTTATGTATCCTTAATTGTGCAAAAGCTTTTAAGTTTAATTAGGTCCCATTGTTTTACTTTTGCTTTTATTTCCATTTAAGAGTACCTTAAAAAAAGAAAAGACATATACATATTTAATTTCCATCTAAAACCCTACCATCAGTTTTAGTTTTGCTTCCAGGTCTTGTCACTGAATCTTAAAACATTTTTATTCTATTCTACTGGTAAAAATTAAGGTGATATTAACTAGAGTTGTGATTGAAGGGAAAGAATAATTTCTAAATATATTGTTTCTTCATTTTAAAAATAAATGTTCCTTTTCTGTATTATTCAAGTAAGTGTTATCCATCTTTGGTTCATCCATTAAAATGCATCTACCCAATGCATCCACCCTGTGTAATTGTCTGTAATCAGTACTTGCTGTGGTGAGTGGCAATATCTCCGCGTAATGCCATCTCTGTATTCGGATGTGAATGAGTTGACAAAGCAACCATCTCTCAGCTCAGTACTGATTATACATCTGTTACTTATACTGGGAATAAATTAAAACCCCATTTTACAATACCTCTATCATTGTCATTCTGTAAAAGAAATACAGTATTTTTCTTCTGAATAAATCCAGAATAGTCTGTTAGCTGATCCAAGGTAAGTCCCAAAACACATTTGTCTTGATTTTTTTGATTTTTAATTTTTTTTTTTTTTACATTTGGTTTCACCTGAGCCTTGAGCTCTTACCTAGATCATGTGAAAGATTATACAGACATGAAGATAAGACATAAAGGCAGGTTCCTTTTCCTCCACATCCATCCCCTAGATGTGCAAATCATACTTTTGGCTCTCTAACTCATGGAATACTGCATATTACTCTCCTCTTAGAGTATCTGACTTTTTTGAGAGAAAAGTTCCTCACCAGTGCTAGTCTTATGTAAACGCTGTCAGGCAACAAGTCAATCTATCTAGTTGTATGCAATTATCAATAAATGATTGAAGTTTATTTATTTTTCTAGATCAATATCATGTTGATGCTACATTTAGAGAGGTAGTAACAGGATGTCTTATCAAAGCCTCCTAGAAATCTACAAAGGTTGAACTCATAAAAACAGAGAGTATGCTGGTGATTGCCACAGTGTGGGAGATGGGCAAATGGGGAGATGTTGGTCTCAGGGCACAAAATGTGGGTTATAAGATGAATAAATGCCAGGGATGTAAGGTACAGTATGGTGACTATACTATCCCCAGGCAGTGCAGTTGGTAAAGAATCCACCCACTAACGCAGGAGACACAAGAGATGCAAGTTTGACCCCTCGGTTGGAAGAGCCCTTGAAGGAGGAAATGGCAAATCACTCATGGTCTTGCCTGAAAAGTTCCATTGACAGAGGAACCTGGTGGGCTACAGTCCACAGGGTCACAAAGAGTAGGGCATGACTGAACAACTGAGCATGCAATATACTTAACTGTTTTGTATACTTGAAATTTAGTAAAAATGTAGATAACACACAAGCACATGGTAACTATATGAGGTGAAAGATGTGCTAACCAAACATCATGCTAATCATCTCAGAATGTATAGGTATATCAAATAATTACTTTGGACACCTTAAATTTACAAAATGTTACTTGACAATTCTATCTCAATAAAACTGAAAAAAAAAGCCTTCTAATTAGAGCTTCAAGATACTCTTTGGTGTCACAAAAACAAACAAACAAACAAAATATGTCATACACAAAAAAAAGCCATGTCAACCATTCTAAAAATTTTCAAGCCATGATGAAATAGCAAAGGAGAGAGAAAATCTGATAACTTTGCAGTCCTCATTTTGCTTTAAGGTCTTGAAATATGAATACACAATGAAATAGAAGCTTATGTTTAATACACAAGAACCGATATCTAAGAAGTAGATGCTTTGACCCTGGAGGAGAGCATGGCAACCCATTCCACTATCCTTGACTAGAGAATCCCACTGACATAGGAGCCTTGAGGGCTACAACCCATAGGGTCATAAAGAGTCAGGCACAACTCTTTGCATGTCTTAGAAGACATGGAAAGAAGTGACTTAGGAAGCACTCACGCACACAGATGCTCTGGCAATCCTGTTCCAGATGAGTCAGAGAAAATTACTAATAGCATAATATTTAAAAGGAACATATCTATTTCAAAGAATTGATAATGTACATAAATAGTCATCAAAAGAGTTATGGTATTTCAGTCTAAGTGCAGCAAGTATTAATCCATTCTCTCATTTATTAAACATTAACTACATTAAGTTTAGAATAGGTCAAGTTCAAGCTAAAGTCACAAGTACAAAATTCTCTTGAGTTGTGTCTAACTGTCCCCAAAAAACAGAGAGATCAACAACTTTTTGTGGGCTTTTATGAGGTGAGGTATGTTATAAGTGCAAGCTGAAGATCAATAATGAAATTTAAACATTTTCAAGTATATTATTGAAGAATTTCTATTAAAATATTTGCCGATGTTTTATAAAGTGATACACTTTATTTCTATCTTAAAATTAAACTTGTACATACTTAGGTAATGTGTAAAATTTAAAATGTAGAAGCATTAATGATAGATTTTGATATTCCAGGGCATTCAAATTTCTTTTAATTTACTAGCAACCTTTGCTTTCTTTTTCTAAATGACCTCAAGCCAAATGCTTTATCTAGACCTAATTTGGGTAATTGTTTCAAAAAAGACTGTTTTTAAAGTAAATAATGCACTTGATTTTATGTAATGAATTATTTTAAAACTTTTAATGATTCAAAAATGAAATACTAAATAGCTAATTAAATCACCTCTCAAAGATTATTCTAATTTCTCAGTACTATATTTAATAATAAAATGAATAAAATTTTATACTATTGTTGGATAACAGGTATGTTACTCTGAAATATTTTTATAGATTAGTTAGAGTTACAATTCAAAGGACCAAAGCCCTTGTCCTTGGACGTCTATAGTAATTTTAAAGTTATATAATCTGAAATAAACTTAGGACTCTTGTATATCAGAAAGAAATCTTCAAAGAAGAATTCAGCAATACCAGAGAGATTTCAGTGGATATGAAGAAATAATTGCGTGCTTAACATCTAACTTTATAGGTCAAACCTGAAAAGGCAACATCTGACAATGAACTGATACAAAATTATAGAATTTTAGTTGTGAGTTAGGTTGGTGTTTTCATAAAACAAATTGAGTATGTGACCTGGATTTCAGAGGATGTAAAGAATGGAGGAAAACTTAGTTAAGAACTAGAAGTCAGTTTGGCCCACAGGTTCTTGAAACAGTGGACAAATATGATCAAGGTCACCTGTGGACACAATCTAAACGGTCAAGGAGGAGGTGAAAACATGAACCAAATTAAATTCGACTTTTCTAGTTATGAGAAATGGATATTGGGGGCACTCAGGTCTTTCAGAGCTAAAGCTAAATAACAAAGTTACTCCCATAAAGAGACTGACTACAACATGGTATATAAAATCACTTTGCAGTAAGAAGTGATCTGTAGTCTTTTTATTTTTAATCACATTTTGAAAACCACCTGATAAGCAAATCGGCTAAACATAAAAGACAAAGTTCAGAAGATTTTTGCCATCTCAAATGGATTTATCTACCACAAATTACTTTTGAAAGATTAATTTTTATAATTTGTATTTTTATCATGTATATACAAAGAAAAATGTGTATGAAAAGAAATTTATTTTTAAATTTAAAGGTATTGTCAGTGAAAGAAATATATATTTATTAGTTGTGATTAGCAATTATCTTTTCCATCTGTAATATGGGCATAAACATTAAAAATGAGTTGGTTCACAAAAATGTTATTGCAGATATATGTGCCTATATGTATGTGTGTATGTTTGGTGTATTTGTGGGAGTGTACTGGCATCCATGATGATGAGTTCACATGGCAATGCCATATATATACATATATTTATTTATGATTTTATTTTCAAATCAGTATTCTTTCATATTCCCCAGAATGAGATGGCATATATAATGTTTATTTATTTTCTAATTGAATGATAATTGCTTTACAGAATTTTGTTGTTTTCTCTCAAACCTCAACATGAGTCAGCCATGCTGCTGCTGCTAAGTCACTTCAGTAGTGTCCGACTTTGTGTGACCCCATAGACAGCCATAGGTATACGTGTATCCCCTCCCTTTTGAGCCTTCCTCCCGTCTCCTCCCCATCCCACCCCTCTAGGTTGAAACAGAGCCCCTGTTTCCTGAGCCATACAGCAGATTCCCGTTGGCTGTCTATTTTACACATGGTAACGTGAGTTTCCATGTTACTCTCCCCATGCATCTCACCCTCTGCTCCCCTCTCCCCATGTCCATGAGTCTATCTCTATGTCTGTGTCTCCATTGCTGCTCTGCAAATCAATTCTTCGGTACCATGTTTTTAGATTCCGTATATGTGCGTTATATGATATTTATCTTTCTCTTTCTGGCTTACTTCATTCTGTATAATAGGCTCTAGGTTCATCCACCTCATTAGAACTGACTCAAATGTGTTCCTTTTTATGGCTGAGTAATATTCCACTGTGTATATGTACCACAACTTCTTTAACCATTCATCTGTCGATGGGCATTTAGGTTGCTTTCATGTTCTAGCTATTGAAAATAGTGCTGCAATGAATAATGTGATTCATGTGTCTTTTTCAATTTTGATTTCCTCAGGGAATATGCCTAGGAGTGGGATTGATGGGTCATATGGTGGTTTTATTCCTAGTTTTTTTAATGGAATGTCCATACCCGTCTTCCATAGTGACTATTTCAACTTACATTCCCACCAACAGTGCAAGAGCAAGCCCTTTTCTCCACACCCTCTCCAGCATTTATTGCTTGTAGACATTTTGACAATGGCCATAGATAATATTAAATGTAAATTATATTTTCATTTCAGTTATAAGCTGGACAAAAGTTGTAGCAGAAAAAAGGAAACTTTCATCACAGAAATATTTTTATTATGCAAGTTTAACTTTAGACTTATTTGTAAATTCTATGTTTGAAATAGTGTATTTGATTCCTATCACTAACATATTTCAAAATTTTTGATTTATTTTAAAAGATTGTTGAAATAGAGGATTTTTACTAATCAATTTAAGGTGGCCTTTCAAATTTATGTGCATAAACTGGGCCTTCTATTGATCTGTCCATTTCTGTAAATATATGTTTGCTCAATTTCTATTTCTTTTTGTCTTTAATTCTCTAAGAAAATGTATGAATTAAGATAATATAATAATATAGAAACTGTGTGACTTAGGCAACAACTAAAGTAAATATTCATTTTTAAATCAATGTGTCAGAAGAAAAAAAATCTTATTTTTTCATTTTGCATCTTTTTTCATTGCAGTGGTAGAAATTAAATATTTGTCATTTAGGAATTCTTGCCCATAGATTGCATTTAAAGTACCCAAGATTACAAAGTATATTGGTTATAAAGAAGTTGGTCATGATCCATTGACTTCAATGTAAGCAGGATACAGGCTGTTGCTGAGGCAGCCATTACTCAGATGAGTCTTGTGTTTCTAGTACATTTCAGACTCAGATCCTTGGATATCAATCCATAAATATAGAAAGGTCTAGGTGTTTAAACTGTGTGTGTGTACAAGAATGAGAGAGAGAGAGAGAGAAAAGGGGAGAGCACAGGAGAGAAAGGAAGGAAGGACAGATGGAAGGCTAGAGCGAGGGTAAGAGGGAGGAAGGAAAGAATAAAGGAAGAAAAGAATGTTTTATTATGTGTTTTATTATTATTAGGAGTAAAAAATCACTATTTTCAAAATATGATTCCACTACACAATTATAAACATTATTAGTAGTAAATTATTGTTAAAAAATAGACTCAAAATGTACAACTCTAACACAAGAGATTGATTTTTGCATTTCTTTAAGTTTTCATAGACTAGCCCAAAGCAATTGTTTCATGGTTGGGTTTTCTCTGCACAATAATCCAAGGATTCCACCATTGATAAGGTATCATCAACATTCACTTGATAAAAGAGGATACTGAGGAGGAATATTGTTCTTTAAAAGTGTCTTATTGGAAATGTCATACATTGGTTTTCACTTTTTATATACTAGAGTTCAATCACAAAAGCTACTTAATTTACCTAAGGAAAGACCAGAATGTGATCTATTTATATGCTAGGAGGACAAAAATTTTTAGAGACAACTAATATTCTCTGCAATGATCTTCACTTTTGTTACTAAATATACCTAAGCCCCATTTTACCCATGGGACATACTCACTCACATCCTCCAACAGACAATAACCTCCTCCAGTTAGTGCATTTGGTTCATTGTCCGGATAGCTTGGTCAACATTCAGGTCTTATAGCCCAGAATCCTATAACCTGCAAGAAAAAGTATATACATCTATTCCACCCTCATATCTAATATATCTTGGTGAAAGAAGAAGGGAATCACCAGCAAAAATAAAACAAACAATAGCCCCTCCCACTTGGGAAAGGCAAGGATGGTGATCCTAGTAGTGATGGAATCTGGCTGTTCAGTTCAGTTCAGTTCAGTCGCTCAGTCGTGTCCGACTCTCCATGACCCCATGAATCACAGCACGCCAGGCCTCCCTGTCCATCACCAACTCCCAGAGTTCACCCAAACTCATGTCCACAGAGTTGGTGATTCCATCCAGCCATCTCACTCTCTGTCGTCCCCGTCTCCTCCCGCCCCCAACCTTTCCCAGCATCAGAGTCTTTTCCAGTGAAAGAGATGGGAATACCAGACCAACTGACCTGCCTCTTGAGAAACCTGTATGCAGGTCAGGAAGCAACAGTCAGAACTGTACATGGAACAACAGACTGGTTCCAAATAGGAAAAGGAGTACGTCAAGGCTGTATATTGTCACCTTGCTTATTTAACTTATATGCAGAGTACATCATGAGAAACGCTGGGCTGGAAGAAGCACAAGCTGGAATCTGGCTGTACAAGCACCAAAATCCATTGTTAAGATGGTTAAGGATATTCTCCGATGAGCCCCTTGATTATCTAGTGGGGAAAAAAAAAAACTCCCTTATCTGCTTCTGTAATATCTTTGCCAGTATATTAACATTCACTGTGACATCTAACATTGATCTGGATAAATATCCAAAAATAAATATCCAAAAATAAATATCCACTTGACCTCCTTTTTACAGTATATTTTCTGTCTGTTCATGCTTGATGGCCCTAGAATTATTTTATGGTTGTGTGTGCGTGTTACTTGTTCAGTTGTGTCTGCCTCTTTGTGACCCTATGGACTGTAGCCCGCCAGGCTCCTCTGTCCACGGAATTCTCCAGGCAAGAATACTGGAGTGGGTTGCCATGCATTTATTTCTCCAGGGGATCTTCCTGACCCAGGGGTTGAACCTGGCTCTCGCATTGCAGGCAGATTCTTTAGCATTTGAGCTACCCAGGAAGCCCATTTTATGGTTACAAGTTTTCTGTTTTCCTTGGTGACAAATCACCTAAAAACTTGGTAGAATTCTAATCTATTTACAAATGTTTGTAATTATAGCCAAAGCTCTTTCTTAGACACAGGTAAAATTTTCTTACAGTCTTACTTTTATGTCTATCTTTTTCTGTCTCTCTGCCCACCTCACTCTTTCATTTTCTTGGCATTTTCATTTTCTTTGGGAAAAAAGGCTTAGGTGGAAGGAAACAAATCCTTTTTCTGATCTTCAGTGTTGATCTGAAGAAGTCTTAAAAAATTATTGCAATTCATTACATTTAAATTCATACCTTTGACCTTTTGGAATTCAATGGCAGACTTGTTTTGTAAGACTGTGGAACTCAAATAAAGCTAGTATATTCCACTTTATTTAGGCTTTTTAAATGATCACTTCTCATTTGAGCTCATTTTGTTTTCTTGTATTTATATACATTAAGAACAAAATGGTTTGGCTCTATCAGTTTCCCCTAGAGAAATGGTCCTTAACTGGGAACAATTTTGTCCTTCAGGGGACATTTAGCAATGTTGGAAGACAGTCTTGATTGTCAACACTATGAGAGGACACTGGCATCTAGCAGGGAAAGGTCAGGGATGTTACTAAACATCCTACAATTCACAAGATAGATTCTCACAAAGAAACAATTCAGTTCAGTTCAGTTATCCTGTCCCAAATGGCGATAGTGTCATTGTAGAGAAAACTTGTCCTAGATCTACTTTCAGTAAGTACTTTGTATGCTCTGTAAGTGATTTTATGGGATGGTATTTCTGGGGTTTTGTCAGTATGAAAAAAAAAAAAGAGAAAGTCCATCTCTCCTGCTGTACACCTAACCACTGAGGCCAGTAGCACGTTTCATTGTTGTTGTCATGGTGTCACCCTATTTCAAGCTAATACTTTTCTTTTTTTAACCTAGGTTGTGATTAACTCTAGTAAAAGAAATGAACCTCACAATATTAAAGTCATAGACCAAACAACAGTATTTGATTTCTTACTTAGATAACAGCCCAAAGTCTCTGTGACTCTGTCATATCTTGAGACCTCTTAGTGCCCTTTGTATACAGATGGAAAGGACAAAGAAACATTGTGGTAGATAAGGTATCTGATGTATAAATAGATGCATCACATCTGCTCACATTCCAATCAGCAGAACTTAGTCATATGACCACACCTGTACACAAGGGAGGCTGAGAAATGTTGTCCAGGTTTGTTCTTAGAGACAGTGTATATTGAGAGAATAGCTAACAGCTTCTGCAACTGATGATTTTATCATTTTCAAGGAGTAAAAATTGTAAGATAATTCTAGAGTAGAATCTCTATGTTTGTTTCTAACGGCTATTCAAGTTGTCACAGCTTTAGTGATTTAAAACAACAAAAATTTATGCTTTTACAGTTCTGGAGGTAAGAAGTTCAAGGTTGATCTCAGTGAGATAAAGTCAAGGTTTCTGCAGGGCACTGTTCCTTCTGGAAATTCTAGGGAAGAGTCCTTTCCATGTCCTCAAAGTTTCTAGGTGCCGCCTATTATTTCTTCACTCATGGCATGCCTTTTCCACTCTCACCACTCATTTCTTTGTCACGTCACCTCTTTTCGTGCTGCCTGTATCATCATCTCTTCTCACTCCAGTCCCCCCGCATCCTTCTTCTGCTGGATTCTTTAGATTATACTGAGCCCACTCAGATAGGCCTAGATAATCTCTTAAATCACAATCACAATTGCAAATTCCCTCTTACTATGTAAAGTAACATATTCACAGGGTTCTTGGGATTAGGGCAAAGACATCTTGGGAAGGGTGCATTATTCAGCCTACCACAGATCCAAAGAAGTAGAGACAATATTTACTTTCTACACTGCTGTTTTCTCAGTGTTTAATCTTGTACTTTGAACAGACTATCTATGTTTGATAGATACTTTGAAATTAATGAGTTATTCAGTCTTTTAAATAATATATAGTTTGGCAAGCATTATCCAGTCCACCACGACTGAGTGACTTCACTTTCACTTTTCACTTTCCACTTTCACACATTGGAGAAGGAAATGGCAACCCACTCCAGTGTTCTTGCCTGGAGAATCCCAGGGACGGGGGAGCCTGGTGGGCTTCCGTCTGTGGGGTCACACAGAGTCGGACACGACTGAAGTGACTTAGCAGCAGCAGCAGCAGCATCCAGTCCACAGTCCATTTTTATGTGTTGGTGATTAAAAACTTGTTGGATTTTATCAAATATCTTCAACATCAGAACCAAATCCTATTTTAGAATCTGAATATAAATTTGTTATTGGAAGGTAAAAGTAACTGGGAAAATCCCTTCTACAATTCTGCATCTGTGTGACTCTTTCTAGAAAGGAACAATTCAGTGCATTAGAAAGTTGACCTTTTTGTTACAAAACAAATCTACACATTATCCTTTCTGTTGAGCTGACATGGATCTCTATGTAACCCTGTTTTCTATTTCTTTTAGCCTTCTGGAGAAGCATAAAACAAAACAAATTCTTCTTTTATGCAATTTGCCTTCAAATGTTTGGGGTAACTTATTTACTTAGGCCACCTGATGCAAAGAGCTGACTCATTTGAAAAGACCCTGATGGTGGGAAAGACTGAGCGTAGGAGGAGAAGGGGACGACAGAGGATGAGATGATTTGATGGCATCACCAACTCAATGGACATGAGTTTGGGTAGGCTCTGGGAGTTGGTGATGAACAGGGAGGTCTGGCGTGCTGCAGCTCATGGGGTTGCAGAGAGTCAGACATGACTGAGTGACTGAACTGAACTTACTCGTTCTGTTAAATTATTTTCCATGACAAGATCTTCAGAATTCTTATATTGAGAGGTATTTCTGGTTTCTTCTAGCTAGTAAAGAACTACTTAGTGATATAATAACCAAGATAAACATAATATTCTAGGCTTTGTGTAATCAACACAATGTACAGTGGTAATGGTATTACCTTGATAAGGAAAATCTATCAATGTACTCAAATATATTTTATTTATATATTAATTTTACCTCAAATATCCTCCTAGTAAGGGAAAAGAACCTGTTACTTTGATACAATATCAGTTCAGTTCAGGTAAGTCGCTCAGTAGTGTCCGACTCTTTGCGACCCCATGAATCACAGCACGCCAGGCCTCCCTGTCCATCACCAACTCCCAGAGTTCACACAACATACTTTCAAGCAATTATTTTAACCTTAATGCAGAACTTTAAATTTACTTATGGGAATGTTATCATGTTCCTTTTTGCTCAGTATTAGAGTCTACCAAAATCAAAACAAATTTAGGCTCTTCTATGAACAAATTACCTAGAACCTACTACTCTCTTCATATTTAGTAAGAATTAAATTCTTAAATCAAAAATTTACTTTTTTATCTGTGTTAAAATGTCACTATAGTTGACCATTCTACCACATGGTTTTAAACTTGAGGGTCTACTTATATGTGGGTGTTTTCCAACAAAGACACCAAATATTCATTAGAAAAAGTCTGTACATAAGTGGACATGCACAGTTGAAACCAGTGTTATTCAAGAGTCAACTATACACCACCCAAGTTTGGTTGAATCCACATATGCTAAACCTACAGGTACAGAAGACCAACCATGGAACTACCATCCAAAGATTTTGGTATCAACAGTGGTTCCTGGAACCAATACCCAGCAGATACCGTGGGAGGATTGTACTTTGATTTAAAAAAAAAAATCAGTGCTACCTGATGCATTACATGATGTAACTTGAAAATCACATTACAGTCTAAAAAAATTAATACAAAATTATTGTCTGAAATTTGGAAATATAAAATTAATTTTGGCAAGTAAAGTTAAGATGGTTTCTAGAATGATTCAAAAGAGTGAAAAATATAGCAGTTAAAATAATATGAAAGGATAAGAGATGATTATAAGGAAAAATAAACTAATGCATCAATTATATAAGTCTAGAATAAGACATGGAGATAAATTAATAGAAATGATGCCCAAAGAAATTTGTGTGAAAATTTACCTCTTATGATGAAGCTATGTAGATTAGAAAATTTTTAAATTTGGAATTTGGATATCAAGACAGAATGATACAGATATATAGAAAAAATACCAAGGTAAAATGAACATACATTAAAAATACAGAAATTTTTTTTTTAAGTTATCCTCAGGCATGTTTACTGCTCAATGCAGTATAATCTTTTTAATAAAAAATAAATTTTAAAAATTCAGCATTTGATACTTAAATAAATAATCCAGAAACTATTGCTAGGTGTCACTTACGTTTAAGACATAAAATAATCACTTAGGTAGAAAAGAATTCAGAATATATAGGTTTCTGAAAACAGTTACCAAAATTTGCTTGTACTGCAGCCAACCAGAGACAGATTAAATAAAAATATAAGACTGAGGAAAAGCACAAGTTTAGATTTACACCAGTTAACTTATTTTTATATAAGCCATGCTTCTGCTGCTGCTAAGTTGCTTCAGTCGTGTCTGACTCTGTGCGACCCCACAGACGGAAGCCCACCAGGCTCCCCCATCCCTGGGATTCTCCAGGCAAGAACACAGGAGTGGGTTGCCATTTCCTTCTCCAAGCCATAAATAGATTCCAAAACAAATTTTAAGGTCAAAAAGTTTTCTGATTGTAAAATGAACATAATAAAACACAAAGCAATTTAATCATGATAACCAGGAAAATAGAAGAGAATGCGTAGAAATAAAATGTTAATTTTTTTATGTTATATGAGAATAATAAAATGCTGCTTCAAACTTGGTTTGATAATTAGAAAATCATTTTCCTTAAATGTAACAATATCAAAATATAAAATTTAAGTGTATGGCTGAAATTTCTAAAGAAAAAAATAGAAACATGATTTGTGAAGTGAAAAGGGGAAATATAAAAGAGCTTGATTGTCATGATTATAAAGTATGATTTTTACCTAAGCCCATGTGCCCTATTGAAAGCAAACCTTTAGAAGTGATTCAAAGAATAAAACATTATTGGTTGAACATATATGTGATGAAAATAAAATTAGAAAGATAAGAGGATGGAATTGAGAAAAGGATAGAAGACGAAAATTAAAATTTTTGAGTTTTCAATATTTGACAAGAATTTTTAAAAATGTAAGAATTCCTAGAAGGAATGTGTATCATAAGGATCATTGTTATCTTCATATTAAAAATGTGAAAACTGAGGCCTAGAAAAGTTCTCATTTAAAATGGTTATTATGTTCTAAGTCAAGAAACATTAAAATAGAACAATATACATAACTTACATATTTGCAATTTTAATCCATGATTATGACTTAATAATCATTCAGCTTTCCATATGAGTAACAAGTTAAGAGTAGAAGAAATTCTGGAATTAAAATATACAAATAGAACAATAGTAGATAATGAAAAAAGCATCTGAACCTTTGATAATAAATTAAGTTGGGAAGAAATGAATGAACATATAATGGCTCTGGGGTTCATGTATCTGAAGAATAAATTTAAGTAAAATTCTTCAATGTTTTTCTTAGCAATTTAATAAAATGATACAGTAAACAATTGCTGAAATCCTCAAAACACCACAAAAAAGAATGTTCAAGTATATAATAAGAGATTAATTTTGTCAACAATATTTAGAGAAACAGGAAACAGATGGAGAGATGGCAACTGACTTCACCTAACAAAAGAAATTGAAACTATTCCCTATAGAGAAAAATAAGGAGTCAGCAATTTCACTGCTACAAAATCCTAGAAAGAAACACAAGTGCCAGATACCACGTAGGTAGTGGATAACCATGGTGTCAAAAGCAGGAAGACAGGTTGAAAATATTTACCATGACATTAGAAATCAGGCAATGAGGCAGAGGTCTCTCCTCCTCAACAAGCACCCCAGCCAATATATTAGCCAATTTATACCTAGAGAAACTGGACTCTCAGAAAAGAGTTATAGTTATGGCTATCTAGGTATATCATAGCTATAGCTATCTTGTCATTCCATGTAAAATTCATCCTTTGTCATAATTTTAATTGCTTTCCAGGTGGCGCTAGTGGTAAAGAACCCATCTGCCAATGCAGGAGATGCAAGAGATGTGGGTAGGATTCCTGGGTTGAGAAGATCCCCTGGATGAGGGTACAGCACCCCACTCCAATATGCTTTCCTGGAGAATCCCATGGACAGAGGAGCCTGGGAGGCTACAGTCCATAGTGTCACAAAGAACAGGACATGACTGAAGTGACTTAGCCTGCACACATAGAGGGAGAAATGTTTATCCCTTGTCATAATTTTAATTACCTTGCACTTTATGTAAGAGACCTATCAATGAATTCAGTTTTAAATTAACTTTTAGAGACTCAGTTTTAAGTAGGAATGGAAAGTCAATAATTACGAGACTTAGATTAGCCTCTAAGATGAAAGAGACAGATAAAAGCAACATCAGCATTCACAGAAACAAGGTTAAACAAAAGAGATGAAGCTTAGCAAGCTTCCAAGTGGTTGTTTAAATCACTGCCAATCATGAGATAATATATTTGTTAAACAGAGCAGTATGATATTATAAATATAATTATAGTAATATATGAATTAGTTTTTAGAACCTAAAAACATTAAAGAAAAATAATAGTTAAAATACAAAGGCAATGAAAGAGTTGGAAGACACAGTCAACAAAGTTACTCTGAAATAGTAAAGAGCAACAGATGAGCTTTAGAAGAAGAAAAATTAAGGATTTCTGGTATCTGACAATAGGAACATGCGGTGAAAAGGAAACGGAGTTTTAAAAAGTGAGAAATAGCAAGGAAATAATTATAAAAGAAAAATGCACAAATAATTTGCAGACATTAGTTGTCAGGGCATTAGAGAGCCTGCCACATGCACTGTATAATGAATCAACACACACAGACATACACACATCAAATTTTATACAACTTCAGAATAGCTTGGTTACACGGAAAAATCGGAAAATCTTTCTGGAATTGAAAAATGGCATCAATCTTCTCAGCAACAACCCTACTAGAAAACCAAGGTGTAACATTTTCAATATTTTAAGGAAAAATGCTTCTGAGCTTAAGAATTTCATAACAAACAAACTGTAAGTCTTGTTTGTAAGATGAGGATAAATCAAGGCATTTTCAGAAGTGGGTCATCAAAAATTTTTAAACATTCTTTCATGTTTCCTGTTTTGGTAAATTTGTGATGACTACACACCACAAAAACAAAGCAGTAAAGCAAAAATAAAATATGGGATAAGGATGTAGAAAAAGAAAAGTTCCCCGGGTTGTACTATGTCAGTCCTTAAAGTGAGTCCTTCCATACAATAGTAGAAAGAAAGGGCTGTGGAAAGTAGGCCTTAGAAAACGGAGGTGGATATGCAGGAGGAGAGAAGTAAAAGAACAAGTAGACACAGAATTTTTAAGAAAAACTGACAGAACATTTGAGTGATGGAAAGGTTGTTTGACTATTTTGAAAAATTAGTGATCAGTATGTTACCAATCTGTAAAAACACGTGGAATAATTAGAAAACTAAGCAAATAACAATTGTGGCAGTTATTAAATCCAGGGAGAAAAACAAATGTTTCGAAAGAGTTAATTCTGCACAATATATACACAGTCGTGGTAGTGTAAAAAGTATCATGCTCTTGTGCATCTAGCAACAAGGAGGGGGCAGAGGATAAGAAGGAGAGTGCAGAAGAGTCAACGCCTTAACTGAAAAAGCAAAGTTTATAGACAGGATCAGTCTACTTCAGCATTTTAAAAGTTGTTCACAATTATGAGGTTATCTTTAAAAGGAGTCTATCATTGGGAAATTCACTGAGATTCTACTCTGATTTATTAAAATACTCATATTTGTGGTGAATTAAAACAAAACCTATTGCAGGAAATAAAAAGTAATTGGAGCCCTGAGAGCTGAGTGTCAAGTCCTCAATGGCATTTGTTCCTTTTGTCAACATGTAGTCAAGTTTCTGTTTTCCATAAGGTTTGAAACCTATTAGATAAGCTATAAGTGCTTACATTTTCAAAAGATTTGTCTATGATGCTGTTTTGTACACTCATGTGATAAACATGTGAAAAAATTTAGTATTTATCATTATCACCACCATCTACATCACTTTTCAAATAGTAATGTCTTAAGCTTTTGCCAGAAGGTCATACATCAGAACAGTGGCCTTTCCCTTCTAGCTGCTGTGTTAGGGAATATTTGGTTGGTGAAGCTCAGTCAGAAAAGCATGGGGTTTGTATTCAAGATTGAAATTACCCGTCCTTCAGGGCTTTTGAATCAATATAGTTATCATTTAACAATCATTACCTCTAATAACATATCCTTGGTATTGCCTGAGGGAGTGAATAGCAATAATTGAAATTCAACTGCATGTTTTAAAGGAAATATGCAATAGCATTTTACCTTGGGAATAAATTATTTAAGTAGATACTGGGAGAGTACGTATATTCAGAACATGTGAAGAAGTTTGGCTAAACTTTTAACTTAGTTTAACCAATAGCTATCTAGATGCAGAAAATGTGACATCTAATCTAAACTCTCCATGTTTTTGTTTGTTTGCTTTAATGAATGAACAACTGCTATAATGAGTATCAAGGTTAAGCACCATATTGAAAGACCTTCTCTTTAACAAATTTTTTTCCGGCCACCATTTCAGCCTTTGCAGGGTATTTAAATGATTTATCAGAAATGAAAGTGCTCAGTAGTCCAGGTATCGGAAGGAACTTAAACTACTTTACATCAGAAAAGTAAAAAGAAAAAAAAAATCAGTGTTCAGAAGAATGAAACTTATTAGAAAACAAGTGACTATAACCTTGAAAAGACTGTATTGTGTTTTACATAACCACTGAAAGAAGTTTAAAACAATGAATTTGACATATTTAGTGTGCAATTTAACAAATGATTTTAACATATGCCTTACATAATTTAGGCAGATATTACTAAATTTAAACATTAAAAGAAAAATAGGTATTTCATAAGCAGAACTATGTTTAGAACATCTGTTTAATTTTTTTGTTTCAATACTATTTTATGTCATTATTTGAATAAAATTCTTCATATTGAAGAATAAACTTTTACATTTCAAAAATTAAGATATTCTAAAGTAACATGTCCCTTTTCATATAGTAGTAGTCTTTGATCTAATTTATTTGTTGATTTGATTCATAACTTAATATTATATGACAAAAATATTTAGGTGGAAAAATTTTTTTAAATACTTCAGGAGTTTTTGAACGCTTTCAAAATCTTATACAGTTTCTTCCCCAGCAATGGCTAACACTTTTTTAAGATTGTCAAGATAGAATTCATTAACATATATAACTAAATCTATATCTTTATCAAAACACCACAGAACCCGTACTCCTTGACAGATTAAAGAAAGTTGTATCCTGACTTGTGCAAATTGAGACTCTGTTACAAAACTTACCCAAATCATAGCTCTGCCATTTGCCTCTTATGACAGGCTAAAAATAAAACTCTCATAAAAACAAAAAAAAAAAGACAGTCTGTCATTCTTTCTTTAACAAAAATATTTGTCAGGAACCCTTCAAAAATAATTGGGAAGAAAATGTGTTAGACTCTACAACCCACTGAGTCATTTTAAGGTACATCTGAGCATGTTAAAATGGTATTTTTTATGATCAACCTAGTTGTGCAATGATGTATTCCCAGAGTTTCTCAAACTAGATTTAAAAGAACTATTTTGATTTTAACTTTAAGCATTTATTCTTTTAAAAAATAAAAAGAATTTTAAATTTCCCTAGGCAGACTATCAGTGTTCTAGTAGACTATGCATATTTTTATGCTAAATTCAGTTTGCTGTGACTTCTGACAAATATTGATCGGAGCCCTATTGTATTTTAGAAAAACATAGTCCAGATTTTAGTTTTAATTTCTCTGATAATTCATAGTTTCCTTTGAGAATGTAATGCTAAAATATAAAACTTCTCAATTAATGGAAAAATCATTTTTTTCATTAAACAACAGCATTCATCAGTTTATCAAGTGCATATAGTTACTTTCTTCCAAACATTTGCCATCCACAGGCATTTTTCCATCTTTCTCTCCTACAGTGCTTTAAATATAGCTCAATATAAATGTGTTAACTTTAAATATATGTATAAAATTGTTTTTTTAATAAAGCTATTAGTTGAAGCTAAGACTGAAAACGACTTTTCTAGCCATTCATATTCTATCATTAGAATTATGGTAGCATGTTAAATTTCAGTTCTCTCTCTGACCTGACATATGAAAATAAATTTTGGCTATAAAATTTTATTTAAAAGGTTAATTTTGTTAAATGAAAAGTATTTCTAAGATTAGAAAATTTTTATTTTATATCATCTAATTTAACAATTGCCAGTGTTGATAACTTCAAATTGAGTGTGTATGGGAATAATAATATAGCTGCCAGTCCATGAGTCCTGTCTTTTAAATTCTGTTAAGCTCTTATCCACTCTTAACTCCCTTAACTCATTCATTCTTCTCCACCTACTCTGAGTCCTATTCTAGCAATAATATATATAAACAAAGTGCTACATACATACATACATATGTGTGTGTGTGTGTGTATACACACACTTGTTTTTCAGTTGCTCAGTTATGTCTGACTCTTTGCAACCCCATGGACTTTAGCCCACTAGGCTGCTCTGTCCATGGGGATTTCCAGGCAAGAATAGTGAAGTGGGTTGCCATTTCCTTCTCCAGAAAATCTTCATGGATCAGGAATTGAACCTGCATTGGCAGGCAGGTTCTTTACCACTGAGCTACCAGGGAAGCCATATGTGTGTGTATAAAATATTCCACTAATTAGGAGAAGCAAGAAGATATGATTGAAAAGGCTGAATGAGACAGGTCCTCCTCAATAACACATTTTTACATCATTTTGTCTCTCAAATATTGGGTCCAAAATATACTAGGCAATGATTGTTAACCAAAAAGTAATGCCTTCCATCTCATTTTAACAAATTAGTTGAAATAGAAGTGTACTCCCCATAATTACTTGATTGGCACAATAAATGGTACATAACAGTTATTTAATGAGTATTCATTGAAAGAATAGATGCATTTTTTAAACTAGAACTTCATTGTAGAAATACTGTGCTGTTAGCCTAAGCAAAAGATTGGCAGACAAATTTCTTATCATGTGACTACACTCTTTAGTAACTGAATTGCACACTGAAAGAGTGTTTCTTTATGACAATTTTATCTGTTCTATTGGTTTTAATTTACAAAGAGGATTTGTAACACTGAGATCCATAAATATAGTAAACAAGCTTGATCCTGAGGTAGATGTTCCAGGACTGGTAAAATGACAGCAATCTTCAGTATGTTGACTTTATCTTTGCATCCAGAGTGGTTAATTCCTCTCACTCTGCCAGTCATCAGGAAAAAGAAACATGGGAGACACTGAAAATGCATATATTTGAAGGGCAGAACTGGAAAACTCATATCTGTTCACACTGCCTTGGTCAGAAGTTTGTCACTTAAAACACACCTACAACTAGGTAGACTGGGAAAGGCAATGGAAGGAAGGGTGTGTGTGCTTAGCTAAAAGGCCTGAGTTCTAATATTAGATGAAGAACAATAAAAGAAATGTAGGTGAACAAGTCCATGGGGCACTGTGCCTTTTACTTTTATAAAGTAGACATGATGATTATTTACATAACTATTAGCTTCCTATTGAGTTTCATTCAGTTCCATTCAGTTGCTCAGTCGTGTCCGACTCTCCGCGACCCCATGAATCACAGCACGCCAGGCCTCCCTGTCCATCACCAACTCCCAGAGTTCACTCAAACTCATGTCCTTCGAGTCAGTGATGCCATCCAGCCATCTCATTCTCTGTCGTCCCCTTCTCCTCCCAACCCCAATCCCTCCCAGCATCAGACTCTTTTCCAGTGAGTCAACTCGTCGCATGAAGTGGCCAAAGTATTGGAGTTTCAGCTTTAGCATCAGTCCCTCCAATGAACACCCAGGACTGATCTCCTTTACAATGGACTGGTTGGATCTCCTTGCAGTCCAAGGGACTCTCAAGAGTCTTCAACACCACAGTTCAAAAGAATCAATTCTTCAGCAATCAGCCTTCTTCACAGTCCAATTCACATCCATACATGACCACGGGAAAACCATAGCCTTGACTAGACGAACCTTGGTTGGCAAAGTAATGCCTCTGCTTTTTAATATGCTATCTAGGTTGGTCATAACTTTCCTTCCAAGGAGTAAGAGTCTTTTAATTTCATGGCTGCAGTCACCATCTGCAGTGATTTTGGAGCCCCAAAAATATAAAGTCTGACACTCTTTCCACTGTTTCCCCATCTATTTCCCATGAAGTGATGGGGCCAGATGCCATGATCTTCGTTTTCTGAATGAATGTTGAGCTTCAAGCCAAACTTTTCAATCTCCTCTTTCACTTTCATCAAGAGGCTTTTGAGTTCCTCTTCACTTTCTGCCATAAGGGTGGTGTCATCTGCATATCTGAGGTTATTGATATTTCTCCCAGCAATGTTGATTCCAGCTTGTGCTTCTTCCAGCCCAGCGTTCCTCATGATGTACTCTGCATATAAGTTAAATAAGCAGGGTGACAATATACAACCTTGACGTACTCCTTTTCCTATTTGGAACCAGTCTGTTGTTCCATGTCCAGTTCTAACTGTTGCTTCCTGACCTGCATACAGGTTTCTCAAGAGGCAGGTCAGGTGGTCTGGTATTCCCATCTCTTTCAGAATGTTCCACAGTTTATTGTGATCCACACAGTCAAAGGCTTTGTTTCATTACAGTAGAATAAATGATAAAAAGCATAGTGAAAATGTTATTGCTGTTTTTCTAGTTTGGGTACTACTCGTTTCTCTAAATATCATTTTGGTAAAGATTCTGTTCCTATGGTCCACAGTTGGACCATAAAGAAGTCTGAGCATCGAAGAATTGATGCTTTTGAACTTTGGTGCTGGAGAAGACTCTTGAGAGTCCCTTGGACTGCAAGGAGATCAAACCAGTCAATCCTAATGGAAATCAGTCTTGAACATTCATTGGAAGGACTGATGCTGAAGCTGAGACTCCAATACTTTGGCCACCTAATGCGAAGTGCTGATTCACTGGAAAAAGTCCTGTTGCTGGGAAACATGGAAGGCAGGAGAAGGGGACGACAGAAGATGAGATGGTTGGATGGCATCATCACCTCAATGGACACAAGTTTGAGTAAGCTCCGGGAGATAGTGAAGGACAGGGAAGCCTGACATGCTGCAGTTCATGAGGTCGCAAAGAGTCAGACATGACTGAGTGACTAAACAACAATTTCTGTAATTCTTGAGAGCTATCATTTGCCAAATGATGAGAGTTTTCAAGATTTTCTTTCCTTTGTAAAACAAAAACACAACTCTGCTTTAAGAGAAATTGATAAATTATCAGGTAAAGACTAGACAGACTAAGATAAAATTAGGTATAACTAAGTTTTATTATCAATTCATGGTTTCAATCATATACAATTAATACATCTTGGGAATCTGTAAGCAGTGTTCCAAAGAATAGCAAGGAGAAATAAGAAAGCCTTCTTAAGTGAATACTGCAAAGAAATAGAGGAAAACAATAGCATGGGAAAGACTAGAGATCTCTTCATGGCAAATAGATGGGGAAACAGTGACTGACTTTGTTTTTGGGCTCCAAAATCACTGCAGATGGTGATTGGAGCCATGAAATTAAAAGACGCTTACTCCTTGGAAGGAAAGTTACGACCAACCTAGACAGCATATTAAAAAACAGAGACATTACTTTGCCAACAAAGGTCCGTCTAGTCAAGGCTATGGTTTTTCCAGTGGTCATGTATGGATGTGAGAGTTGGACTAAAGGAAGCTCAGAAATAAACTCATATACCTATTGTCAACTAATCTATTACCAAGGAGGCAATAATATAGAATGGAGAAAAGACAGTCTCTTCAAGAAATAATTCTGATATCAATCAATAAATAAATAATTCTGGGAATGGTGGAAAGTTACATGTAAAAAATGAAATGAGAACATTTCTTAACACCATACAGAAAAACTCAAACTGGATCAAAGACCTAAATAAAAGGGCAAACATAAAACTTTCAGAGGAAAATGTTGACAGAAAACTTTTTGCCATAAATTGTGGTAGTGTATTTTTCAACTTCAATTTCGGTGGTGTCTCGAACAGTAAATAATCTGCCTGTGATCTGAGAGACCTGGGTTTGATCCCAGGGTTGCGAAGATCCTCTGAAAGAGGGCATGGCAGTCCACTACAGTGTTCTTGCCTGGAGAATCCCCATGGACAGAGCAGCGTGGTGGGGCTATAGTCCATGGGGTCGTAAAGAATCAGACAGGACTGAGCGACTAAGTAAACACACACAGTATGTTTTTGGATCCACTTCCTAGAGAATGAAAGTAAAACCTAAACAAATGTGATCTAATTAAACTTAAAACTTCTGCACAACAAAGGAAACTGTAAACAAACAAGGAAAAGACAAGTCACAGATCCAGAGACTCTATTTGCAAATGAAATGACTTACAAGGGGTTAATCTTTAAAACTGCAAATAGCTCATGGAGTTCTATGTCAGAAAAATTAAAAAAAAAAAAAGGGGGCAGAAGATCTAATAGACATTTCTTCAAAGAAGACATAATAATGGCCAAAGAGAACATGAGAAAATGCTCAACATGACTAATTATCAGAGCATTTCAAATCACGATTTAGTTAAATTTGAGCAATGATGTCATCATGTGTACTGTAAGTATGGGAAAGGTGACAAAACCCTTGAAAAGGCAGATAGCGATGAGGGTTTTCAAGAATCAACCAGGTACACCTAGGATAGAAATTCAGAAAAAGGCGTTGCAAGAAATGAGAACTTCAGATGCAGCCATCACAGTATGAAAATTATTTATTAAATTATGTGTTTTCAATTTGATGTGCCTATAAATGGAATGTAGGATTTTGAGAGACGCAGTTAGAAAGAAAGTGTAGCAATACAGTGTACTTTTTGCTGTTCTAATGATTTTCTGTTTGTTTAGCAGTATAACCAATAATAGAGTCACTATTTAGACAGTTCCTTTCTGGAAAAGAAAAGATACATTGGAGAGGGGGGAAATGCAGGAATACTCCATGAAAGGATACTTTACAGTCTTAAAATGTTGATTAGCATTTGTTATTGGTCAATAACAGTGGGAATATAGAAGAGAAGCAGATTTAGGAGAGATGTCATAAATAAGTTATGCATGACTATAAAACTGACCTGATGTGGAGACTAATAAACAGGAAGACACAAAGTTGGGGACTATTAATAATGCTGTATAGCTAGATAATGTAGTCATATATAACAATAAAACTTTGTGGTTTCTCGAATATCCTTAGAAATGCATTCCCAGAATAAATATATCTTACTTATAACCTGGTGTTTAGTGTGATACTAACACAAATAAATCAGTAGAAAAACTCTCTGAAATATTTCAAGGAAAAATAATAAGTAATTCACAAATAATCCTTAGGATCTACAGAGTGTGAAAATTGACATAAAGGAAGAATAATGTGAACTACAAGTTCAGATGGAGAAGAAAAATTCCTGAAGATATATCTGTATATTTCTATATCAAGTTAATTTTCATGCGTGCCATAGCATAATATTTTTGTCAGGGAAGAGAGAGAATCCAACTCTCAATGTCCCAAAAGAAAAAAGAAAAAAATTATCATTGAGTGTCATCATTCACAATCATCTCAGATGTAACAGAAGCCAGGATAGTGTTGATGGTAGAAATTATTAACAAGTATGTAAATCATGAGCCTATGGATAAATGTGGATGAGGAAAGTCATAAGTAAATCTAGTGAGAATGTATACTTCCATTTTAAATACCATTATTGAATAGAGTGAGTGATATTGTACCCTGACATAAAAATGTGAAGTTTAAACTTAAAAGCAAAATGGAAGGAAAACACTGTGTGAAACCAGACATAAATGTCTAAAGGAGGAGGAGATTTTAAACAAAATGATCTTCATTCAAAACTTCAAAATCAACATTAAAATTGATATTTTTCAAGCATAAATATTGGAATTTTAGACAATTAGCATTTAAGCATTTTAGAATAGAAAACAATGCAATTAAAATAGATCATCTTTTTATGAAAGCATTAATATTGTGAAATTGTTAAATTCATTTCAATTATGTTGGAAGATACCCAGTTTTTTCTTAATTTCAGTTTTCTCAAACAGCATACAATACTAAAGTTTAAAATGAAACAAATGAGTCTTGTTAAGGTGATTTTTGTGTGTAATATCATCAGTTCAGTCGCTCAGTCGTGTCCGACTCTTTGTGACCCCATGAATCACAGCACGCCAGGCCTCCCTGTCCATCACCAACTCCCAGAGTTCACTCAAACTCATGTCCATCGAGTCGGTGATGCCATCCAGCCACCTCATTCTCTGTCATCCCTGTCTCCTCCCACCCCCAATCCCTCCTAGCATCAGACTCTTTTCCAGTGAGTCAACTCATTGCAATAAAAATTTGACAGAAATAGAATGAATTTCCACCATCAGAATCAGTCAACGCATGAATGAATTTCTGATATTCAACTCCCTTATCCATGATTATAGAAGTTTGAAAAGGAGTTACTATTGGACAACTATTTAAATAGGTTGTTAGCTAAGACAAAGGCAAAAGGGGAGAAAGAGCTACATTTGTAAGGTTAATTTTAGCCTAGCAATTTAAAAATACATAATTTATTCTATGTAACCATTTTCTACCTTCAGTTCAGTTCAGTTCAGTCGCTCAGTCGTGTCCGACTCTCTGCGACCCCATGAATCACAGCACGCCAGGCCTCCCTGTCCATCACCAACTCCCGGAGTACACTCAAACTCATGTCCACAGAGTCAGTGATGCCATCCAGCCATCTCATTCTCTGTCGTCCCCTTCTCCTCCCGCCCCCAACCTTTCCCATGTCATATAATCTCATTGAAATGAATGAGACTGTTTCTGCTTCAAGTTGGATGTGATAACAGATCAACTTCAGAAGACATTCACTTGAAGGGTTATCAATCACAGCCTATTATTGCCTTACCTCAGAAATCATCTCACAAAGAGTTACAGCACATATGATAAGACAGTTGTGGTCCATATACACAATGGAATAATACTCAGCTATTAACAATAACACATCTGAATCAGTTCTAATGAGGTGGATGAAACTGGAGCCTATTATACAGAGTGAAGTAAGCCAGAAAGAAAAACACCAATACAGTATATTATATGGAATTTAGGAAGATGCTAACAACGATCCTATACGTGAGACAGCAAAAGAGACACAGATATAAAGAACAGACTTTTGGACTCTGTGAGAGAAGGTGAGGGTGGGATGATTTGAGAGAACAACATTGAAATTTGTATATTACCATATGTGAAATAGATTGCCAGTCCAGGTTCGATACACGAGACGTGGCACTCAGGGCCAGTGCGCTGGGATGACCCTGAGGGATGGGGTGGGGAGGGAGGTGAGAAAGGGGTTCAGGATGGGGGACACATGGCTGATTCATGTCAATGTATGGCAAAAACCACTACAACATTGTAAAGTAATTAGCCTCCAATTAAAATAAACTATTTTTTTTTTTAAAAGAGTTAAGGCAGAGCCATTGATAGGTGACCATTCTTTCCCCTTGCCTCAAGCCTACATCTCACCAAGATCTGCATGAAAAAGAGCTCCTCAGGGGCTGCCACCCACTATGGGTACCAGCATAGATAATCTTGACACCTGAGCCCAAAACACCTCCTCATGGCAAGCTAAGGAGAGGAGCTATCAAGAAGCATTATTTTATCAAATTAATACTCAGGATATAACTATTAATTTCTCACTTTAATAGAAAGAATTTTATAAACTCACCATGCCTCATACTCACTGGGTATCCCAGCTTCTTCCAAAAGCTCAAGTCAATCAAGTCAGCCTTCTTCTCTTGGATTTCAAGCAGAATGTTATTCTATTTTTAAATCATATTTTCTATTAAGGACAAATATCCCATTGCCTCTCATCTCCTAAAGTAGTCCCTTTTGACCCTTTAAATCCTAAATTTATGATCCTAGAATTCTCAGTCCCTTTTATGTTTGTTCTATAAATTATTTTAATTTATTTATAATTAAAGTATAATTGTTTTACAATATTGTGTTGGTTTCTGACATACATCAACATAAATCAGCCATAGATAAAATTTTTTTCTTAATTAAATTCTGAAAGTTCCCAGATGATATTTTCTTCCAGCATGTTTCTTTTAAAAAGTCTGTTTTTTTTTTCACTCACATCTTACCTATATTTCAGTGTATTTCTTCAGTAGTTTCTATGGAATTCTCAGCCATTTTCACTTTCAATAGTGCCTCCTTTCATATTTCATTCTTGAATTCTTATATGTTATATATTATACATAACATATACTATAGAAACAATATCATATGATTAAATTTCTAGGAATGTCAATAACATAAGAATATAATATATAATTATATAATATATATATATGAAAAGATCATTTATTCATCTATATAGTTTACATTTTATGATTTCCATCTATTTATCTCTCTGTGGTACATTTTGGATACTCTTCCTAGATCTCTCTTCAAATTCACTAATTTATCTTTAGCCACGTCTAGAATTTTCTTTAATTTGACTAAAATTGTATTATAAAAACTACACTTTTCTTCCTTGAAATTGGATTTTTTAAATAAATGATCTGTTAATTTAAAAAAAAGTTCCATTCTTGTTTAACGGATTTTATCCTTAGGTATATCATTTTTTAAATGTAAACATACTTTAAAAATATCTTTTTATTGTTCTAGTATTATAATTTTCTACTCTTGAGAGTCCCTTGGACTGCAAGGAGATCCAACCAGTCCATTCTAAAGGAGATCAATCCTGGGTGTTCATTGGAAGGACTGATGCTAAAGCTGAAACTCCAATACTTTGGCCACCTCATGCGAAGAGTTGACTCACTGGAAAAGACTCTGATGCTGGGAGGGAATGGGGGCAGGAGGAGACGGGGACGACAGAGGATGAGATGGCTGGATGACATCACCGACTTGATGGACTTGAGTTTGAGTGAACTCCGGGAGTTGGTGATGGACAGGGAGGCCTGGCGTGCTGTGATTCATGGGGTAGCAAAGAGTTGGACACGACTGAGCAAGTGAACTGAACTAGACTGAATATACAGTTTTTCTATACAGACTCTTCAATCTGTGCATTTTCTCATAATTTTTCATAATGATCAATTTTGTCATAACACCCTGTGTATTTTTCCTCTGTCCTTATTCTTAGGAGGAGCATATTCTTTGGAAGCTCCAGGCATGCTTGTTCTAGCTGTGCTTATGTTTAAGAGATGGTTTCTCATAATGCCTAAAAGAAGTTTTCTGGCATTTGACCTTTTTTAGACCACTTTCTATGTCTCGGCTTAAGCTTTTCATCCTAAATCTGGGTTCAACATATGACATCTATGTAAGATCACTGTTGAAATTTTTTAAAGATAACATCTTTGTAAAATCAGAGTTCTAGACTGGCCATGATTATTTTCTCATTCCTGTTCAGAAATTATACAGCAGTTTTCCAAGATCTAGTGTTTCTAACTCTCTGGATGATATGGGTCATGTAGCCTCAATATACACTCCTGCAAGAGCACTACCACTCCAATCCTTAAGACGTATATCACAGCTTGATATTCCTCTGTTTTATTTATTTTTGGTTGTAAGTTACTGTTGGTTGTAAGTTATTATTGGTTGATGACTTTCCTTTCTTCTATAAGCCCAGATATATATGTTTGTTTACCCGTGTGTAATTTAATCTAGTATTAGAGGGGAATCTGGAATTCCTTCACCTTAAGCTATCGCTGTTTGAGTTCACTCCTCAATCCACCCCAACATAGCTTCTATGTCCTCAGCTCCATTGACTGCTGGAAACCTGTGGTCTCCATCCTGCCATGTCTAATAAAATTCTCCTCAATATTGATTTGATTTGACCCCTTGGCATCACTGCTCATGGCTAACCACCCTTCATTGTGAAACTTTTTATCTTCAGGCTATGGGACCACACTAGTCTGGATTTCCTGTTGCTCAGTGGGCATTTCTTTGGCTCACTTGCTAGCTCTTCTTAGTTCTAGGATTTCTCTGGTGGCTCAGACAGTAAAGTGTCTGCCTACAATGTGGGAGACCCGGGTTCAATCCCGGGGTCGGGAAGATCCTCTGGAGAAGGAAATGGCAACCCACTCCAGAACTCTTGCCTGGAAAATCCCATGGACGGAGGAGCCTGGTAGGCTACAGTCCATGGAATTGCAAAGAGTTGTACAAAACTGAACTAAACTGTAGTTCTTCTTCTTCTTTCATTTGGCTCTAAATATTGGAATGTTGAAAGACTATTTTTATTTTCTCACTATGTTCTTGCTTGAGATGATCTCATCCAGCCCTGTGTTTCAAATGCCAAACCAAAACCTTTATGTCCCCCACTTTCCTATTGCCTTTTTAGTGTGTCTCACAAACTCTCCAGGAAATAAACATACGCATGTGTGCTTGTGTGTGTGCTAAGTCGCTTCAGTCATGTCAGACTCTTTGCCAACCTATGTACTGTAACCTGCCAGGCTCCTCCATCACTGGAACTCTCCAGGCAAGAATACTGGAGTGGGTTGCCATTCCCTCCTCCAGGGGATCTTCCTGCCCCAGGTATTAAAACCTTATAGCCCTGTTTCCTGATTTGGTAGGCAGTTTCTTTCCCACTAGTACTACCTGGCAAGTATATGTGTGTGTGTGTGTGTGTGTGTGTGTGTGTGTGAGAGAGAGAGAGAGAGAGAGAGAGATACATATATATACAGAGTGATATATATCTATATATATCTTTACTTCTTTTTACAATGCCACTGATCTAGTCCAATCATAATCATCTTTTTACCTCAACAAATGTTAAAACCTCTTGAATGAGCACTCTGTTTCTATTTCCCACCTCTATCCATTCTCTATATACTGATCAGACTGATCTGTTTAAGCAAAATTCAGAGCACCTCATTTAAGAAAATACTTCAATTACTTATAAAAATTCAAAATTTATACCATGGCCAATAAGTAAATCATAATTCTTTCCTCTCATTTCTATGCCCTTCCTTTTTCTCTATCATCTCACCATATGAATGAACTCCTTACTCATCTGTGAACATGTCAATCTCATTTCCTCCTTAGTAACCCTGGCCCTTACTCCTATTAAGGTGAACTGCTCCTCTGTAGGCTCTTCAGAGAGGTGTCTGCTTCTCATTATCCAAGACTCAGGGGTGCTGGTAGCCTTCTCTGCCAACTCTATCTGAAACAGCACCCATGTTTTAGTTTTACTCACTCTCCAATTCTTTCTTTTATTGAATATTTTATAATATATAATTATTTTATTCATTTGGCTACATTTTAAATCATGTTTCACTTTAGGAAACACAGCCATCCCAGAAGACAGTAGCAGGCTTCGGGCAGAAGCTAGGCAGCTTCCTTCTTGATCACCAGAACCATGACTTGGATTGAAAATTTACTGTGGCTCCCTGCCTCCAAGGATTGAAGGACACGAAAACAGCTGCATGGCCCCAGAATTGAGGAGAGAAATGAGATGCCAGAGGAATTTGTTATTCCAGCCCCAGCTGCATTGATGTGCCCTCCAATGACACCCACTGTGAGGTCTCCTGTCTCAAGGGTTGGCAGACGATGCTAAATGAAGGCTGGCAGCAGGAAGTGTGAAGGTGATCACTGGAGGTGCTTCTCCAGACAGAGTGATTTCCCCAAAACATGGACGCGGGAGACGCCCGGCTCTGGGGCAACTGACCACGTGCAGAATCGTGGCTGAGATGAGCTACCCGCGCCCAGGGTTAAGGCGGTGGCCGAGAGGAGCTGTACCACGTCCAGGAGGCGGTGGCTGCTTGGGCACCGGAGGGCCGAGAGGAGCTGATCCACATTCAAAGCAGGAGGGGCGGCCTTGAGGAGATACCCCTTGTCCAAGGTAAGGTACAGCGGCTGCGCCTTGCTGGAGCAGCTGGGAAGAGATACTCCACGACCAAGTGGAATATAAGAATCCAGTGTTCTGGGGAGGAAGGAACAAGATGGCGGAGGGATAAGATGGCAAGACCACTTTCTCCCCCACAAATTCATCAAAAGAACATTTGAACGCGGAGTAAAGTCCACAAAACAACTTCTGAATACTGGCAGAGGACATCAGGCTCCCAGAAAAGCAGCCCATTGTCTTCTAAAGGAGAGAGAAGAAATCCAGCTCCACCCACCAGAACACCGACACATGCTTCCCTAACCAGGGAACCCGGACAAGTCACCCGTCCAACCCCACACACAGCGAAGAAACTACATAATAAAGAGAACTCCACAAACTGCAAGAAGAGGGAAAGGCCACCCCAAGCAAAGCAATATAAGCAAGATGAAGAGGCAGAGAAATACCCAGCAAGTAAAGGAACAAGATAATTGCCCACCAACACAAACAAAAGAGAAGATATAGGGAATTTACCTGATAAAGAATTTCAAATTTTGATGGTGAAAATGATTCAAAATCCTGAAAGCAAAATGGAGTTACAGATAAATAACCTGGAGAAAAGGATTGAGAAGATGGAAGAAAGATTTAATAAGGACTTAGAAGAAATAAAAAAGAGTCAATATACAATGAATAATGCAATAGATGAGATCAGAAACACTCTGGAGGGAACAAACAGTAGAATAACAGAGGCAGAAGACAGGATAAACAAACTAGAAGATAGAATTGTAGAAATAAATGAAACAGAGAGGAAAAAAGAAAAACGAATTAAAAGAAATGAGGACAATATTAGAGACCTCTGGGACAATGTTAAACGCTCCAACATTCGAATCATAGGAGTCCCAGAAGAAGAAGACAAAAAGAAAGACCATGAGAGAATACTTGAGGAGATAATAGTTGAAAACTTCCCTAAAATGGGGAAAGAAATAATCACCCAAGTCCAAGAAACCCAGAGAGTCCCCAACAGGATAAACCCAAGGCGAAATACTCCAAGACACATATTAATCAAATTAACAAAGATCAAACACAAAGAAAAAATATTAAAAGCAGCAAGGGAAAAGCAGCAAATAACACATAAGGGGATTCCCTTAAGGATAACAGCTGATCTTTCAACAGAAACTCTTCAGGCCAGAAGGGAGTGGCAAGACATACTTAAAGTGATGAAAGAAAATACCCTACAGCCCAGATTACTATACCCAGCAAGGATCTCATTCAAATATGAAGGAGAAATCAAAAGCTTTACAGACAAGCAAAAGCTGAGGGAATTCAGCATCACCAAACCAGCTCTCCAACAAATGCTAAAGGATCTTCTATAGACAGCAAACACAGAAAAAGTGTATAAACTTGAACCCAAAGCAATAAAGAAAATGGCTACGGGATCGTACTTATCAATAATTACCTTAAACGTAAATGGGTTGAAATTTTCAAAAAGGCTAGGAAACAATTCTCATAGCCATCAATAGTTCAGTGTTGAGTTCATGAATAGTTTTTAAAGTTTGGGACAAACTGTAGTATTTGCTATTTGAAGTACTATTTGTAATTGGCATATTACGATGTAACATTGGTCTTCATTTCCAACTTAAAACGCCTAAAAATGCCTAACAGGTGTTTAGATTTGTGAATTTTAGTTGAAATGTATTTTACGATGTTACTAAACCTGCAGAAATATTGAAATATTTCAGAGAACTTATTCACTGTACATTTAATTTATTTTATTTATAAAAGTTATGAACTGTAAAAAATTTTACTTGTTGGGTCAAATGCTTGTTGCTTCAAATGCTTGTTGCATTTGAAGTGCTAGTTACAAGAAAATCAAATACCTTCAATGTATAAATGCTATTAAATTTTTAAAGGACTCTGGAGTATAAGTAAGTTTGTTTAAAGAAATTTAGTCTGTTCAACTTGAAAAAAAATAAATAAAATTGGATTATTTGATTAAAAAAATAAAATAAAATAAAATCCTCTCCAAAAAATAAATAAATAAATAAATAAATCATGTTTCTTCTGTCCAGTATAATGTCTAACCCGTGAGTATACCTGCTTATTTCATCTGTGGTTTTATTTCTGTTGCTCCATAACCCTGCCTGTTTCTCAGTGGCTGCTCAGTAATTGAATGAATGAATAGATGTGTTTGAAGATAAAAGTCAAGAATAACAGTGGCAATGTTATATTAATTTAAAGATATCTAGTCTAATATATTTTTTCAAGTCTGAGTGGAAAAATGAAGGCAAGATTACCAGGTATATGTTATATTTAGTTACAATAATGTAACAAATGTCTGTGTGTGCCAGTGGTGATCAAAAGAGATCCAATGGTGTGTCCTTCACAAGTCAATCTGTTTGTTCCAGCTAAAGAAGTAAAATTGTTAAGGGACTATGTTCACAAATATGTTTTTTAATTCAATACATATCTTAAATAGGATGTATATTACTGTCTGTATTGATTCACGACCTAGAAGATTGAATGATGCCTAAGAATTTGTTATCAGTAGAAAGGAGTGACTACCTGAACAAAATTTTAAGAACAAAGAACTAAAGTAATTATCAAGGAATTATACTGCAAAAATAGAAAATAACTCTACAATTTAAACTGCCTGGTTAATTAGTTTTCTCTAAAAGTATTAAATATCTGATAAATCATTGGAGTAAGAGTTTCTGATATCACTCATATTGTTCGTTTCTGCTACAGTGACAGCATTTGGTCTTAGCTACTGGGTGGGAAATAACACAAATCTAATACTAACATGTCACACAATTTAGCTGTTGTATGTATATATGTTTCCATAAGAGTTAAATTGAGCAAATAAGGGAATTACACTAGAAAAAGATAGACATTATTAGTTTAAATAAGATAAAAATGTTTTACAAATATGAAAAATGAGCAAACAATATTCCACAGACAAATTAAATTTACTCTGAGTTAGGGGTGTTAAATTCTGAATTCCACTCATAGAAAAATAATCTGCAGTGATTACAGTTTAAAAGTTACACTGCTAAAGTTTCTTTATCCTGTCTCCATCAGCATTTTCCATCTGCTCTTTTCCATAGACTTCATAACTCTGTTTGTGTTAACCTGATTGTACACTAACTAGACATGAAAGTAATGGGTTCATTGCACCATAATTTAATAGAAAAACTGACCAGTGTTATATGTCTTTGACCAATTGAACACTATTCACTATGGAAAAAAATTTAGAATTAGTCGAATTTTATAGGGGAACCAAACCTTAAGAAATCCTTTGTGAAAAATCTTTGATGGGAAACAAATCAAATTTTTGTTTCATATAACAGATTCTTATTTCAGATTGGTCAAATTACATGTAACAAAGAGGGGGTCAATCTATATCAAAATATAAGGATCTAAATAAAGTGTTTATACAATAAACTGCTTTTGCAAAAATAGTGTACTCCTCTTCTATTGCTGATGTAATAAATTACCACAAACTGAGTGACTATGCCAAAGCCTTTGACTGTGTTGATCACAATAAACTGTGGAGCATTCTGAAAGAGATGGGAATACCAGACCACCTGACCTGCCTCTTGAGAAACCTGTATGCAGGTCAGGAAGCAAGTCAGAAATGTACATGGAACAACAGACTGGTTCCAAATAGGAAAAGGTGTACGTCAAGGTTGTATATTGTCACCTTTTTATTTAACTTATATGCAGAGTACATCATGAGGAACGCTGGGCTGGAAGAAGCACAAGCTGGGCTGGAAGAAGCACAAGCTGGGATCAAGATTGCCGGGAGAAATATCAATAACCTCAGATATGCAGATGACACTACCCTTATGGCAGAAAGTGAAGAGGGACTCAAAAGCCTCTTGATGAAAGTGAAAGAGAAGAGTGAAAAGTTTGGCTTGAAGCTCAACATTCAGAAAACAAAGATCATGGCATCTGGTCCCATCACTTCATGGGAAATAGATGGAAAAACAGTGGAAACAGTGTCAGACTTTATTTTTTGGGGCTCCAAAATCACTGCGGATGCTGATTGCAGCCATGAAATTAAAAGACGCTTGCTCCTTGGAAGGAAAGTTATGACCAACCTTGATAGTATATTAAAAAGCAGAGACATTACTTTGCCAACCAAGGTCCGTCTAGTCAAGGCAATGGTTTTTCCCGTGGTCATGTATGGATGTGAGAGTTGGACTGTGAAGAAAGCTGATCGCCAAAGAATCGATGCTTTTGAACTGTGCTGTTGGAGAAGACTCTTGAGAGTCCCTTGGACTGCAAGGAGATCCAACCAGTCCATTCTAAAGGAGATCAATCCTGGGTGTTCATTGGAAGGACTGATGCTAAAGCTGAAACTGCAATACTTTGGCCACCTCATGCGACGAGTTGACTCACTGGAAAAGAGTCTGATGCTGGGAAAGGTTGGGGGCGGGAGGAGAAGGGGACGGCAGAGAATGAGATGGTTGGATGACATCACTGACTCTGTGGACATGAGTTTGAGTGTACTCCGGGAGTTGGTGATGGATAGGGAGGCCTGGCGTGCTTTGATTCATGGGGTCGCGGAGAGTCAGACATGACTGAGCGATTGAACTGAACTGAACTGAGTGGCTTAAAACAACACAAATGTATTATTTTACAATTACAGAAGGGGTCTCATCTGCCTAAAAACAAGCTTTCAGTTTGATTCTGTTCCTTCTGGAAGCTCTTTGAGACAATGTGTTTCCCTGTCTTTCCAGGTCTAGCTGTTACTGCTGCTAAGTCACTTCAGTCGTGTCTGAATCTGTGCGACCTCATAGATGGCAGCCCATCAGGTTCCCCCGTCCCTGTGGTTCTCCAGGCAAGAACAATGGAGTGGGTTGCCATTTCCTTCTCCAATACATGAAAGTGAAATCGCTCAGTCGTGTCCAACTCCTAGTGACCCCATGGACTTCAGCCTTCCAGGCTCCTCTGTCCATGGGATTTGTTAGGCAAGAGTACTGGAATGGGTTGCCATTGCCTTCTGCTCCAGGTTCTAGAGGTAAGGCCTAATCTTTGTCTCTTGGTCACATCTATTGTATGCAAAGCCAGTAATGGTTAGAACTTTTCTCACACTGCATTCCCTAGTTCTTCTCCTCCCATTGTCATGTCTTCTGATATTTTTATTCAGCATACCTGGATAATCCAGGATGATCTCTCATTTGAAATCTTTAAGTTAATCACATATGAAAATTTTCTTTTGCCCATTTTAAGGTAACATATCCAGAGATTGCACAGGAACATCTTTATTTTTTTTTTATTTAAAAATATTCTTTTATTGAATCATCTAGTAAATTTCCTTAAAATCATTTTATACAAAGTTAAGAAAAAATAGAATTTTATCATGTAAGTAGAGCTTTTAAAAAATACCATAGTTATTGGCTTTTCTTTAAACATGGTAAAGATAGTATCTAAGCAGCTATCAAAAGACTCATTTATTCCTTAAAGTCAAATTTAAAGGTATAAATTAACACAACTAAATATTTTATGTACATTTATTTTGATAGTTTTCTTTTTTTTTTCCAATTTTATTTATTTTTTTCAAATTGAACAGACTAAATTTCTTTAAACAAACTTACTTATACTCCAGAGTCCTTTAAAAACTTAATAGCATTTATACATTGAAGGTATTTGATTTTCTTGTAACTAGCACTTCAAATGCAACAAGCATTTGAAGCAACAAGCATTTGACCCAACAAGTAAAGCTTTCTACAGTTCATAACTTTTATAAATAAAATAAATTAAATGTACAGTGAATAAGTTCTCTTTAATATTTCAATATTTCTGCAGGTTTAGTAACATCATAAAATACATTTCAACTAAAATTCACAAATCTAAACACCTGTTAGGCATTTTTAGGCGTTTTAAGTTGGAAATGAAGACCAATGTTACATCGTAATATGCCAATTACAAATAGTACTTCAAATAGCAAATACTACAGTTTGTCCCAAACTAAAAACTATTCATGAACTCAACACTGAACTATTGATGGCTATGAGAATTGTTTCCTAGCCTTTTTGAAAATTTCAACCCATTTACGTTTAAGGTAATTATTGATAAGTACGATCCCGTAGCCATTTTCTTTATTGCTTTGGGTTCAAGTTTATACACTTTTTCTGTGTTTGCTGTCTATAGAAGATCCTTTAGCATTTGTTGGAGAGCTGGTTTGGTGATGCTGAATTCCCTCAGCTTTTGCTTGTCTGTAAAGCTTTTGATTTCTCCTTCATATTTGAATGAGATCCTTGCTGGGTATAGTAATCTGGGCTGTAGGGTATTTTCTTTCATCACTTTAAGTATGTCTTGCCACTCCCTTCTGGCCTGAAGAGTTTCTGTTAAAAGATCAGCTGTTATCCTTATGGGAATCCCCTTATGTGTTATTTGCTGCTTTTCCCTTGCTGCTTTTAATATTTGTTCTTTGTGTTTGATCTTTGTTAATTTGATTAATATGTGTCTTGGAGTATTTCGCCTTGGGTTTATCCTGTTGGGGACTCTCTGGGTTTCTTGGACTTGGGTGATTATTTCTTTCCCCATTTTAGGGAAGTTTTCAACTATTATCTCCTCAAGTATTCTCTCATGGTCTTTCTTTTTGTCTTCTTCTTCTGGGACTCCTATGATTCGAATGTTGGAGCGTTTAACATTGTCCCAGAGGTCTCTAATATTGTCCTCATTTCTTTTAATTCGTTTTTCTTTTTTCCTCTCTGTTTCATTTATTTCTACAATTCTATCTTCTAGTTCGCTTATCCTGTCTTCTGCCTCTGTTATTCTACTGTTTGTTCCCTCCAGAGCGTTTCTGATCTCATCTATTGGATTATTCATTGTATATTGACTCTTTTTTATTTTTCTAAGTCCTTATTAAATCTTTCTTCAATCTTCTCAATCCTTTTCTCCAGGTTATTTATCTGTAACTCCATTTTGCTTTCAAGATTTTGAATCATTTTCACCATCAAAATTTGAAATTCTTTATCAGGTAAATTCCCTATATCTTCTTCTTTTGTTTGTGTTGGTGGGCAATTATCTTGTTCCTTTACTTGCTGGGTATTTCTCTGCCTCTTCATATTGCTTATATTGCTTTGCTTGGGGTGGCCTTTCCCTCTTCTTGCAGTTTGTGGAGTTCTCTTTATTATGTAGTTTCTTCGCTGTGTGTGGGGTTGGACGGGTGACTTGTCCGGGTTCCCTGGTTAGGGAAGCATGTGTCAGTGTTCTGGTGGGTGGAGCTGGATTTCTTCTCTCTCCTTTAGAAGACAATGGGCTGCTTTTCTGGGAGCCTGATGTCCTCTGCCAGTATTCAGAAGTTGTTTTGTGGACTTTACTCCGCGTTCAAATGTTCTTTTGATGAATTTGTGGGGGAGAAAGTGGTCTTGCCATCTTATCCCTCCGCCATCTTGTTCCTTCCTCCCCAGAACACTGGATTCTTATATTCCACTTGGTCGTGCAGTATCTCTTCCCAGCTGCTCCAGCCAGGTGCAGCCGCTGTACCTTACCTTGGACGAGGGGTATCTCCTCAAGGCCGCCCCTCCTGCTTTGAATGTAGATCAGCTCCTCTCGGCCCTCCGGTGCCCAAGCAGCCACCGCCTCCTGAACGTGGCACAGCTCCTCTCGGCCACAGCCCTAACCCTGGGCGCGGGGTAGCTCATCTTAGCCACGATTCTGCATGTGGTCGGTTGTGCCGGAGCCGGGCGTCTCCCGCGTCTGCCCCGCCGGAGCCGGGCGTCTCCCGCGTCTGTGCCTGCGCCGCCAGAGCCGGGCGTCTCCCGCGTCTGCGCCTGCGCCGCCCGAGCCGGGCCAGGAACATCTTTAATGCTAAAGTTCTGCTTACCACAAACAGCATTCAATTAATTAATTGATTGATTGATTTCTCATCTGTATTAACTCAGTAGGAAGGCAGTGAAGAGTTTTAGGCAGAGAACAAATAGAACTAATTTTATAAGAATTATGTTGGTTGCAACATTGAAGGAAAATGAAGAGTGAACAACAGTCAGGAAACCACCACAGTCATCCAGGTAAGAAATGACATTATCTTAGTAACAGTAATGACAATGAACTATAGAAGAGTAGTAGTTAAAAACATATAGGGAGGTATTTGGGAATTAAAAGTGTGAGAATTTGTTACAGGATACGGCACAAGACAGAGATGTTAACAGCATTAATGTTCTGAGGCCTGACCAGGAGTAGAGATGCAAATTTGCGAGTCATCAAAAACATGCACAATCATTAAAGCCACTTTAAAAGAGGAAATACACTAAGAATATATGAAGACCTAGGACTTTAGGAAATTGATGTTTGAAAACTTGGACAACAGAGATTAGGGCAGCAAAGGAATATGGAGATGAGAACTAAGACTGGTAGCAAGAAACTCAGGCATGTGTTGCCTTGGAAACAAGAATGTGCCATTCTCAGCCACTCAATTGTGTGCAACTCTTTGTGATCCCAAGCACTGTAGCCCACCAGGCTCCTCTGTCCATGGGATTTCTCAGGCAAGAATACTGGAGTGGGTTGCCATTTTCCTCCAGGGATCTATTAATAGAAAGAATAGAGACTGCCAAAGAAGAAATCAACACTCTTGAAAGTTGCTGCAAAATACTGTTAGAAGATTAAAAATTCTCCTTGGATTAGGATTAATGAGATTCAAGACAGCCTAAAAAGAGTCATGCTCATGGACCTGAAACCATTCTGAACTGGATTAAGAAATGGCATAGGTTGAATAAATGGATAGTGATAAATTTTTTACCTCTGGGGTTGGGAAGCGATAAAAAAAAAAAAAAATGAATGTTGGCTTTTGGCGAGTGATGCTGAATGATTTCTCTTTTTTAATACAAAGAAAGATGTGTTTACAGTGAAATACCAGTAGGTCCTATTTCATGTACCCAGAAGCTAAGCAGTTAACATGAGCCCCCACACTCAGAATCAGCCACATTGGTGTAATTTCGGCTATTACCCTCCTGGAATTATTCATAATTTTAGGTGTGATCTGTGGTTTCTTTTTGAAACGTTATGGGACAAAATACATGGGACAGATATAGGGAGCCTGGACCTGCCTCCTGCTGACTCCTTCAATTCAGTTCAGTTCAGTCCAGTCACTCAGTCGTGTCCGACTCTTTGCGACCCCATGAATCACAGCACGCCAGGCCTCCCTGTCCATCACCAACTCCCAGAGTTCACTCAGACTCATGTCCATAGAGTCGGTGATGCCATCCAGCCATCTCATTCTCTGTCATCCCCTTCTTTTCCTGCCCCCAATCCCTCCCAGCATCAGTCTTTTCCAGAGAGTCAACTCTCCACATGAGGTGGCCAAAGTATTGGAGTTTCAGCTTTAGCATCAGTCCTTCCAATGAACACCCAGGACTGATCTCCTTTAGAATGGACTGCTTGGATCTCCTTGCAGTCTAAGGGACTCTCAAGAGTCTTCTCCAACACCACAGTTCAAAAGCATCAATTCTTCAGTGGTCAGCTTTCTTCACAATCCAACTCTCACATCCATACATGACCACGGGAAAAACCATAGCCTTGACTAGACTCCTTACTACCTGGAAATGGCTTGGCCACCCACCCACCACCTTTCCCACAGCCAGATGCTCCTCTTAGCCCTGAAATTGGACAATAACCAGCTGGAGTCTGAGGGGAAAGGGGGCCTTCATTCTGCTACCAACCTTTGCCCTCATAGGGTGTGCACTCCAGAGCATCTTGGATGGAGTCTGGCAGCAGCATGGCTGGCAGGTGCAAGGCTGTCTTAGAGGAGGCAACCTCATGCCCACTCCCCATCCAGCTGTGCAAAGCGTCCAGGAGTGGAGGTTTAAAGACCATTGGGGGTTGCAGGCACCCCCCTGTGGATTGTGATGGCTGTACCACGTGTAGGTGAGATGCCTGGCTCTGAACCGTGTGGGTCTGGAGGCTGCAGAACCTGGCAGCTGACTGCCTGAGCAAGAAAACCCCTGAATCCTAGAATAGGGCATCCATGCAAATGCGAGGGTCTACGCTCACTACTGAGTGACACCATTCCTAGAGAGCACTATCTGGGCAGGCTCCACATTTGAGGAATCTTCTCTTATTCCTTTCAATCTTCTTGAGTCTAGTTTTACTGAATTCTGGTCTGCTCCAGCACAAGCTTTGTGTTTGAAGACCAGCTAGGGAAAATGACATAAGTTCGCTCTAAACCTTGAAACCTAGCATTGCATGGAAACATTCGTGCTAGTAAGTTAACTTTTTATTTTTCTTTGCTTGAAACAACGTTGAATAGAAAAAAAAAAAACATGGGAGGTCAAGACTGGAAGATGGAAGAAAGCTTGTATCTTAGCTTTTGTCACATTTCCTCTTCTGAACAAGAACTTTCATTTTCATTTTGTACTTTGCCCTGCAAATTATGTAGTTGGAAGAGTCAACAGTGAAGAAGAGGTTGAAGAGAAAGGAGAGGAGAGCATGAATTCATTGTGTAAGATCCCTGCAAAAGTTGGGAGGTATGAGAGGACTGGCCAAGGCAGAAGAAGAAAGGGGGCTTTATACTGATACATGCCCCATAACTGAAGAGCTGAGTCAGGAACTGGATTTAGAGGGTCCAATATAGCCATTCAGAAATAAATTCTAAATCGTCAAATAAATGGGAAATTAAAAAACTAGAATTATGTAATTTGTTTAGAAAATTGAAGAAGAAAATGCTGTCTTTGGAAGAATTAAACATTCTTACATTGACCAAAGAAACAGCATGAAACAAAGTATTTCCTCATATTTTACTTACCTATCTTTATTTTGGAAATATTTCACAAAATTAAAATCACTTAAAACGATTAGTGATACAAACAGAACAAAGGGAACCTAGAAGGAGCATAGGGATTATATTTTACAAGCATTTAGACAGACTAATTACTTATTAGCTTACTCCATTTAAGTTCAATAAAAGAAACATTCCCAAGAGTCGGATTCATTAATTACTAAAATTAGATATTATCAAATGAAGTAAAATTTATTTTAATCAAGAAACTCTCAGAGGGAATAAATATATTTTCACCTGACAGGGATTTTTTTCTTTATACACAATTCTCTCAAATTGAATTTCAGGCCATATTAGTATAATTTACTGAATGTTCGTGTTTACTAACTGTTTAGTATTAAGACCATTATGATTTTAGAGAAACTTTTTATCCACTTGTCCCATTTAGGCTACTGACTTTGTTGTGAAGCTCCTTGTAATAGGTTCTTTAAGGTTTTCTTATAATATATAAATAAATCAGAAGACCATAGCTCTTTATTGTACAATACATCTCAATTTCACAGTTTATAAAAATCAGAGATTCTTAAACTTTTATCTGAGATTCAAATCACTATATATGGATAGGGACTCAGGAATGTGCATTACTTAAAGCATGTTAAGTGCTTGAAGTGACATGCAAAACATTCCTTAAGAAACACTGAGGCAAACATTCCCTATGTATTTACTAAACTATGCTTAAGTATTTAAACTGCAGGGTTTTTTGCTGTGTTTGTTGTTTGTTTTAAATATAGATTATCCTGGACTTTCATTTCTCAGTTTGCAGTTGGTAGGCTTCTTGTATAAAAATAAATTACCTGTAAACTTTGTCTATATTTACTGCTATAGGAAACACATACAAACACATACACCATAAACACATACACCATAAACACAATCAACTAAAATTATGATTAGTTTGATAGTTTCTATGAACATATAGTTGTAAAATACATGTGTGTAAAAGGTGTGATTGAATCCATAGTAAAACTGTGTACAAGATACAGCAAGGTACCACCTCACACCTGTCAGAATGGCCATCATTAGAAATCTACAAATAACAAATGCTGGAGAGTGTGTGGAGAAAAGCAAACTCTCCCACACTGTTGGTGGGAATGTAAGTTGGTTCAACCATTGTGGAAAACAGTCTGGAGGGGCCTTTAAAAAATAAAAGTAGAACTACCAGATGACCCTCAATCCTACTCCTGGGCATATATCCACAGAAAACAACAATTCAAAAAGATACATGCACTGCAATGTTCACTGTAGCACTATTTACAATAGTCAAGATATGGAAGCAATCTGTTAATAAACGTCTACCAATAGAGGAATGAATAAAGAATATATGATGTGTTTGCACACACATATACAAAATGGAGTACTACTCAGCAATTAAAGAGTGAAATAATGCCCTTTGCAGCAACATGGATGCAATTAGAAATTATCATATTGAATCAGACAAAGACAAATATATATTACTTATATCATATTTAAGCAATATAAAATATGACACAAATGAACTTATCTATGAACTAGAAATAGAATCATAGGCATGGAGAATAGACTGATGGTTGTCAAAGAGGAGGTGGGTGGGAAAGGGTGAATGGGGATTTGAGATAAGCATATGCAAACTGGTTTATTTAGAATGAACAAACAACAAGGTCTTACCATATAGCTGCTGCTGCTGCTAAGTCACTTCAGTCGTGTCCGACTCTGTGTGACCCCATAGACGGAAGCCCACCAGGCTCCCCAGTCCCTGGGATTCTCCAGGCAAGAACACCATATAGCACAGAGAACTAAATTCAATATCCTATGATAAACCGTAATAGAAAATAATATGAAAAGAATAATATGAATAACAAGAATATGTATAGCTGAGTTACTTTTCTGAACAGCTGTAATTAACACAATGTTGTAATTCAACTACATTTCAATAAAAAAGTTGTCAATCACAAATCTGAAAAAAATTATAGAGTAATAATCATATAATAAGCAGGAAATGTTCTTCCAGAATATCCATGACAATTATTTAGGAGGCTTAGTTGTATAATGTAAATATTCCTTAATCCCCTACCAGCTATGTGACTACTTGACTAATAATGAGACATAATCAAATAGCTACACTCCTCTTTTTTTTTAATTTATTATTTTTTAAATTTTAATTGAAGGCTAATTACTTTACAATACTGTATTGGTTTTGCCATACATTGATTTGAATCCCCATCTTGAATCCCCCTCCCATTTCCCTCCCAATCCCATCCCTCTGGGTCATCCCAGTGCACCAGCCCCAAGCATCCTGTATCATGCATCGAACCTGGACTGGAGATTCGTTTCACATATAACATACATATTTCAATGCCATTCTCCCAAATCATCCCACCCTCGCCCTCTCCCACAGAGTCCAAAAGACTGTTCTATATATCTGTGTCTCTTTTGCTGTCTAGTATCAAAGAGTCGGACACGACTGAGCGATTGAACTGAACTGATACAAGGTTATTGTTACCATTTTTCTAAATTCCATATATATGTGTTAGTATACTGTATTGGTGTTTTTCTTTCTGGCTTACTTCACTCTGTATAATAGGCTCCAGTTCCATCCACCTCATTAGAACTGATTCAAATGTATTCTTTTTAATGGCTGAGTAATACTCCATTGTGTATATGTACCACAGTTTTCTTATCCATTTGTCTGCTGATGGACATCTAGGTTGCTTCCATGTCCTGGCTATTATAAACAGTGCTGCGATGAACTTTGGGGTACATGTGTCTCTTTCAATTCTGGTTTCCTCGGTGTGTATGCCCAGGAGTGCGATTGCTGGGTCGTATGGCAGTTCTATTTCCAGTTTTTTAAGGAATCTCCACACTGTTCTCCATAGTGGCTGTACTAGTTTGCATTCCCACCAACAGTGTAAGAGGGTTCCCTTTTCTCCACACCCTCTCCAGCATTTATTGCTTACAGGCTTTTGGATAGCAGCCATTCTGACTGACGTGAAATGGTACCTCATTGTAGTTTTGATTTGCATTTCTCTGATAATGAGTGATGTTGAACATCTTTTCATGTATTTGTTAGCCATCTGCATTTCTTCTTTGGAGAAATGTCTGTTTAGTTCTTTGTTCCATTTTTTGATTGGGTCATTTATTTTTCTTGAATTGAGCTGCAGGAGTTGCTTGTATATTTTTGAGATTAATTCTTTGTCCATTGATTCATTTGCTATTATTTTGTCCCATTCTGAAGGTTGTCTTTTCATCTTGCTTATAGTTTCTTTTGTTGTGAAGAAGGTTTTAATTTTAATTAGGTCCCATTTGTTTATTTTTGCTTTTATTTCCAATATTCTGGGAGGTTACCCTCCTCTATCTTGGCTACATTTTTGCAGTTTGTCTGTTTAGAACCAACCACTATCCTTACAGTTATATTAGACCCAACTTCTATTATTACAGATGAGCTACTGCTGATGTAACTGCTGACCAATCATCTTCTGTTTCAGAACCAATTGTTTATTCATTCAATAACATTTATGGACAAGCTACCATCACCTAGAAAAATGAGGATACAGATGTTTCTCTCCTCATAGGACTTGTATTCTAGTGGGGTAAATATATAGTAAATGAGTAAATACTTGATATACATAAGTGTTATATAAAAAGTAAAATACAGGTAAGCAGTAGAGAATTGTGGGGATGTAGGGAGTTCTTTCGGAGAAGGCAATGGCAAGCCACTCCAGCCCTCTTGCCTAGAAAATCCCATGGATGGAGGAGCCAGGTAGGCTGCAGTCCATGGGGTCACTAAGGGTCGGACATGACTGAGCTACTTCACTTTCACTTTTCACTTTCACACATTGGAGAAGGAAATGGCAACCCACTCCAGTGTTCTTGCCTGGAGAATCCCAGGGAGGGGGGAGTCTGGTGGGCTTCTGTCTATGGGATCACACAGAGTCGGACACGACTGAAGTGACTTAGCAGCAGCAGGGAGTTCTTTTAGACTGGGTGAGATTAAGTTCTTGCAGATGGAGTGACATTCAAGCCAATACTTAAATAAAATGAGAGAGCAAAGCAGAGTGTTGCAGAAGTGGAATCCTATAGTTTGCAATTTTTTGAGTCTGGTTTATTGCATTAACATTATGCATTTCAGATTCATTCATATTATTAACTATATGAGTAATTCATTTCATTTTTATGATTGCTGAGCAGCACTCCAGTGAATAGAGACTTCAGTTTGTTTTCTTTGATTCCCTAACCATGAAACATTTGTGTTGTTTCTTCTTTGGGTAATTATGAATAAAGTTGCTATATATACAATCACAGATAGGCTTTTCAGTGAACATAAATTTTCACTTGACTTGAGCAGTCCTCTGTGAGAGGAATTGCTAGATCATATGGTAAGCATATACTTAACTTTATAAGATATTGGCACACTGTCCAACGTGGCTATACCATTTTGCTTTCTAACCAGCAGTGTACGAGAACTCCAGTTGTCCTATGTATATTGCAGCTCTTATATTTTCTTTTTTTCTTTTTTTTTTACTTAAGCTCCTCTAATAAGCGTATGAAAGTGAAAGTTAGTTGCACAGTTGGGTCTGACTCTTTGCGATTCCATGGACTGCAGCCTGTCCCACTCCTCTGTCCATGGAATTCTACAGGCAAGAGTACTGGAGTGTGTTGCCATTGCCTTCACCAGGTGATCTTCCTGACCCAGAGATCAGTCAGGAGACTGGGTCTCCTTTCTTGCAGGCAGACTCTTTATTGACTGAGCCACCAGGGAAGCCCCCTAATAAGTGTGTGGTGGTATCTTATTCTGTTTTCAGTGGTGTTTCCTACTGACTAATGACGTTCAGTCTTCTATCATGTGACATCCTGTATCTTCTTCAGTAAAAGGTCTCCATAAGTGCCTACCCGCTTTCATTTGGCTCATCATTAACAAATATTGAAATTTCTAAATGTATTATAGAAATTTTTCCAGGCTACCACATAACACTGAGCAGAGTTCCATGTGCTGTATAGGAGGTCCTTATTGGCTATCCATTTTAAATATAGCAGTGTGTACATGTTCATACCAAACTCCCTAACTATCCTGTCACCCATCTTTCCCCCTGGCAATGATAAGTTCCATTTCTCTAAGTCTGTGAGTCTGTTTCTGTTTTGTAAGTTCATTTGTATCATTTCTTTTTAAATTCCACATATATGGGATGTCCTACAATATTTCTCCTTCTCTAACATACTTGACTCAGTATGACAATCCATAGGATCATCATGTTGCTGCAAACGGCATTTCACTCTTTTTAATGGCTAAGCAGTATTCCATTACATATATGTACCAAATCTTCTTTATCCATTCCTCTGGTGATGGATATTTAGGTTGCCTGCTGTGTAAACAGTGCTATGATAAAAACTTGGATGCATGTATCCTGTTGGATTGTGTTTTTCTCACAATAGGGTATTTATGAATATTTTCTCCCAGTCTGTAGTTTGTTTTTAACTTCTTTTGAAAATGTCATTGAAACATTTCAGGTTTGGTTTTTTTTTTTTACTCATTGAATAAATTTGACATGTCTGTTATGCAGGTCAGGAAGCAAGAGTTAGAACTGGACATGGAACAACTGACTGGTTACAAATAGGTAAAGGAGTAAGTCAAGGTTGTAAATTGTCATCCTGCTTATTTAACTTATATGCAGAGTACATCATAAGGAATGATGGGCTGGAAGAAGCACAAGCTGGAATCAAGATTGCTGGGAGAAATATCAATAACCTCAGATATGCAGATGACACCCTCATGGCAGAAAGTGAAGAGGAACTCAAAAGCCTCTTGATGAAAGTGAAAGAGGGGAGTGAAAAGGTTGGCTTGAAGCTCAACATTCAGAAAACAAAGATCATGGCATCTGGTCCCATCACTTCATGGGAAATAGAAGGGGAAACAGTGTCAGACTTTATTTTTTGGGGCTCCAAAATCACTGCGGATGCTGATTGCAGCCATGAAATTAAAAGACGCTTACTCCTTGGAAGGAAAGTTATGACCAATATAGATAGTATATTAAAAAGCAGAGACATTACTTTGCCAACCAAGGTCCGTCTAGTCAAGGCTATGGTTTTTCCCGTGGTCATGTATGGATGTGAGAGTTGGACTGTGAAGAAAGCTGATCGCCGAAGAATCGATGCTTTTGAACTGTGGTGTTGGAGAAGACTCTTGAGAGTCCCTTGGACTGCAAGGAGATCCAACCAGTCCATTCTAGAGGAGATCAATCCTGGGTGTTCATTGGAGGGACTGATGCTAAAGCTGAAACTGCAATACTTTGGCCACCTCATGCGACGAGTTGACTCACTGGAAAAGACTCTGATGCTGGGAAAGGTTGGGGGCGGGAGGAGAAGGGGACGACAGAGAGTGAGATGGGTGGATGGCATCACTGATTCGATGGACTTGAGTTTGGGTGAACTCTGGGAGTTGGTGATGGACAGGGAGGCCTGGTGTGCTGTGATTCATAGGGTCGCAAGGAGTCAGACACGACTGAGTGACTGAATTGAATTGAACTGATAGCCATACTGCCCTCAGTTCAGTTCAGTTGTTCAGTCGTGTCCGACTCTTTGCTACCCCATGAACCACAGCACGCCAGGCCTCCCTGTTCATCACAAACTCCTATAGTCCACGCAAACCCATGTCCATTGAGTCAGTGATGCCATCCAACCATCTCATCCTTTGTTGTCCCCTTCTCCTCCTGCCATCAATCTTTCCCAGCATCAGGGTCTTTTCAAAAGAGTCAGCTCTTCACATTAGTTAACCAAAGTATTGGAGTTTCAGCTTCAACATCAGTCCTTCCAATGAACACCCAGGACTGATATCCTTTAGAATGGGCTGGTTGGATCTCCTTGCAGTCCAAGGGACTCTCAAGAGTCTTCTCCAACACCACAGTTCAAAAGCATCAATTCTTTGGTGCTCAGCTTTCTTGATAGTCCAACTCTCATTTCTAAAGGAGATCAATCCTGGGTGTTCATTGGAAGGACTGATGCTAAAGCTGAAACTGCAATACTTTGGCCACCTCATGCGACGAGTTGACTCGCTGGAAAAGACTCTGATTCTGGGAAAGGTTGGGGGTGGGAGGAGAAGGGGACGACAGAGAATGAGATGGCTGGATGGCATCACCGACTCTGTGGACATGAGTTTGAGTGAACTCTGGGAGTCGGTGATGGACAGGGAGGCCTGGCGCGCTGTGATCCATGGGGTTGCGGAGAGTCGGACATGACTGAGCAATTGAACTGAACTGAACTGAACTAGGTTGGTCATAACTTTCCTTCTAAAGAGTAAGCATCTTTTAAGTTCATGGCTTCAGTCACCATCTGCAGTGATTTTGGAGCCCAGAAAAATAAAGTCAATCACTGTTTCCACTGTTTCCCCATCTATTTGTCATGAAGTCATGGGACCAGATGGCATGATCTTAGTTTTCTGAATGTTGAGATTTAAGCCAACTTTTTCACTCACCTCTTTCACTTTCATCAAGAGGCTCTTTAGTTCTTCTTTACTTTCTGCCATAATGGTGGTGTCATCTGCGTATCTGAGGTTATTCATATTTCTTCTGGCAATCTTGATTCCAGCTTGTGCTTCTTCCAGCCCAGCGTTTCTCATGATGTACTCTGCATATAAGTTAAATAAGCAGGGTGACAATATACAGCCTTGACGTACTTTTCCTATTTGGAACCAGTCTATTGTTCCATGTCCAGTTCTAACTGTTGCTTCCTGACCTTCATAGAGGTTTCTCGAGAGGCAGGTCGGGTGGTCTGGTATTCCCATCTGTTTCAGAATTTTCCACATTTTATTGTGATACAGTCAAGGGCTTTGGCATAGTCAGTAAAGCAGAAATGTATATTTTTCTGTAAGTCTCTTGCTTTTTCAATTTTCTAGCGGATGTTGGCAATTTGATCTCTGGTTCCTCTGCCTTTTCTAAAACCAGCTTGAATATCTGGAAGTTCATGGTTCACGTATTGCTGAAGCCTGATTTGAAGAATTTTGAGTATTACTTTACTAAATGGGCCTAATCTTATCTGAGCAAATTTGACATGTAACATTGCATATGTTTGATGTATACACCATGCTACTTTAAGACATTTAAGTATAGTAATACAACTGCTGCTACAGGATAGTTATAATTATAATACAATATAATTGTCTATATTTATACTGTGCATTAGATGGCTTTATTTACTACTTCAGTTTTGATGATGCCAATTTTTTGTTTTTCTTTGATGAATCTGTTGAAGGCATTCTTCTTTGTTCTCATATTTTTCATTTTTATAATTCTTTTTTATTATTTCTTACAATTTTTATCCCTGTGCTAAAATTACTCATGCATGTTTTTCACTTTTTACACTAAAATATCTTATATATTAATCATGCATGCATGCTATGTCATTTCGACCCCATGGACTGTAGCCTACCATGCCCCTCTGTCCATGGGAATCTCCAGGCAAGAATACTGTAATGGGTTGCCATGCCTTTCTCCAAAGGATCTTCCCAGGCTAGGGATCGAAGCTGCATTTCTTATGTCTCCTGCATTATCAGGTAAGTTCTTTTTTTTTTCTTTTCACACACAAAGCTTTATTTTTTTAGATGTAATGCAAATAACCATATCTAATATTTATTTTCAGAAAACAAAAATAAATGCAAAACATGTTCTTTATCAGTAGCTCCATCTGGGAAGTCCATACATTAATCAAAACTATTTCATATTCTCTAGCTGATATTTTCACATCCTGCATCCTACTTAACATTGATGGTATTCCTTGCTTTGTTTCTTGAATGTGTGTTGCTTTTTCTTGTTTACTTGGGTATCTAATTTTTTGTTGTTGTTAAAAGTTGATGTTTTCTGTAGAGCCATGGAGACTAAGTGATAATACTAATTATTTCTGTGGGTACAACTCTTTTATGATAGCCTTTAATGTGGGCAGTTGAATCAATCTAATCAGGAATTGAGCTTCATTTGAGGTTTCTTATTTCTATCAGTTCTTATCAGTTACCCACAGGCATCATGTTCTTTTAGGGTCACCTTACGTTTTCCAGTGAGTTTTTCATGATATCAGCATCCCTACAGGGTAAGGTCTTTCCTTTGGGCTTGCTTTCAGCCCCATATCAGATGCTATTACTTGTCACTGTACGCTTGCTGGCCTGATGGTGGTGGTTGTAGTGAATACGCATGAGAGAGTATTTGTCTATTATTCTATTACCGATTTTAAGTATGTACTGCATCCTGTATCAGGTGGGGCTTCTTATTTATCTTGTCCCTCATCCAGAAGTAGAAGTTCTATAATAATCTGGATTCAAGACCTTTTCCTCTCCCTCCCTCCGTCTTTCTAAAACTCAGTTTTTCTTAACTAGTACCCCAGAATTGACTGAATTTGCTCTAATTAGTCAAGTGCCCCAGTGTTGACTGAATTTGCTTTGATTTTCCCACCATTAAAGCCTTTGAATAGAGGTAATGGAGGAGGATGAAGGTGAGGTCACTCATCCTCCCCCATGACATGTGGCCTTTGCACACATCTTCCCACCCCTGAACCACATGCAGATGACCCTCCTGGCTTCTTGCTATGCCCAGATCTTTCTCATAAGCACTAACTAGTTCACTGGGTGAGAGTCAAAAAGTCACTGAATTTCCATTGAGAATACAGGTGCCATGGGTTCTATTTTCTAATCAGTGCCGCAGTCAGCCTTCAGCAATTCTTTAAAAAAGACTAGCTGATTTACTGTTACAGATTCATATGATACCTGTCTGTTGTTTATCCCAAGGAATCAAGTATCTGTCTCCTCTTTGATATCTAGATTTTGAGTTAGTTGGAAGCCTTCCAACCATCAAAAATTGTGATTTGGTAGCTTATCTAAACTATGTTCTTATGTTAAGGATGAGAATAATGCATGCTTTTGCCTTCTATACCTGTATTAGTTTCCTAGATCTACTGCAAAAAAATTATTATAAACTTCATGTCTTAAAGAAGCAGAATTTTTTCTCTCACATTTCTGAGAACAGAAGTCCAATATCAAGGTGAGGGCATGGCCATGTTCCCTGTGAAATTTATAGGGGAGAATCCCTGTCTCTCCCAGCTTCTGGTAGTTCTGGTGTTCCTTGGTCTGTGGCAGCGTCATTCCAGTCTCTACCACCCTCTTCACATGGCTTCCCCTACATGACTTCCTCTGTATCCATTCTTCTGAGGACACCAGTCATTGGAATGAGGACCTCATCTAAATCCAGGATGATATCATCTCAAGGTTCTAAATGATGTCTGCAAAGATACCCTATTTCTAAATAATGTCACATTCTGAGGGTCTAGGGTGCATGGATATGGGGGAGTCACTACCCAAGCCACTACATTATAATCAGAAACTTGGACTAGATATAGAATATTGATAAGTGATTGCAATTTCTTCATAAGAACAGAATGTATGTTTTTGACTAATTAGTTCTATGATAAAGTTATTTATGCTAGAAATCTCTGATGCTGCCTCATTTCATTTTACTTTCTTAGCAATTATCAATTAAGGAAGTAGCACATAGCAGACATTATAATACTATACTAAATGTTTTGTTTACTTTCACTGGGCTTGATTTTTCTCCTTAAAAAATTCTGTAAATTTCTCTTATCATATTACATATATTTTCTATAGTTTTGCTTAAAACGTAAGACGACTCAATGATATTTCCTATTGAGGAAAGATTTATCTTTTCACAACAGTGGAAAACATAGTCTTTCTTAATGCTTGTTGTTTTGATTTTAGACATGGATAATATAGATAATATAGTTGACTCAATGGCCATGAATTTGAGCAAACTCAAGGAGATAGCAAAGGACAGGGAAGCCTGGCATGCTACTGTCCATGGGATTACCTAGAGTTGGACATGACTTAGCAAGTGAACAACAAATATCCTTCTTATCAGCAGGTTCTGTGTCCTCAGACTCAAATAAACATGGATTCAAAATATTCAGAAAAAAATAATTCTGAAAATTCTAAAAAAAAAAAAAAAAAACTATGTACATAGCATTTATATTGTATTAACAACACTTATTATGTAACCAATGTAGAGATGATTTAAAGTTCATGGGACGATGTGTGTAGGTTATTATGTGAATAGTACACCATTTTATCTATTTATCTATCTATTTTATGAAAAGGCATTCTAAATATAGCAGTGTCCAAACACCCAATCTATCCTTCCCCTCTGCCACATGACCCCGCCCGCCCCCACCAGTAACCATATGTTCATTCTCTAAGTCTGTGAGTCATTTTCTGTTTTGTAAATAAGTTCATTTGTATCATTCTTTTTAGATTCTGCATATAAGTAATATCATATAATATGTCTTTCTGAATTACTTCACTTAGTATGGTCATCTCCATGTCCATCCTTTTTGCTGCAAATGGCATTATTTCACAATTTTTAATGACTTGAGTGATATTCCATTGTAAGTATGTACCACATCTTCCTTATACACTCATCTGTTAATGGGCATTTAAGTTGCTTACATGTCTTTGCTAGTGTAAACAATGCTGCAATGACCACTGGGGTACATGTATCATTTCAAATCAAGTCTTTCTCTAGATATTTGCCTAAGAGTGGGATTGCTGGATCATATGGTACTTCTAGTTTTAGATTTTTTTTTTAAGGAAATCCATATTGTTCTCCATAGTAGTTGTACCAATTTACATTCCCAACAACAAAGTAAAGGGTTTTCTTTTCTCCCAACCCACTCCAGCTTTTCCTGTTGGCAGATGTTTTGATGACAGATATTCTGACTGATGTGAAGTGATATCTCCTTGTACTAATAGTTTTGATTTGCATTTCTATAATAATTATAGAGATGTTGAGCATCTTTTCATGTGCCTCTTTAACACCTGTATGTCTTCTTTGGAGAAATACCTGTTTAGATCCTCTTGCCTATTTTTTGATTGGGCTGGTAGTTTGTTTGCTTTTTATGTTGAGCTGTTTGTAAATTTTGGAGACTAATCCCTTTTTCCACTATACTCAATGGTGAAAAGCTGAAAGCATTTCCTCTAAGATCAGGAATGTGATGAGGATGTAAACTCTTGCCACTTTTATTCAAATTTTATTCCCAGGCACATCAAGGAGGAAAAGAAATAAAAGGAATCCAGATTGGAAAACAAGAAGTAAAACTGTATGCAAATAACATGATATTATGTATAGGAAATCCTAAAGATTCTACCAGAAAATCACTAGAGCTCATTAACTAATTCAGTAAAAAAAAAAAAAAATATATATATATATAAAATAAAGTTGAAGGATAAAAAATTAATACACAGAAATCAGTTGCATTCCTACACTATCAATGAAAGGTCCAGAAAGAGAAATTAAAGAAATAATTCCATTTACCATTGCATTAAAAAAAAAAAAAAAAACTAGGACTAAACGAACTTAAGAAGGCAAAAGACCTATACTCTGAAAACTATAAGATGCTGATGAAAGAGACCAAAGGGAACACAAACAGATGGAAAGATATACCATGTTCTTGGATTGAAAGAGTCAATATTGTCAAAATGACTATATAATCCAAGACAATCTAGAGATTCATGTCATTCTTATCAAATTACCAATGGTATTTTTCATAGAACTAGAACAAAAAAATCTTAAAACCTGTATGGAGACACAAAAGAACTTGGATAGCCAAAGCAGTATTGAGGAAGAAAAATGGAGTTGGAGAGATCAGGCACCCTGACTTCAGACTATACTACCAAGCTACTGTAATCAAAACAGTGTGGCACTGACCAAAAACAAACAAACAGAAATATAACTCAATGAGACAGGACAGGAAGCCCTGAAATAAACCCACACAGCTGTGACCAATTAATCCAAGACAAAGGAGGCAAGAATATACAATAGAGAAAATACAGTCTCTTCATTAAGTAGGGCTAGGAAAATTGGACAGATACATGTAAAAGAATGAAATTAATCATTCTTTAATATCATATACAAAAATGAACTCAAAATGGGTTAAAGACCTAAAAATAAACCCAGATACTATTAAACTCAGGGGAAATCACAGGCCAAACACTTTTTGACATAAATTACAGAAATATCTTTTTCAGTACATCTCCCAGTGTAATGGAAATAAAAACACCATTTTAAATAAGGCACTTGAGCATCCTTAGATTTTTATATCCATTGGGGGTTCTAGAATAGAACAGAAATAGGGTGATGGAATAAAACTTTTGTTTTCATCCATCCAAAATTAAATCACCTCAGAATAGACAATTATATGTTACTGTAATAAGTTTCTGATGAATTTATCATTGGTTCCCAATCAATTATGAAAGTAGCTTTTCTTTATATCAATATAAAATATCTACAACAAGATGATACATAATGCTGAAACCATTAAAAATAAAAAATCAATCTCTCAATGGTATATGTGAAAATAAGGGCAAAATTGGTTGGCATATGGTATATTAACAAAATATCAATCTTGTCATTTTGACTGTGGGTAAACTTCATCAAACCCAGAATGTTTTAAGTCAGCCTAGTATGCAGTATTAAGTAAAGTACTGTCACATATAAAACATTAAACTGCGTATAAAATGTGATGAGGTTTCAATCAGTTAAAGTATAATTTTTCGAACAAATCAACAAAAAGCAGAAATAGACTTAGATACACAGAACAAACAGGTGGTTTCCAGGGAGGAGGAGAGGCTGAGTGAAACAGGTGAGAGAGATTAAGAGGTACAAATTTCCAGTTATAAAATATATAAGTCATGGGAATATAATGTACAGAATGGGGAACATAGATAATAATATTATATATATAGCTAATTACCTTTGGTGATGGATGATAACTGGTCTTATGGTGATCATTCTGTAATTTATAAAAATATAAAATCTCTATGTAGGATACCTGAAATTAATGTAATATGGTAAGTCATTGTACTTTTATTATAAAAGTGCAGTCACTTTTACATGTGAAAAATATTTTCTTATAAGTGGAAATGTAAAAAAGATTATATTAAATGCCTGAATAAAACAAATGCATGGGTCAAAGTGAGGTATGAATTAGATGACTGACTTTTAAGAGAACTTTATTATTATTATTATTATTATTGAAGAGGCTATTAGGAAGGGTCTGTATGCTGGCTCAGACTGAGGGTGGTAAGAATTCAGGAACCTGGGGAAGGAGAAAATCTTAACCAAAGTTTGGATAATAAACATTTTATTCTGATTAATCAGTGGGGACCAAACAGTTCAGCTAATTATTTATGAGGCAATACATGGAGATTTGGAGGGTCAGTGTCTAGCCTTGTCATAGGTACACAAGGGTAGAGACCCACGAATCTCACATAAGTCATACAGGGAAGGGTGGTTCTGTGTAGTAAGCCATTTCCTGGAACACCATTTCCTGGAACACAGGATTGTGAGAGAATGTCTTAGCGTGTTCTGTTTTCTAGCATCAGAGGGCTTGGGTAAAGTTCAATATGGCCATTGGAAAAACAGAATAGAGGGTCTAAATTAGGGAAGAGAGGTCTAGCTTCATACATTCTAAGAGAACTTTATTTTTTTTTTAATTTATTTATTTTAATTGGAGGCTAATTACATTATTATATTGGTTTTGCCATACATTGACATGAATCTGCCCCGGGAGTACATATGTTCCCCATCTTGAATCCCCTATCCACTTCCCTCCCCATCCCATCCCTCTGGTTCATCCCAGTACACCAGCCCCGAGCATCTTGTATCATGCATCGAACTTGGACTGGCGATTCATTTCACATATGATAATATACATGTTTCAATGCCATTCTCCCAAATCATCCCACCCTCATCCTTTCCCACAGAGTTTAACATTTATTATACCTTATTCTATGTGATGGCTAATGTGTGTCTTTGTTTCTGCTTTCTGCCACTTACTTATCTTAGAATCTGCACATTAAATCAGAAAATAACTGGATATATTACTTAAGGGACTACCTATTATCCATGATAATGCACCATGAATATCATAAATAATCAACCTATATGGAACTGAATTTTCCTCCTATAATATTAAAGATGGTAAGCTGCTGCTGCTGCTAAGTCACTTCAGTCGTGTCCGACTCTGTGCGACCCCACAGATGGCAGACCACCAGGCTTCCCTGTACCTGGGATTCTCCAGGCAAGAACACTGGAGTGCATTGCCATTTCCTTCTCCAATGCATGAAAGTGAAAAGTGAAAGTGAAAGTGAAGTCGTGTCTGACTCTTAGAGACCCCATGGACTGAAGCCTACCAGGCTGCTCCGTCCATGGGATTTTCTGGGCAAGAGGACTGGAGTGGGTTGCCATTGCCTTCTCCAAAAGATGGTAAGCTAAGGTGTCTTAATGCTGTCAGCATTAGTTTCATAATAAAGGGGGCAAAACATAACTCAAAGTCAAAGCATATCTTTTTTTAATTGTAAAGATACTGCCAAATGTATTTCAAAATATTTAAATTGTCCACAGAGACTGTGATGGCATGAAGCAGTACAGATGTATTTTCTTTGAAACTTTCGTCTTGACTCTCATATTTTTTAATCACATAGTTACTAAATTTTTTTAGAACTAGTTATTAGAGAGTAACTAGGTCACATAGCAGAGTATTTACATCCCTTATTTCAGTTCAGTTCAGTCGCTCAGTCGTGTCCGACTCTTTGCGACCCCATGAACCACAGCATGCCAGGCCTCCCTGTCCATCACCAACTCCCGGAGTTCACTCAAACTCATGTCCATCGAGTCGGTGATGCCATCCAGCCATCTCAGATACATGGCAAAATAATTTTGCTGTACAAAAGATCATAGGGTGTGTCATGTCTTATATATTAGCCTTGAAGATATCTGGCTTCCTATCAAAATCCTGACCCAAATTTTTGATCCAAAGTCCTAAGTAAACCAACCAATTTTGACTTTAGATTAATAACATATATGCTAATCTTGGATGCTAAAGTCTATTGGAGTTTTCGGAACTTTGTACTCTCTGTCACTATTGACTAGCATAATAACATTGACAACTATGTCAAATATGGTACAAAAACTTGTGCTTAAGAAGGCAAAGAAGGGTAAATCCATCTCCATAAAATATTTCTAAGAGGATGTTTTCTAAGTGATCTTTTTGAATTAATTAAAGGAAATACCTGATCACATTTATGCAGTACCAGAAACTTAAAATAACTATTATATCTTCAAAAGTCAAGAGATAATTCAATAGATCTCTCGCTGGGGAACAAGCCTCATTTGATGTTGATCATCGGTCTTATGTTGTTCATCTTCAGTTAAAGACAGAAGGTGATTCAGGTGAACCCACAGATCATTGATTTCACATGTTCTCACACAAGTACTTGTAACACTGTACTTAAAAAGGATAATGAAGATGAAAAATCAATAACTAATGCCTTGGCCTATTCTACAGGCCCAGGGATTAGACTGCATCCTCTTCCCTAACAGGAGCAAATTATGCTAGTTTAATTAAATAAATTTGAATAATAAACTAGGTAGCTTTACTACCTAGTAAAGATCCTGAGAGTAGCATGTGGAAGTTAATACAGTGAAATGTAATATGACAATTTATCCAATTTCCAGTTTCCTCTACCATTCTTGTTCTTGAGGTGCCCACTATTTCAGTTACATACTAACAAGCATTGCTGTTGTTTAGTCACTAAGTCGTGTCCAACTCTTGCAACCCCATGGACTGTTGTCCACCAGGCTGCCCTTTCCATGGGATTTCCCAGGCAAGAATAGGGGGGTGGGTTGCCACTTCTTCCTCCAGGGGATCTTTCCAACCCAGGGATTGAAACTGTGAGATTAAAACTCTGACATACACACTCACATATTATTATGCCATTTTAACCAAAAGTCAGGGCACATGAAAAGCACTTTTCTGACATTTTTTATTTTATTTAATATAAGGTGAAGATTATAATATATTTTGAAGATTATTCTTCTTCTTTATAATTCTATCTAGGCAATTATCATATTTTAATAGCTGTGTAGTATTCTCTTGCATGAGTTCACAAAACTTCATTAAATTGATCCACTAGTCAATTAGTAATGTACATCCAGATAATTTGTAGAAATCTACTATAAACAGCACTGAAATTCACTTTCAGCTTTATAATATAGCACATTTGTAAGAGTATATAATTAAGATGCATTTTTGGAACAGAAAATAATGGATCAAAGTGAGGTAACATCTCAAAATTTGATAGGTATTACTAAATTTCTTATAAAGAAAATGTACAATTTTTAGTCTTAAAATATTATGACAATAAATGTCTGTGATCTTTCATCCAACCTAGAATATTGCCAGCATGTTTATCTTTTCCAGTGGTACATGGTTATGATATTTTTTCTATTTATTCTATTTACAAGTGACAGGGACAAGTGTAAAGTACTTAAAAGCCATTTGAATGTACTTTACCTTCTGGCTACAGAGGACTAACTTATGTAAGACAAATCCTACTAAAGCTAGAAAAAATAAATAAACCATATACACTTGAAAGCAGCAGAGATCTACCAAGACACTGAGGACTTAAGGAATGAAGACACTAGTGGGAAGAGACATGAAGAGAAGCGAGCCAAACATTTTTCGACATAAGGCAGGTGTCAAAGCTGCACTGAGTATGAAAAGACAAGCAGACCTTTCATTAGTCTCCAGGGTCAGGAGGAAAAGAATCAATTTCAGATCCTGAGGCAGTAGAAGGGACATGGCAAATACTTGAGACTTTCAGATGTGACAATTACACCCCAGGAATAGTGATGCATCAAAACAGACAAGTCTCAGAACCAAAACAAAGCTCCAAGTAAGTGCAATTCTTCTTTGGGCTGAGCTACACTTCCCTTTGGAGAAAGTGGTTATTCTTCAGAGTCACAAGTAATATCTGCACTTATTCCATATAAAAACAAGCATGCATTAAACAAGTTAATGGGCATATTAGGATTCAAATTTAAATTACTCAAAACTGAAAGAGCCTCCTGCTACTAAAACCCAATAAAGCATTTCACCCTCCTTTCTCACACTGGAAGTTCCTCTAGAATTTTTCGTGTTCCATATTCTAGAATAAAAGCTCATGCTAAGGATGTTCTGGTTGATTTGCTTTCACAAAAGCTACTAACATAGTACATTATCAAGGCAAATTAAAAGGCAAATATCTAATACTGCTTTGAAGAATCAGGAAAGTAGACAGAGGAGGTAATGTTCAAGTTAATGTTTAAGAAGCAGTACATCAACAGTTTCAGTTGTCCTCAGTATTTGGTTTTTGGAGGATGACTGGTAAGCATTTTAGATATTTTTATTAATTTAATTTTTACAACAACCCTTTGAGGTAGGTTTTTCAGATAAAGAAACACAGGCACTAGAAGTTCAAGTCACTTCCCCAAGGTGACATAAGCAGTAAAACTTACTTGAACAGTAAACAGCAGAACTTATCTCAGATTTCTTATGATGATTAAGTGCAATGTATATATAATAGTAACTGCTCAATAAAATGAATCATATATATTGTTACATGGTAAGAATCCTATTAAATCCTTTAATATTAATAAATTGATTCAAACATAAAATGTACACAATAAAGAGAAACAATTTTTGTTGTCCACATCTGTCACAAGCTCCCTATTTCCAGAGGTATTGTATATATTATTCTAAGTATCATTTGAAAATAATAAGAGATACCAGTATAACATAATGTTAAAAGCATGATCTCTTTGTAAATATTAGCTCTAGGTAAGTATTTTGAACTTTATAAGACATTATTTTTCTTCTTTGCAGCATGGTGATAACAATAGTACCAACTGCACTGTATCAAAAGGAAACACCTGCAGAGCACCTAACACAGTTGCTAACTAAAGTTAGGATTCAGTGAGTACTACTTATGAAGATACTTAGTTTCAGAAAAACAACATTTGTAAATATTGTACCCATCTTTATATCATATGTTCCAAACACTCTTTTTCATTTCAAGGAATTCTTTTCACAAAGTAAGTATTTCCATGAATATGTTCAACAAAAGAAGCTTTTTCTTGTGTTCCCTGCTGCTGCTGCTAAGTTGCTTCAGTCGTGTCCGACTCTGTGCGACCCTATAGACGGCAGCCCATCAGGCTCCCGCGTCCCTGGGATCCTCCAGGCAAGAATACTATAGTGGGTTGCCATTTCCTTCTCCAATGTGTGAAAGTGAAAGTAAAGTCGCTCAGTCGTGTCCAACTCCTAGCGACCCCATGGACTGCAGCCCACCAGGCTCCTCCGTCCATGGGATTTGCCAGGCAAGAGTACTGGAGTGGGTTGCCATTGCCTTCTCCGTTGTGTGTTCCCTAGGGGCACTGAAATGCCTATGAATTAGTTCAAGTGTCTTTTGTATATCAGCTCTTCCTGGGTTCTTGATGAAATCATTTACAAATGCACAGACAATGAAGGAAAAGCAACACTATTCATTTTCAGTCAGTTCAGTTCAGTTCAGTCGCTCAGTCGTGTCCGACTCTCCGCGACCCCATGAATCACAGCACGCCAGGCCTCCCTGTCCATCACCAACTCCTGGAGTTCACTCAAACTCATGTCCACAGAGTCGGTGATGCCATCCAGCCATCTCATTCTCTGTCGTCCCCTTCTCCTCCCGCCCCCAACCTTTCCCAGCATCAGAGTCTTTTCCAGTGAGTCAACTCGTCGCATCATTTTAAGAGTAATCAAAACATTTGGCATCATTATTTTACTATATCAAAGACCAATTTTATGGATGAAATGTATGGCTTCTAGGAGATTTGAAATCAATAGTGAAATGATAAGGAATTTATGAAATGATTTACATACTGTGTTATTCAATACATTACTGAACTTATTACATGTTAATATACATATATATCACACATAACAATGAAACCAGAATAACAACTTACATGCCCCAAAGAGAGGAGGAATAAATAAATTTCATATAATCTTTAATGTTTTAAGTGATTATGAATGTCTAGTAGAAGGAATCAGTGGTGAATTTCATGTGGATGATGAGAAACAGAGGTTCTGAGAAATTTCTAACCAATTTGCAAGCTAAATGAATTTGAGGTTGGAGATCAAGAGTTCTATGTGGGATACATAAGTAAAGCTGAATAGATTACTCAGAAATTAGAAAATAAGGTCTAGGCTGGGAAGGAAATTCATGTTGTCAGCACATAAAGGATAATTAAAACCATAGGTATGGATGAGAAAAAACAGGAAACTAGTCTTTAGCTCACCAAGAGAAGATGGTCAAGAAGACTTGAAGAACCTTAATTTATTAAAAAGTTGAAGGTCACAAGATATTTGATTCACTTGTCCTGTTATTATTCACAAAATAAAATAGAGTCTTGTACTGAATATTTGTGTATGGTTTCTAAAGTCTTTTCCCTGTTCCTGCCTGGCATAAGTTTACCAGTTTGCCTCGGGGGGACTGGTACATTATTAATACATATTAATATATGTTTCATATGTGCTTTAAACCCCTTATTTCTTCCCTATGAGAATGTTCTGGGCAGTACTTTAAGAGATAAATAAATACATGATACATTCCAAGCTTGCAAATTCTCTATACCCCTTATCCTGTTTGAAATTTCTTGCCCAGGACTGGTTGCTCACATCTCTCATCTTTGGTTTTCTACAGGGACTCTTTGTGCTGAGCCCATGGACCGAAGCTTTCACTTATACTCTCTGCCTGCCTTTCATCACTGTTGTTGCCCCAGCCACTAATTTTTCAGAATAAGTGAGCTCTCCAGAGTGACCTTTCAATATCAAAACTTCTACGTTTTAATCTTCTTAATCTTTCTTAAACTTAACAAAAGCCAAAGACAACATATTGGGATTTTAAAAATACTATTGAGGGCAGAGAGAAGAAAAAAGGGAGGGCCCCGTGTTGATGCAGCCTGCCCCCAAATCCTCTATACTCATTCTGTTCACTTAAGTTGCAGCCTCGGTTCTCCTGTGAGACTTAATTAACTTACCCACTCCCTCTGGCTGTGCTGTGTTTAGTCGCTCAGTCATGTCGAACTCTTTGCAACCCCATGGACTATAGCCCTCCAGGCTCCTCTATCCATGCAGATTCTCCAGGCAAGAATATTGGAGTGGGTTGCCATGCCCTCCTCCAGGGGATCTTCCCAAGCCAGGGATCAAATCCAGGTCTCCTGCACTGCAGGCATATTGTTTAAGCCACAAGGAAAGCGCCTCCCTCTGGCTGCCATCTCCAATATTTTCATCAGGGCTCATTCCTCTAAGTAACACAGTTTCTAAATTCTTAATACTTCCTTCCTTATTCACTCTCCAGGAAATCTCATTCTTGATGAATTTTTTATGTGGACCATCTTTAGTCTTTACTTTGTTACAATATTGCTTCTATTTTGTTTTGATTTTTTGGCTCCCAGGTATATGTGATCTCAGTTCCCTGACCAGGTACCGAATCCACACCCCCTGAATTAGAAGGTGAAGTCTTAACCACTGGACCACCAGGGAAGTCCCTCTTAATGATTTTTAAGAGTCTTTTTTAAACCATGATTTTTAGGAGAAAAGTTTCTTACAAGCAAAGAATAAAGACACATTGGGAAAATGTTATAAAATTACAAAATAGTATCAGAGGATTTTGCCTGCCATGTTATTTCTTATTTTGCTCTATCAGTGAAATTTTTTTGATTTTATTTTGTAAAAGAATTATTCATTTGCTGTATTCCATTTACTCATTTGGCTAATGATTTTTATTTTATTTTTTTACATAATCCATTGAATTCTGTGTTCCTCCTTTGAAGCTTTATGTGAGTTAACTAATTTAATTTTCATAACAAACACATTTGGCAAAGATGAAATTTAGGCCCAGATTAAATTTCCCCTGCTTATACATATTGATGCTTTCCAACTGTGGTACTGGAGAAGACTCTTGAGACTCCCTTGGACTGCAAAGAGATCAAAACAGTCAATCCTAAAGGAAATCAACCCTGAATATTCATTGGGAGGACTGATGCTAAAGCTGAAGCTATAATATTTTGGCCACTTGATGTGAAGAGCTGACTCATTGGAAAAGACCCTGATGCTAGGAAATATTGAGGGCAAAAGTAGAAGGGGGAAACAGAGGATGAGATGGTTGGATGGCATCACAGACTCAATGAACATGAGTTTGAGCAAATTCTGAGAGATATTGAAGGACAAAGAAGCCTGGCGTGCTGCAGTCCATTGCGTTGAGAGTCAGACTCAATGGAATGACAGAACAACAACAACAATGATTCATACAACTAGTGGTGATAAAATCAGGGTTCAATTCCTGGCCTCTGGCACCAGTGACCCAAAGGTGAACCACAATCTGCTGTTGCAAAGACAGTGACTGGTAGTAAAGTTGGGCAATTAGTTAGCAGGATGGTCTCATGTAAGACTAAACTTCATATCTGAGTAAATTACAGCCAACATTTCCAAAGCACATTCCCATGGCTGTTCACAGGTGTTATGAAGGGGGAAAGGGGTGCCTTATCAAATAAGTTTGAAAAACATGGAATTAGTAAGTACTGAAAAGCAGAGACATTACTTTGCCAACAAAGGTCCGTCTAGTCAAGGCTATGGTTTTTCCCATGGTCATGTATGGATGTGAGAGTTGGACTGTGAAGAAAGCTGATCGCTGAAGAATTGATGCTTTTGAACTGTGGTGTTGGAGAAGACTCTTGAGAGTCCCTTGGCCTGCAAGAAGATCCAACCAGTCCATTCTAGAGGAGATCAATCCTGGGTGTTCATTGGAAGGACTGATGCTAAAGCTGAAACTGCAATACTTTGGCCACCTCATGCGACGAGTTGACTCACTGGAAAAGACTCTCATGCTGGGAAAGGTTGGGGGTGGGAGGAGAAGGGTACGACCGAGAATGAGATGGCTGGATGACATCACCGACTCTGTGGACATGAGTTTGAGTGAACTCCGGGAGTTGGTGATGGACAGGGAGGCCTGGCGTGCTGTGATTCATGGGGTCGCGGAGAGTCGGACACGACTGAGCGACTGAACTGAACTGAACTGGAACAGTTTGTTTTCAGGTCTTTTCACACCTTTAACATAATAAAGTACATGTGACTCTAGTGGTAGGACCGCCACACATTGTTTTCCAGATATATTTCACAATGATACATACTTCTGGAAGAATATATATTAAGTAAGAGTATAGGCACCCATTTTCAAAAACTCTGATGTAAATTGTTCCTCTGTCTCAAGAAATTATTGCTTCTGGTCTCTGGAACAGAGTTTGAATAAGCTTCCAGTCTTGAGATAGAGATCTGACACTGAAATGGGAAGAAAGGAAGAGGGATTAAGGAAGAGACTCAGAAAACCTGTTGTGCATCAGCAGAAGAGGAGCTCAGACCCCAGACTCAGGAACAGTTATCAGAACCCAGGTCCCAGGTCCAGGGTCACACTGGCCTCAGATGCTGCTTGATGCTCAAAGTATAGAGCTGAGATCCTTGAAATTCTTATGATTCAAGTTAAAATCAATCATGACATCTGAGAATGAAGCTGTGCCTGAATATAGGTATCAAATAGTCTTTACCTATGGGATTTGCATTTTAAATAATATTAATAGATAGAGATTGTGCCTCCAATGTATTAGTCACAAATTATTTTATCAAGCTATAATCCCAGCTAACTAATAAATTTTATATTGGGAGTATTGTTCTGGGTCAGAATACCTTGCTTCCCAAGATACTAATGCTGATAGACATGGTGAAAGTGAACAGTAAAAGTGTCTCTTCTCTAAGCAAAGTATAGATGCACCTTTTTAAAGTAAACTATAAATTGGGATGCAAATCTAGAAATGGAAAGGAATAAAGATATGAGATGAAAAATTTATGTGAAAAGTAACAAATAAGGTGGACGCAATTCAAAGATTTCCTTTCAACAAAATTATTGAGCAAGACTGGTCCAAACCGCGGACAGTTTTACCATCTCCACAACTTGGAGGTAATAGCTGCATTAACCATCCAGGCTGGAGGGAGCCCCTTAGAAATTGTATGCCCTGTGCTTCTGCTCCCAGATAAACTAGTGTCTCCACGTTTACTTTCCCAAGATTGTTATATTAAAAAGAATGCAAAGGAAGAGAGAGTGCATCAAGGCATAAAAATTATTATGATACGAGATGTTATTTTATTATTTATTCAATTTTTCAGAGCTTCCAAATTCTCTTTAAATAGGATTATTAGGGTTTTAAGCGAACCTGATGACTAGCTTGTCTTCCATTCCCTTAGTTCTGAACTCATTAGTATACTGAAAATATTGCCTTATTATTATGAGAAGCCTTACAAGACAATATAGCATAGCCTATGATTGCTGGCTTCACTCTGCCTAAATCTGGAATATTAGCAGATTAGGAATTCTGAAGCCAGCAATCATAGGTGATGCGGAGTCAAGGCATAAAACTTGCTTCCTATAGACATGTGGCTTTTCTCTTAGTGCTTTGTTGATGTTATATAGGAATTCACATTAAACTCATTTCAAATCTCTTAATTTTTAAATTTATAATGTACATTTTTATTTTGTCAAATACCAACTGCTTTGTGTTGGGATTTTTAATTAACAAAGTGATTACATATCCATTATGTCTTGGGTGACTCTACCCAACATGTAAATCCATATATATTTTTGCATCGAAAGCTTTAATAATTTCACATGCTTATTTCATAATTGTACTTTTGCTAATGGGACATTTATCACCTTTTTTTTTAAATTTTGTCCTTGGCTAATGAAATTTAAAAGTTGCTGATGCATCGTAGTATCATTAGCCTCTCGGTGCTTGCTAGATCATTGCCTTATTGATGAAATCACCTTAGGGCAAGGTCTCCATAACTCTGCCTCATTGGACACCTACAGGATAAGCCTGCCTTTCTCCAAATGCCAATACATAGCAGATTGCTTTATAACACATCTCCTGCCTGTACCTCATTAAAGTTAAGTATTCTTTTATAACAAGCCCATTTCACAACATATTTTGGCCTACATTGTATCACAGGAATAACTTTGTTGGTTGGCAATGAGTGTTTCCAACTCTTGCAGTACAGTACGTTTGGTCTCTTCTTAAGATCTCTTATGTTGAAGAGTGAAATGTGACAAATTTGTCTTTCCCTCAGCAATCAGGTATTGATGTATTTGTTCTCCCTCTGCTCATTTTCTCCAAGTCCAAATTACTTAAGTACTGAAAGCTCTCAAGGTAGTGACCTGGAATATTAACGGGTTACATTACCTCATTAAGCAAAAGCAACGGCTCTTCTTCAGAGTCTAGAGATGCTGACGATGCATTTATCCACAAAATTAATAATGTTTGAATGGAAACATAGTTGGAAAGGTATTCTATACTTCCAGACTAAGGTTTCTCTAACTTTTCATAGGTTATCACAAGTTTACCAAGTAGCTATTTGCTTTCTCCTCGAAAACTAAATATTTATGATGCTAAAATTATACATTTTAATAATCAGATTATACTTCTTTCTGACTCCACCTCAGATGCTGATGACCTGGCACTTTTTTTTTCAAAATAGCTCAGGTTCATTTGAAGGAGAAAGACAACTCTTAAATAACAGGGCAATTATTATTTTAATCAATAGTGGTATTATATTTTAAATTAATCTTCAGAAGAGTCCCTGAAGCTAAAATTTCAAAAGTCATTAGTCAATTAAGCAAAATAATGCACAGCCTTTCAAAGCAATCTACTGCCTGAAGGTTGTTCAAACTGTTTTCTGAGAATGAAAACTTAGCACTTTTTTCTTCAGTTCCATTGAGTAGTTTTATTTTGCTGGTAAGTATGATTGCCCAATTGCCCAATATGTAAACATAATATGATGGTATAAATATGAATATTCTGAAAGTGAAAGTTGCTTAGATGTGTCTGACTCTTCATGACTATACAGTCCATGGAATCTCCAGGCCAGAACACTGGAGTGGGTAGCTGTTCCCTTCTCCAAGGGATCTTCCCAACCCAGGGATTGAATCCAGGTCTTCTGCACTGCCGGCAGATTCTTTACCAACTGAGCTATCAGGGAAGCCCCATGAATATTCTAGGGGTTTTTAAATGGTTCTACTTTGATCATAACAAAGAAGTCTGTAAAAACCACTTCTGTTTATCAACATGAAGAACAAGATGCTTAAAAATCCTTTATTTTTAAAACTATGGCCTATCGGAAAATTTGCTTTTGAAATCAGAGCAGAGCCTGGAAAATGTCCTTGTCTGAAGGGCCTGGGCCATGTGTGTCACTTTGACACAGAAAAGCAGCCTTGACTTCCAACCCTATCCAACTTCCAAAGCTTTGGATAGGGCCTTTTGAGACATATTTATTTTCCAGGAACATAAACTATTGAGTCTATTTCTCAGCTCTTCTAATAATCAGATTGATATTCATATTAGATGCTCAAACTCTGATAATGGTGACTAAACTCACCACAGCCCTACAGCTCTTCGCTATTTTCTTAACAATAGTTTCCTCTCATCTAATACCCAGTTCAGTTCAGTCAGTCACGTCCGACTCTTTGTGACCCCATGGACTGCATCATGCCAGGACTCCCTGTCCATCACTAACTCCTGGAGTTTACACAAACTCATGTCCATTGAGTCGGTGATGCCATCTGACCATCTAAAACTCAATCCAGAGTTAAACCCTGCTGTCTTGGAATCCCACTTTAGAGTCTTTCATTGTATACCCAACCCCCCCAAAAATTTTCTCTCTCTTCTTACGAGATACCTAATTCACAGTTTCTCATGGTGTATTCCTTCTTTTGCAGCAGAAAGTTATAAATTGAATAGATTTTGTTTTACTATAGATATGTTCCTGGTGATCTTTATCTGATGGGTTTTTCAAAACTCTTAAGTAATCCCTGCAGCTTGCAAAACACCATGAAAACTGTAAATGTCAAACACAGTTGACCCTTGAACAACATAGGTTTGAACTGCAAGGGCCCACTTATACAATTTTTCCCCAATAGTAAATACTACTACATATGATTTGATATTTGTTGAATACATGGATGCAGAATCCCAGGTAGAGAGAATCAACTATAAAATTATACTCCAATTTTCAATTGCATGGAGGATGGGCCTGCCTAGCCCCAAAATTTCAAGGATCAATTGTGGTTAATAATAAAGGAGTAATTTAACAGAAATTAAATGAAAGAAATGTGTACACATGATAAATATCAAATTCAGTCACCTTAGAAATGGATCGAGAATCATTAGAAGCTACATAGTAAATTGTGAATATTGAGGTTTTTCTGCCTCCTCCAAGCTATTCAACATATATTTATTTATTTTATTATTTCTTAGCTATGTCTATGCCTTTGAATTCTTTTTTGTACCACATGAACCTGTTCCCCTCAGCCTACAGTTTTGCTCCAACTTCCAACCCTCTTCATGTTCAAATATGCCCACAATTGCCTTATTCTTCCAGAATATTCTTTTTAAAACAATTAACTTGATGTTTCAATATGGAACATTTTAAGTAAAACAAAACAGGAAGCCCCAATCATTCATTAAATACAGTGTTTAACCAAGGAAGAAACAATGATATCTTAAGAGTTACTCAAAGGAGAGCACAGAGTTGTCATTTCAGGACCACTTGAGATAATACAAGCTTTAAATACTTTCCAAAATTCCTTAGAAAAGATATGTGCAAACTTGAAGGCAAAAAAAGCTTGTTGCTTGCTATTATTGAAATGTGGTGAGCAGGGGAGTAGCTGGTGAATACATTAGAGAAAATAGTGGTAAAGAATCTGCCTGCCAATGCAGGAGATGCTGCTTAGATCCCAGGGTTGGGAACTTCCCCTGGAGTAAGAAATGGCAAGCCACTCCAGTATTCTTGCCTGGGAAATCCCATGGAGAGAGGAGGCTGGTGGGCTAGAGTCCATGTGGTCGCAAAGAGTCGGATGTGACTGAGGACACATGCAGAGACACACAGAGCATGCCAAGGAATTTGAGCTCAACTTTCAGGCACAGAAACATTCCCCACTCATATCTGTAATGTGGAGAAAGCTGTAAATCTGTTTTACACTGCAGCAATGAGCAGCGGTATGACTAATGGATAGCAGTTACAGTTGAATTTCAGTCAAATGTAAGAAATACTTTTCTAATAACTAGAACAGTCCAGAAAATATGATGAGTCAATTAGGCTGAGTGCCTCTTACCTCCTCTTACTTCCAAGAAGTAACTAAGTAGATAATATATGCCTATGACTCAATTGTCCTAAAAAATAATTTCTCTATTCAATTCTATGATTCTGTGATGTTCTCTTTCAGGCTTCTAATAAACTAATCAGTGTGAGTGTTAAGATGGACACAACTGTGCTACCTTCACTAAGCGATGAATGAATACATAACAGAAGCACATTTTAGGACTATACAAAATAGTGACAAAGAACAGCTACTTCCATGCCATGGTGGCAGGACAAGAGGCAGAAGAGTTAACATCAGACAAATTTTTAGATGTGATATTGCATTTCTTGGAAGATGTCTTACTTTGCATGATTATAGAAAAAGTATAAACTATGTTCAGTCCAGTTCATTCACTCAGTCGTGTCCTACTCTTTGTGACCCCATGAATCACAGCACGCCAGACCTCCCTGTCCATCACCAACTCCTGGACTTCACCCAAACTCATATGCATCGAGTCGGTGATGCCATCCAGCCATCTCATCCTCTGTCGTCCCCGTCTCCTCCTGCCCCCAATCCCTCCCAGCACCAGAGTCTTTTCCAGTGAGTCATGTTCAAATCTTTGAGACCCATGGACTGTGGCCCACCGGGCTCCTCTGTCCATGGGATTCTCCAAGCAAGAATACTGGAGTGGATTGTCATTCCATTCTCCAGAGTATCTTACAGACTCAGGGATCAAACCTGGGTCTCTTGCATTACAGGCAGATTCTTCACCATCTGAGCTACAGAGAAGATCCTACATTATAATAATATATGATAATAGATATCCTATTATAATCAAGTAATAGATAAATTATTCCATCCATAATATAATATCATCCACAACAAATATTTTGAATGCCTGCTAGGAAGTAGGCACTCCAATATATTTTGCACATATCATCAGTAATGCACCAACAAACCTGAAAGTCAAATAATATCCTGTTTTTACAGATGAAAAAATCAAAGCTCAAAATGATCAGGTTCATCAGAGTTAATAAACAGCATACTGAGAGCATGGTCTCCCAGCCTGTGGCATATTCCTATAGCACACAAACCACTTAATTGCTTTAAAACTTTTATGAATCTATTAAAACTAATATATTTACCAAATGAGATGCTAAGATTAACCTCCTACTGTCATCAGGAAAAAGGATTTTTCTTTAATATTCTTCTTTCCAGGTACAAAGTTGGAATATCCTTAATTCTAAACTCAATTAATTAAATGTAAACTGACTAATACCTATGTTTGAAAATAAATATCAACAAGAACACTGGCAAAAGGGATATATAAATAAGAATTGAATAAATTAAAAATAAATTTATGTTTAACTCAATAAATTGAATTTGGATATGTGACAAAATTGGAGTAAAGATATTAAAAATCTCAGATCATTCTTTAAGACATAAGAGAATGGCAATTGCTGTCACTTCCAATTTCTAAGCAGTGTATCTTCCATTTTCCTTAATAATCACAACTTGTACTATCGTCCTGTCCTAAATTCTTCAACCAGCATCCTCTTTTGTGATTCCTCTGAGGAGTGTGGATTTTTATAATCCTACTTTTCAAATATTAAAATTATATAACCTGAATTGATTGCATCATAATTTGGCAAACTGCACCATTTCCCAGTGTGACTAAACAAGATATTTTATAAGAAAAAAAATTAACAGTAAAATGTAAATGAAGAAATACATTTGATTCACTGTGTATCATATATTATTGCAGAAATAAGCATTATTTTAAATGTTTTTTTTGTATATATATATATATATGTTGTCATTGTTCAGTCACTAAGTTGTGTTCAACTCTTTGTGACCCCATAGACTGTAGACTACCAGGTTCCTCTGTCCATGGGGATTTCCAGGCAAGAATGCCAGAATGGGTTGTCATATCCTACTCCAGGGGATCTTCATAACCCTGTGATTGAACCTGCATCTTCTGCTTGGCAAGTGGATTCTTTACCAAAGCCAAAAGGGGAGCCCCATATGTATCTATATGTTTTATTCAGTCACTGAATCATGTCCAACTCTTTGTGACCCCATGGACTATGTACATAAGCCTCCTCTGTCCTCCACCATTTCCTGGAGTTTGCTCAAATCCTGTCCATTGTGTTCATAATGCTATCTATCTATCTATATATGTGTTCAGTTCAGTTCAGTTCAGTCGCTCAGTCGTGTCTGACTCTTTGCAACCCCATGAATCACACAGGCCTTCTTGTCCATCACCAATTCCTGGAGTTCACTCAAACTCATGTCCATCGAGTCGGTGAAGCCATCCAGCCATCTCATTCTCTGTCGTCCCCATCTCCTCTCACCCCTAATCCCTCCTAGCATCAGACTCTTTTCCAGTGAGTCAACTCGTCGCATGAGGTGGCCAAAGTATTGCAGTTTCAGTTTTAGCATCAGTCCTTCCAATGAACACCCAGGATTGATCTCCTTTAGAATGGACTGGTTGGATCTCCTCATAGTCCAAGGGACTCTCAAGAGTCTTCTCCAGCACCACAGTTCAAAAGCATCAATTCCTTGGCGATCAGCTTTCTTCACAGTCCAACTCTCACATCAATACATGACCACGGGAAAAACCATAGCCTTGACTAGATGTGTATGTATCTATATATATAAGCGTGTGTGTGTGTGTATATATATATATATATATGCAGTGTTATTTTCTGGTGATTAAATGATTTCTGTTTCTGCTCCGGAAATCAAAGGTGGTCACAGAATATACACAGTACGCTTATAAGCAAAAGTCAAGTAAATAAAAGTGAATAAAGATCCAGTAGTATCATGAAATGGCTGTTATAATTTTATAAAAATTGATGCAAAAAATGATAATAATTTGGGGATTAAGAAACAACTGGAAGGAAATTAAATAATCGAGCATACTTTTAGTAACCTGAATTTTTAACTAAGAGATAAGGTACTGGAGAAAGTAACCAAGATAATGAAGTAGGAAATGGTTTCTAAAGTTGAATTTATTACATATTTATAAATAATCTATTATGATATAGACATTATAAATAATTACATATAACCCAGATGCTATCCAAAGAGATGGCTAACAGTGTCCGTAAAAATAAAACAGTAGGTAGAAATTTTAGAATGGCATGAGCCATAATATCATTAACTCCCAAAATTATTTATCATAAAATTAGTGGAATTGATTGAATATTTTACTTGGATAAAGAGAAAGTTAAGATGTTGGGCAGGATTACATACAATCTTATAATAAATGGTTAGGGAATGGAAGGAAGGATGAAAAGGAAGGAATCAAAATGTAGTGAAACAGGAGCATTCTTCACTCCTCCAATCAACTGGGGGAAAGGGGCTATTTCTTGGGGGCTGGTTATTAAAAGGAAGGTAATTTATATAGACTTAACTAGGTCATTTCTGAAAGGATTGAAATATACTTACATAGAGTAATGTAGCGGAGAAGGCAATGGCACCCCACTCCAGTACTCTTGCCTGAAAAATCCCATGGACGGAGGAGCCTGAGGCTGCAGTCCATGGGGTCGCTAAGAGTCAGACACGACCAAGCAACTTGACTTTCACTTTTCATTTTCATGCATTGGAGAAGGACATGCAACCCACTCCAGTGTTCTTGCCTGGAGAATCCCAGGGATAGGGGAGCCTGGTGGGCTGCCGTCTATGGGGTTGCACAGAGTCAGGCACAACTGAAGTGACTTACTTAGGAGCAGAGTAATGTAGGAAAGTGAGTAAAAATTAACTTTAATTTCAATAGCTATTCTATTAGACTTTGATACAGAATATTTCTGTAAAGTCAAGTTTAGCTACTTCAGACATCCTCACAGTATCTTAGGCTATTTGCTGCTGAACACGTGTGATGATTTTATAATATTTCAACTTTCTGGGCTACATGACATTTCCTAGATTTCTCTCCCTTGTGTGTTTTTGGTTAGAATTCTTGAGGGGACTGTGGAGGGTGGAATTCTTGGGATTGTGGAGGGTGCAAGTGAAGCTGCAGTCCTTTCAAAGCATGGGCACACACACGCGCGCACACACACACACAGTTCAACTCCAGGATGAAAGGTAGGAAGCAGTGTTGGGTACCACGGTTTCAGAATGTCTTGTGTGAATTCCAGCTACTGCCCTGTGTTTTTCACTTTCAGCATCCAGCATGAGAAATGAAGACAACACCCCACCAGCCTGGTAGTCTTAAGGAGACTATTTAACCAGCTCTCAAAATTGCATAAACTCAGATCTTTGTAACAGATCCCTTTGTGTATATTCATGTGTATATTGGTTTGCTAGGGCTGTCATCATGAAATACTGCAAACTGGGTGACTTGAGCACCAGAAGTATACTCTTTACAGTTCTGGAAGCTAGAAGTCTGAAATCAAAGCTGTTTCCTTCTGTAGGCTATCAGAGAAAATTTGTCCCAGGCCTCTTGCCTTACTCCTAGTGGTTTGATGGCAAACCTTTGTAGTTCTCTGTCTTAAGGATTCATCATCCCATCTCTTCTTTCACGTTTCACATGACATTCACCCTAAGTGCAAGTCTTGGTATTCAAGCCTTCCCTTTTTATAAGGATACCAGTCATACTGGGTTAGGGGCCCACTCTATTTCAGTCTGATCTTACTTTAGCTCATTACATTTGCTATGATTCTATTTATAAATAAAACAATAATTACATTATGAGGGGCTGGGGATATGACTTCAACATATGGATTTTGTGGGGAGACAGTTGAACTCATAACAATGCATATATGTATAAACACATACATACACATAGCTATGCATATATCCACATACACACACGCATACACACCTCGTACTAGTTCTGCTTCTCTCATTTAATCATTAATGATAAGCCACTTGTGCCATATATTTTCACATACCCATGTCTTTGTCCAAACTAGAAATATCTTCCTAGTATTTTCGCTCAAGAGAATACCTACTCCTATTCCAAGACTGAAGTCAAAAGTGTTCTACAGAATGTTCTTTCTCTGTTACTTTGTTGGGTCAGCATTGGTGGCAGAATTAATTATAATATGTGTATCTTAACTAATTATAAATAAGTAAATTATACAATTGCATCATAAAATTATTTAAAATCATTTATTGTATAATCATACAATACGTAATTGTATAATCATTCAGATTTTGAATGGTGTGAAGGCATAATCCAACACCATCTTTAACAATGTTTTCCACATGTGATGGATAAAAAACATGACATTCCTATTGTATGCATAGCACTTTTCTTTGTGCCAACACATCACAAATACTTTAGGGAAAAAACCTACTGAATAAAGTAAAACGTGGGCCAATTCAGTTTTTTAAACTTCTGTTAATAAGTCACAACTATATCCATAGATGCCCCGAATAATGCTAAAAATTTTAAAACTACTTAGATTTAGAATATCAGGATTCTAGTCTAAGATCATGGCATTTTGTCCCATCACTTCATGACAAATAGATGGGGAAACAATGAAAATAGTGACAGGCTTTATTTTCTTGGGCTCCAAAATCACTGCACATGGTGATTACAGCCATGAAATTAAAAGATGCTTGCTCCTTGGGGGAAAGCTATGACAAACCTAGACAGTGGATTAAAAAGCAGAGACATCACTATGCTACCAAAGTCCATACAGTCAAAGCTATGGTTTTTCATGTAGTCAGGTATGGATGTGAGAGTTGGACCATAAAGAAGGCTGAGCACTGAAGAATTGATGCATTTGAACTGTGATGCTGGAGAAATCTCTTAAGAGTGACTTGGACTGCAGGGAGATCAAACCAGTCAATCCTAAAGGAAGCCAACCATGAGCATTCATTGGAAGGATTGTTGCTGAAGCTTAAGCTACAATACTTCAGCCACCTGATGTGAAGGGCCAAATCTTTAGAAAAGACCTTGATGCTGGGAATGATTGAAGGCAAAAAGAGAAGGGAGCAACAGAGGGTGAGGCTGTCAGATAGCACCACTGACTCAATGGACATGAATTTGAGCAAACTCCAGGATATAGTGAAAGACAGAAGAGCCTGGCGTTCTGCTGTTCATGGGGGTCACAAAGCATCAGATACAACTTGACTACTGAACAACAGCAGCAAAATGTCTTTGTTTGGATGCTGTACAGTTGAGGCAGGAAAACCTAAAGCTGTATTTCTCAGTCTCCCTTGCAGCTGAAATTCATCATGTGATCTAGGCTTCCCCAAGCAAAGGTACTCAAGTAGCAGTGGGTGATGTGAGGTGATAGCTACAAGCAGAGATATTAGACTGTCTAGAAAGAATGAACATTCTGGAAATTCAGATCCCCTCACTAAGCTGGTAGAGTTACAGCATCTACTCCCTGCTATCAGAGGAACTGAGCAACAGCAGTAGCCTTATAGAGTGGTTGGAAATTTCCTCTAGTACAACTTACCTGCCTCCTGAGAAACCTGTACACAGGTCAAGAAGCAACAGTTAAAACTGGACATGGAACAACGGACTGGTTCAAAATTGGGAAAGGAATACATCAATGCTGCATAATGTCACCCTCCTTATTTAACTGATATGCAGAGTACATCATGCAAACTTCTGGGCTGAAGGAATTGAGCTGGAATTAAGAAGGCCAGGAGAAATATCAATAACCTCAGTTATGCAGATGATACCACTTTAATGGCAGAAAGTGAAGAGGAACTAAAGAGCCTCTTGATGAAAGTAAAAGAGGAGAGTGAAAAAGTTAGCTTAAAACTCAACATACAAAAAACTAAGATCATGGCATCTGGTCCCATCACTTCATGGCAAATATATGGGGAAAAAATGGAAACAGGGACAGACCTTATTTTCTTGGGCTTCAAAATCACTGCAGATGGTGACTGTAACCATGAAATTAAAAGAAGCTTGTTCCTTGGAAGAAAAGATGTGACAAACCTAGACAGTGTATTAAAAAGCAAAGACATCACATTGCCAATAAAGCACTAGTCAAAGTTTTGGTTTTTCCAAAACTTTGGAAAAACCAAAGCTTTGGGAAAGCAATCATGTATGGATGTGAGAGTCAGACCATAAATAAGGCTGAGCACAAAAGAACTGATGCTTTTGAACTGTGGTTTTGGAGAAGACTCTTGAGAGTCCCTTGGATTGCAAGCTGATCAAACCAGTCAATTCTAAAGGAAATCAACCCTGAATATTCATTAGAAGGACTTATGCTGAACCTGAAGCTCCAATGCCTTGGCCACGTGATGCAAAGAACTGATTCATTGGAAAAGACCCTGATGCTGGGAAAGACTGAGGGCAGAAGGAGAAGGGGACAACAGAGATGAGATGGTTGGATGAACATGAGTTTTCGCAAACTCAGGAAGAGAGTGGAGAACTGGCAAGCCTGGCCTGCTGCAGTTCATGGGATCACAAAGAGCTGGACATGACTGAGCAACTGAACAACAGGCAACAACGTTCAAGTCCCAACTTTCAGAAGGAATTTCAGAGCTACCAAATACTTTTCAGTAAATTCTACTCTGCTCTAACTTGCTGTGTTAGAATTTTATGTTCTGTAAAGAAGAATCTTGAAAGATGATCTATGAAAAAAGAAATTTCTTTCTCAATTATTGAACCAGGGGATATATATACTCTTCCAGATGACTATAGGTTAGGGTTGTAGTTATTTATACTCAAGAATTTGGATGGCCATTACTGGATCATGAACAAGACAAGTTTCCATGGGTAGTTGTGTCAGATGTAGAAAGGAGCAAATTAACAGGAATATAAAAAGGGGCAAAAATTAGCAAAGCTGAGAAACCCGAGAGACAAAAAGTAAAACATTTGTTTACTTTCTTATTCTAGTTCCCACAGGACAAATTGTACTAAGTTATGATGGCAGAGAGTGAAGAGGAACTGAAGAGCCTCTTGGTGAAAATGAAAGAGGAGAGTGAAAAAGCTGGCTGAAGACTCAACATTCCAAAAACTAAGATCATGGTAACCTGCCCCATGACTTCACGGCAAATAGATGGGGAAAAATTGGAAACTGTGACAGACCTCATTTTCTTGACCTCCAAAAGCACTGTATATGGTGACTGCAGACATGGAATCAAAAGACACTTGCTCCTTGGAAGAAAAGCTATGACCAACGTAGATAGCATATTATAAAGCAGAGACATTACTTTGCTAACAAAGGTCTGTCTAGTCAAAGCTATGGTTTTTCCAATAGTTATGTATGGATGTGAGACTTGGACCACAAATAAAGCTGAGCATCAAAGAATTAATGCTTTTGAACTGTGGTGTTGAAGAAGACTCTTGAGAGTCCAATGTTCATTGCAGCACTGTTTATAATAGTCAGGACATGGAAGAAACCTAGATGTCCATCTGCAGACGAATGGATAAGAAAACCTTGGTACATATACACAATGGAGTATTACTGAGTCATTAAAAAGAATACATTTGAATCAGTTCTAATGAGGTGGATGAAACTAGAGCCTATTATACAGAGTGAAGTAAGCCAGAAAGAAAAACACCAATACAGTCTACTAACGCATATTTACGGAATTTAGAAAGGTGATAATAATAACCCTGTAAACGAGACAGCAAAAGAGACACAGGTGTATAGAATAGTCTTCTGGACTCTGTGGGAGAGGGTGAGGGTGGGATGATTTGGGAGAATGGCATTGAAACATGTATATTATCACATGTGAAACGAATCGCCAGTTCAGGGTCAATGCATGTTACAGGATGCTCGGGGCTGGTGGGTGGGGATGACCCAGAGGGAAGATAAGGGGAGGAGGGAGGTGGGAGGGGGGTTCAGGAAGGGGAACTCATGTACACCCGGGGCAGATTCATGTCAATGTATGGCAAAACCAACCAATATAATATTGTAAAATAATTAGCCTCCAGTAAAAATTTAAAAATAAAATAAAATAAAATAAACTTCCCCTCAAAAAAAAAAAAAAAAAAAGAGATTCTTTGGACAACAAGGAGATCAAACTAGTCAATCGTAAAGGAAATCATTCCTGAATATTCACTGGAAGCACTGATGTGAAGCTGAAGCTCAAATACTTTGACCACCTGATGTGAAGAACTGACTCATTGGGAAAGACCCTGATGCTGGGAAAGATTGAAGGTAGGAGGAGAAGTGGGCGACAGAGGATGAGATGGTTGGATGTCATCACCGACCTGATGGACATGAATTTGAGCAATCTCTAGGAGTTGGTGATGGACAAAGAGGCCTGTCATACTGTAGTCCATGGGGTCACAAAGATTCAGACATGACTGAGTGACTGATTTTTCCATAGTTATCCATAAGGTTATATTACAGTATGTCCTGTGCTGTACTGTGTTCAGTTGCTCAATCGTGTCTGAGTTTTGAGACCCCATGGACTGTAGCCCATCAGGTTCTTCTGTCCATTGGGATTTTCCAGGCAAGAATACTGGAGTGAGTTGGCATTTCCTTGTCCAGAGGATTTTCCTGAACCAGGGATTGAACCCATGTCTATTGCATCTCCTTCTTTAGCAGCCGGATTCTTTACAACTAGTGCAGACAATATGATATCCTTAATAAATACATTCCATTTTATCAAGAAAGTCATTGTGTCTTATGACTAGACAACCCAGGGAACCTGGACTAAACTATATCATCTATCATACCAACCTGATTCATTATGTAACAGCAGAAACTTAGATTACATCTTCATGATAATGTTATTGTACCTTATATTTTAACTCTAATATAGAAATTATGAATATAAAGAACAGTGCTCTAATTTCTGATAATAAGGAGAAAATCTCTTTCTCAAGGCATCTAGGAATTTTAATTCAAACTGCATAGAAACATTTCTCTAAACAGAGAAACATGAATCTTTTTAGTGTTGTATATTCTGTGTTTTAGCTCAAGGTAAATATGCAGTGCCATTAGGAAGCATTAGGAAAAATAGCTCACAAATTTTAAATTTCTCTCCTTGTTAAAAGAAAAGTAGGGACAGAAACAAAATAGAACCCAGGCATATACTGATAAAGTAAATTTTGATACATATCCATAATAAGATTTTGTGTTTCACCATGAAAATGAGTAAGCCACCACTGTGTGCAATGGCATGGTTGAATCTCAACAACATAATGTTGACATTAGGACTGAATAGAGTATAAGTGACTTGCATAATGTTCCCAAATAGGCAAAATTAGAACACATTGTTTAGAGGAAACCTAGAGAAGTGGCAAAACTATAAAATATAAATATAAAAGATTCTCACAAATACTACCATAATGTATTTCTAGGAAGGAGGAAGGATTAAAGGTCAAAAAGGACAGGGCTAGAGCTTTTGTTTGCTGACAATTTTCTATTTCTAATCTGGTTGGTCACTGGATATTTACATGGATGTTTGCTTTAGAACTATTTATCTGACTGAATATGTTTTTTTGTTGTTATTTTCTGTATTTCTTTGAAATGTTAATTTAAAAGACTTTATAAAAAGAATCCCAAGGAATTAGATTTCTTTGATTCTAAGCTCCAGTGACTCAGTGGTAAAGAATCCATCTGCCTACGCAAGAGATGCAGGTTCGATCCCAGGGTTGGGAAGATCCCTGGAGAAGGAAATGGCAACCCACTCCATTATTCTTACCCGGGAAATCCCACAGAGCCTGGAGGCTACAACCTATAGGGTCACAAAAGAGTGGGACAAAGCTTAGTGGCTAAACAACACAAGACATTTGAGAAATGTTAAAACTTGTCCAGAGGGTTGTGAAAGAGCTACTTCAGTCAAAATTGCAACTATAGTAGGTTTTGTTTTTCATTTTTCATTTTGAAACTCTCAATACCCTCTTACCTCCTCTGCCCTGCTCTCTGCCCTGAGCATTCCTCTCAGTTTTCCCCATCTAATGCCCTAGGGAGTGCACCTCTGGACTCAGGCTTTCTGCACCACCTGTTATAATGTCTGCCTCTGCTTAGCTTGCTTCCAAAAGCAGTTCCTGAGCCTCCACGTTTCCTTCCATCTTCATCCCACTGTAGGCCACGGCCATTCCCTCAGCTGAGAGGCAAAGGTGCAGAACATAAAGAAAGTTCTCCATTAGCTCCCAAACCTCCCCACCCTAATCTCTCTGGAGGTGAGCTGAGTCTCTACCGAGCTATCTACTCCTGTGATTAGAATCAGTTGATCACCTTAGGACCAGCAGACTCTCCATTAGAGACATATGACACACAACCTTTCCAAAATATAGGAGAGGGACGTGTCAGCTCTCAACATCATTTCTCATTCACCAGAATCATTGTGTCTACTCTTTTCAAAATGTGATGAGGTAATGTCCCTGTTTCACTGGACACTGCCACCCCCAACCCCTGCAACCAGCTTCTATACCTCTTCACTGTTCTAGTTGCTTTGCTGTGTTTCAAAAGATGGAACAAATAAAAATACCTTCAAGGCAATGAATTTAACTGGAAGTCTAAGTGAAAGTCTGACATGAGACCATTATTCCCATTATTCTCCTTTCAATCATGTTTAAACAGAATGCTTAAACAGATGCTGAAAGTTTAAGTAACATAATTTTAACATCACAGCCAATAAATGGTAGAATTAGAGTTCAAAACCCAAGTCCCTGTGTCTTTACAGTCTGAGCTTTTTACTGTTATACAGTACAGCTGCCAAAGATTAGATGTCAAGGATATAGTTTCACCTTTGTTGGCATTACTGACACATTAAAAGCTTTTTTTTGTGGGGGCGGGGGTGGCATTGCTACATTGCCAGTGCATATGATGGTAAAGCATAGTTGTTTTCAGCAGAGCAAAGAAAAAGCATAGCGCCTGAGTCTAGGTGATATGAAGCAGTGTGCAGACTATCCAGTAAAATTAAAGAGATGACATACATGCTGCTTGAATTGCGTAAGGAAATATTTTGGTTCCATAGGAATCTTAGCATCATCTTGGTCTCAGCTCCTTCCATGCCCTCCACAGCCAACCTACCAAATTGCAGCGGTTCAGCTGTCTGATTTCTCTCTAAACCTCTCCAGACCCTCTCATCACCATGCTCACCGACTGTCTAATCTGGCAAATAGATTCATAACCCAGCTGGTTTTCTGCAACTCCCCCTAGGATCTCCTTGTGTTTTTCTTTCCTTAAAAACCCACAGTCTATATCATGGCCAGATGGATCTTTCAAAAACACAGAAATCCTGGGACCCTCCCCTACTTAACACCTGTGAATAGATGCCCACTTGCCCCAGGACACAAGTTTAAATCTATGTACAGTTTGTACAACTCTTTATCACATGGCCCTGATTTTAGGCTTCTACTTCCTGGCATTTCTACCCCAATACTCACTCCCTCACAGACTCCCAGAGGACCTGTGCGCCATTTCATTTTCTGAAATCAGCCAAGCCCAGTCTAGGCTCCGAGTTGTGACACAGGCTGCTTCCCTGATAGGAGCAGTTCACATCACCTTTCAGCGGCTAATGCATGTGATACAATGGCTGGTTTAATTAGGCCTCTGCCAGGGACCCTGTTCTCTTCTTTTACTCATTTTCTCCCCACTGCTCCCAACATGCCTGGAGCAAAGTAGTGATTCTGTGAATGTCTTATTTAAAGCAGGGAACATTTTGTCTATTCAAAAAAAAAAAAGGATTCTAGTCTATCCCTCTAGTCAGTAAGGGGATAAGTGGCTTCATAAAACAGGCAATAATTCTTTTTTTTCCTCTTTTTTTAAATTTTATTTTTATTGGAGGCTAATTACTTTACAATATTGTATTGGTTTTGCCATACATTGACATGAATCCGCCCCGGGTGTAGCTGTGTTCCCCATCTTGAACCCCGCTCCCACCTCCCTCCCCATCCCATCCCTCTGGGTCATCCCAGTGCCCCAGCCCCGAGCATCCTGTATCATGCATCGAACCTGGACAGGTGATTCATTTCACATATGACAACATACATGTTTCAATGCCATTCTCCCAAATCATCCCACCCTTGCCCTCTCCCACAGAGTCCAAAAGACTGTTCTATACATCTGTGTCTCTTTTGCTGCCTCGTATACAGGGTTATCATTACCATCTTTCTAAATTCCATATATAAATAAAAACCATATGATTATCTCAATAGATGCAGAGAAAGCCTTCGACAAAATTCAACATCCATTTATGATCAAAACCCTCCAGAAGGCTGGAATAGAAGGAATATACCTCACATAATAAAAGCTATATATGACAAACCCACAGCAACCATTATCCTCAATGGTGAAAAATTGAAAGCATTTCTCCTAAAGTCAGGAACAAGACAAGGGTGCCCACTCTCACCACTACTATTCAACATAGTTTTGGAAGTTTTGGCCATAGCAATCAGAGCAGAAAAAGACATAAAAGGAATCCAAAGTGGAAAAGAAGAAATAAAACTCTCACTGTTTGCAGATGACATGATCCTCTACACAGAAAACCCTAGAGACTACCAGAAAACTACTAAAGCTAATCAATGAATATAGTAAAGTTGCAGGATATAAAATCAGCACACAGAAATCCTTTGCATTTCTATACACTAATAATGAGAAAATAGAGAAATTAAGGAAACAATTCCATTCATCATTGCAACGAAAAGAATAAAATACTTAGGAATATATCTACCTAAAGAAACAAAAGACCTATATATAGAAAACTATAAAACACTGGTGAAAGAAATCAAAGAGAACACTAATAAATGGAGAAATATACCGTGTTCATGGATCACAAGAATCAATATTGTGAAAATGAGTATACTACCGAAAGTAATCTATAGATTCAATGCAATCCCTATCAAGCTACCAACGGTATTTTTCACAGAGCTAGAACAATAATTCATTTTAAAATGTTGCTGTAAACTTTCATTTTTATAGATGAACAATAAACATCATTCTTAATTTCTGCTCTGGAAGTTTCTGTTTTAAGAAGTTCCTGGACTCTTAATCAAACATCCCAAGTATCAATCATTTTTAAAAATGTAACATGAAAATGAAAATGATACTTGAAAAATAAAAATGGTAACTCAGGTTTACATACAGGGCTCTAGATTTAAATCATTCATTACCACTGAGTGGAGACAAAAATCAATGGAAGGAAGGTTTTATGACTTTCTATTTTTATGAAATTTTAAAAAAGTCTAATAAACATATAGAGGTATGATGCATTCTCAAAAAAAAAAAAAAAGATTTGACACAATAATACAGAGAATAACTGGCAAAATTCTTTACCTTACTGTTGTGACTGTTTAGTTTGTTAGTGGAACTATATGCCATAAGCCTTGTGATCATCCTCCTCCATGGAATTTAAAGGAGAACATCCCTGTATTTATAATCTGCTTTGGAGAGCAAGTCCCTCTGTTAGCAGAGGCAGAGGGTTAGTCATCTTTGAGGTCTTCAGAGTGTGCAAGAAAGCTCACCGCTCACACTCACAGTCAGGCAGCATCAGTAGGAAAGCAGCTAGTAATTTACCCTTGAATTCAGGGGTCACATCTGCCCTCTGCATCTCCTCCTCTTAATGTCTTAGCAGTCACGGGTTCTGTTGATTCTGTCTCTAAGGCTTCCTGATTCTTGGCGCTTCCCTCCACCTTCACTGCTACAAACATCTCTCACCTGGGTACCCATCTATAGTGCATGTTGAAGTGTCTTTCATCCACTCCTAAATCCTCTTGTCTATAATCTTCAGAGAAAGGGTAGTATAATATCATTTTAGAAACACAAGTATTATCTACTTCGCTGTTTTCTCCAGTTTTAGATATGCTTATTTTCTTTGATGCTACATGAAGTACACTATCATTTTTTAGATCTGATTGAAATCAGCTGAATGTTCAATTATGCCCAGATTGACATTTACTATAACTATGACAGTCTATGTTATCCAGACTTATGAAACAGTGCTTGGAAAGAGTTATACTTAACCTAACCATACATTTGTGTATAGACCATTTATCCTGCTCAGATAAACTTTAGTGCATATATAAAGTGACATAGGTTTGTTGTTTTTTAGTTGCTAAGTCGCGTCTGACTCTTTATGACCCCATGGACCATAGCCGACCAGACTCCTCTGTCTATGGGATTTCTGAGGTAAGAATACTGGAGTGGATTGCCATTTCCTTCTCCAGGGGATCTTCCTGATCTAGGGATTGAACCTACATCTCCTGTATTCGCAACTAGAATCTTTACCACTGAGCCACCAGGAAAGCTCATGTGATATTAGTTAATCACTGGTAAAAAGTATTTAATGTTTGAGGAACATATCAAGTGGTTATAGTCATGTTACACATTTCAGCATTTCATTTTTAGCCTAATTGTATATCTTCTTCGGTAAATGAAACTTGTTGCAATTGCTAATACTTTACTAGCTTAAATAAATGGGAAGACATGCTTGCAACCACCTGAACTAATCCCTGCTCTTCTTGTGGTCATTGCATCACTGATATGGAGGTTTGTTTCCCTTTAACAGAGTCCTCTTTTCCTCTTATCTCCTCTTACTTATTCTATCATCAGTCACATTTCAACATCTGTGGAAAAACCTTCTTCCCATCAAGACCACCAAATGCTGATTAGGTTTCTATGTACAGTCTTGTCCATAATGTATTATACCTAAGGTATTTCACTATTTTTACTTAATAGGGTAACTTACTAAAACAATATATTGGCCCCAGATGCCTTATTTTATCGATAATCACTCAACACACCATAACACTTGGAGTCTCTCCTGTTCCCAAGCAAGTTCTGGGTCCTAAGCATTTGCTCAGGAGTTTTGTACAGCTGAACATGAAGTATGTACAGCTGTCATGCTCATGAGCTTTATGCTGTAAAGTGCATCCCCCTCTTAGCATCAATCCTTAATACCATCCTGGTTATGCAGGCCTGGGTACCAGCTCATTCTTACCCCAGTGCAGTGGCAGTTTCATTTGATAAGCAAAGCCAACAAAACATTCTCATTTTAGCGCTATTGTTCCTAAGAAAACAGTTTATGAGAGTCAGAGATCATTCTAGAAAGGCCTTCATCAGCCCCAACCCCACCTAGAAGCTCATCGTTTACTTCATTTTGAAAAGGAATCTGGTTAATATAGAAAATACGTTCCTGCAGGAAGTAGATTAAAAATTCTTTAAATTTAGTTAAAAACTGAATCTTAAATATATACAAGTGTAGGCAGATTCTTATATTAGCCTTTTTAAGCATTCACTGGAATGAATGTTCTTCCCCAGACCTTTCTCTGCTTCTCTAAGTCTCATGGCTAGCTAATGTTCATGCAAAGTATATAATCAGGTTATGAGGCAGGAGATAGATGGGTGCCAGGCTGAACAGTTTCTTCTCTGTAGGTCGAAACTCCATAATAGCCAAAACTCCATAACAGCCGAAATTCCATAAAAGCAGGATGATGCAGGAGACTGGGCTCTGCCCAGATAAGAGATGAAAGACCACATATTTCCAAAGGGACCTCTCTGACTACACACGCACAGAAAGTCTCCTTGGAAGTCAAAAAGAGACGGGGCATCACCTCATAGTAAGTGATGGCAAGATACCCACAGGCCTTTTGTCTAGCATCCATCTTGGTTAAGAGATGCATGTGCATACGTGGGAGGACCCTGAAATATATCAAATACAGACTCAGAGCCAGGAAAAGCAAGATGATTGGCCAAAGGAAACTCAGAAGTGATCCAAGTTACCAAGAGAGCACAATTATCTGTTTGAGCCCACCCATGTGTCTATTCACACATACTGCAGTTTTCCTTCTAATAAACACTTTACTTGTTTCACTATTTTCCATCTCTAAGTGGAAGTTCATTTCTACACAGCTGAAAAGCCATGGCCTTCTCACTGGCCACTGGTTGCTGGGGTCTAGCAGCTGGGATTTAGTGCTCTTACTGCCATGGCCTGCCTTCAATCTCTGGCTGGGAACTGAAGCCCTGATTCAAGCCACCTGAGATTAGTTATAGGTACTGACATGTGCTAATATATGGATGATATTGGAAGAAGGAAAACATTAAAATTATATCACCGGTCATTCACATCTGATTACGTGTTTTGTTTTATGATATGGCTATACAAACGGTATTGTTGAACTAAAGACCAGAGGCCAACTAGATGGCTAATCAGTCAAGGAAGGTTTGATGGAAAAGGTTCCAGTTATCTCCTGCTGCCTAACAAACTATAGCAAAACTTAGTTTTGAGACAATTATCTTATTATATCATAACTTTGTGTATCAGGAATTCAGAAAAAGCCCACATGAGATGGATAATTCACCCTATTCATCTGGCACTGATGAAGGTCATTGGTGTTATTCAACTGGCAGAGTGTCTGAGGCCACATCCCCGAGAAGTCTGATTTCTTGGCATGGATGGCTGGAAGACTTTTTATTAGGGTATCATTAGAACTTTATGAATTAAAAAGCTTAAAATACAAATTATATTTGTACTTGTTTTTAGTCAAACATGAATGCTCAGGGCTCCAGTAGCAAGTGTTCTCTCAAACAATATGGGAAAACACTTAGTTTTGTAACCTAATCTCAGAAGACACAAGAATTTCTTCTGCAACCATATGTTGGTTGAACCCACCTAAATTTACGGTGAGAGTATACAGACACCCTCTCTATTAGAAAAATATCATGGAATTTTGGGCTGTTTTCAAATAGTAATATGGGAACTATAAAGAAGTATCTAGCTTATTTAGGACAACATAGGGCAGTATATATGAGTGGAATGTCCCTTGGCAGGAAAGAAGAAACATAGAGAATACTGTTTGCTAAGAAGATAGGAATCTAGGAGATAGAAATGTATGATTGACACATTGCCCAGACTTTAGCTAGGCAGAAAAATTACACCCAACAGAAGTGTCTATGAATATTAACAAAACCAAAGTCAAATTCAGAACTACACAAATTGGTATGGATTTTTTTCAAAGTAGTAAGAAAATGATTCAAATAACTGCATATTTTATTAACTTCTTCATCTTAAAAGGCAGATTAAAATGTGTTAAGCAGCTTATATTGAGATTTTTATAGTTCAGTTCAGTTCAGTCGCTCAGTCGTGTCCGACTTCGTGACCCCATGAATCACAGTACGCCAGGCCTCCCTGTCCATCACCAACTCCCGGAGTTCACTCAAACTCATGTTCACAGAGTCGGTGATGTCATCCAGCCATCTCATTTACTGTCGTCCCCGACTCCTCCCGCCCCCAATCCCTCCCAGCATCAGACTCTTTTCCAGTGAGTCAACTCGTCGCATGAGGTGGCCAAAGTATTGGAGTTTCAGTTTTAGCATCAGTCCTTCCAATGAACACCCAGGATTAATCTCCTCTAGAATGAACTGCGGAGAAGGCAATGGCAAGCCACTCCAGTACTATTGCCTAGAAAATCCCATGGATGGAGGAGCCTGGTAGGCTGCAGTCTGTGGGGTCCCTAAGGGTCGGACACGGCTGAGCGACTTCACTTTCACTTTTCACTTTCACACATTGGAGAAGGAAATGGCAACCCACTCCAGTGTTCTTGCCTGGAGAATCCCAGGGACGGGGGAGCCTGGTGGGCTTCCATCTATGGGGTCACACAGAGTCGGACACAACTGAAGTGACTTAGCAGCAGCAGCAGCAGCAGAATGAACTGGTTGGATCTCCTTGCAGTCCAAGGGACTCTCAAGAGTCTTCTCCAGCACCACAGTTCAAAAGCATCGATTCTTCGGCGATCAGCTTTCTTCACAGTCCAACTCTCACATCCATACATGACCACTGGAAAAACCATAGCCTCGACTAGACGGACCTTGGTTGGCAAAATAATGTCTCTGCTTTTTCATATGCTATCTAGGTTGGTCATAACTTTCCTTCCAAGGAGTAAGCGTCTTTTAATTTCATGGCTGCAATCAGCATCCGCAGTGATATTGGAGCCCCCAAAAATAAAGTATGACACTGCTTCCACTGTTTCCCCATCTATTTCCCATGAAGTGATGGGACCAGATGCCATGATCTTTGTTTTCTGAATGTTGAGCTTCAAGCCAACCTTTTCATTCTCCTCTTTCACTTTCATCAAGAGGCTTTTGAGTTCCTCTTCACTTTCTGCCATAAGGGTGGTGTCATCTGCATATCCGAGGTTATTGATATTTCTCCCCCCAATCTTGACTCCAGGCTTGTGTTTCTTCCAGCCCAGCGTTCCTCATGATGTACTCTGCATATGAGTTAAATAAGCAGGGTGACAATATACAACCTTGACACACTCCTTTTCCTATTTGGAACCAGTCTTTTTTTATAGTTGCCTTTCCTCAAATTTATGTGCTTTATCAAATATAACTTAAACTGGAGCACCAAAGGTCTCTTAATTAATCTAGCTGTTTGTAGATTACTGCAAGGCCTTTTGAAATCATTTGCTATTTTTCTACAATGAACACATTTTTATTTATGGTAATGACAATTCTTTAGTCGGAAAAATATAACTTATGGCTTTTTATAAAAAGACAAATACTATATTTTTAACATTGCAAGTGAGTTTCAAGAACACTGAAGGACAATGACAGATCCCAAACTAGGAGGGATAATACCCTATGGAACTGTCAATTTATCCACAATTTAATTAAATAGTTTCAGTGATCCCACAGCTAATAAGACCCACAATAGTAATATAATTTGCAAACTCTCAAAAAATGTTAAGTCTTTTATGTTAAGAAATAGTAAAACATAAAATGATTAGGGAAAAATATCACATTGGAATATTTAATATCTAGTTAATCCAAGTTAATTTACATTATGGATAATAACATATATATAAGCACATAATTATATACATATAAAATGGAATATTTATAATATAATTTGATTGGATGAGACTGGAGCCTATTATACAGAGTGAAGTAAGACAGAAAGAAACGCACCAATACAGTATACTAACACATATATATGGAATTTAGAAAGACGGAAATATAACCCTGTATACGAGACAGCAAAAGAGACACAGTTGTATTGAACAGTTTTTGGGACTTTGTGGGAGAGGGTGAGGGTGGGATGATTTGAGAGAATGACATTGAAACATGTATGTTGTCATATGTGAAACGAATCAGCAGTTCAGGGTCAATGCATGTTACAGGATACTCGGGGCTGGTGTGTGGGGATGACCCAGAGGGAGGATAAAGGGAGGAGGGAGGTGAGAGGGGGGTTTAGGAGGGGGAACTCATGTACACCTGGGGCGAATTCATGTCAATGTATGGCAAAACCAACCAATATAATATTGTAAAATTTAAAAAAATAAATTAAAAAAATAAGTTTGTAATTTATATTTGTATGATTCCATATTTAACCTCACTAAAATATAACACTCATAAAATCTGGGATTTCTTCTTTTTCACTACTGTAGTTTGGTGACTAAAACAGTATCTAGCATATGTTAGGGCTTGATATGCATCTACTCAATTAAATCTGATTCCCTCACTATATCAAATTCAGGTCATTAACACTGTCCTGCCCTGTAGGAAATTCATCATTTTGATCAATGTGTGTTTGTGTGTACATATCCACAAAACTGGGCTTCCCTGGTGGCTCAGATGGTAAAGAATCTGCCTGTAACGCAGGAGACACAGGTTCAATCCTTGAGTCCCCCAGAGAAAGCAATGTCTACCTGCTCCAGTATTCCTGCCTGGAAAATTTCATGGACATAAGAGTCTAGAGTCTCTGGGGTCACAAAGAGTCAGACAAGACTAACACATTCAAAAATGTTCATCCACAAAACTATAATTTTTCCCTAGCCACACACCTCCCTTTCATGTGCTGTTCTTTCTTCTTTTATAAGTTTCCAATAATATTAAATGAGATTAATTATCCTTATCCTGCAATTTTTATTGCAGCAGTACTTGAAGCTATACTCAACTGTTTTCAACTTTTATTTAGAAAATTGACCAAATCAATTAAATTTACCAGTTTATACTGTTGTATAAATATGGAACATATGCACTTTTCTAAGTCAGAAAAGAAGAATCAATTTGGCTTGCAAGACATTTTTGGGATGAGGATAGAGTTCCTCAGAGGAAGAAACAGGTTAAAAGGCTCTTATAAAAGCCTAAAAATCACTCAGTCATAAGCTTGAATATTCCAATGCCATTTTATACATCTGATGAGCAAGTCTTTGCTGCTCTATGAAGCACTGCTTCAATCATTATGGTAAATAAAAACACATAATACAACTTCAAAGATGACATTTTCACATACATAATTATTAGAGAACATTGTAAGCCAATATATATACATAAGACTGCAGGGAAATGGGGTGAATGATGCAGACTAGGAGAATCAGGAAAATTTTCAAGAAGGAACATTTGAGACCTCATCTGGGCAGAAAAGAGGCAGAGAGATAATAAACTGATGCTTCAGTTAAAATGTTATCACAAGTATGATTCTCTTTAGCAGATTAGGATCTCACAGCTTTGATAGACATTAAAGCAATTATGCGTGTGTATGTGCGTGCTTAGTTGCTCAGTTGTGTCCTACTCTTTGCAACCCCAAGGACTGTAGCCTGCCAGGATCCTCTGTCCTCTGGATTTCCCAGGCAAGAATACTGGAGTGGGTTGCCATTTCCTTCTCCAGGGGATCTTCCTGACCCAGGAATCGAACCTGTGTTTCCTGCAGTGCAGACAGATTCTTTACCATCTGTGCCACCAGAGAGGCCCAAAGCAATTATATTTAAATGTTTTATTTTAAAACAATGTTGGGAAAATCCAGTTATGACCTTATGGTCACCATCCTCTGTGAACAAGCAAATGTCAAGCCTATCTGGCTGCCCATCTTCAAACTCCTTCTAAGTAGCCTTTGGAGCCCTATTATGTTTCATTCCACTGCTACTAATTTCTCCCAGACGGATTCCACTGGGCCAACTGGTGTCCATGTTTCTTACTAAAAGACTCCCTAGCTCCCTTTACAAAACCTCCATTTACTTCTTATGCAATTCTCAAACAGATGATTTCTGAATACCAGGCAGTCAGAGAAAATTGACCACTACTACCCTCTCTCTTACTGCCACTTGCAGACCATGGAAATTTTGGAAAAAGCATCATGCAGACGTTATCTGGATGTACCCCGTGTACCTTCCCCCCACAATCTCACAAAGTCCATGAGAACCTTGGTTCTAAGTCTTTTTCTCCACCAAAATTCACAACAGCATTCTATTATTCATTCTAAAAAGATAAAATCAAAGCACACCAACCTCCCACTGATTTGCCTTTCATTCCTGGTTGATTATTGTTTATGTAACACAAAATTACTTGCTACTGTTTTAAATCCCACATTTGATTTTCACACAGTCGTGTTCCTTTATACCTAAACTTAATATACACATCCTATTAGAAATGCTTCCTATGTTTCCCTTCTCCCTAAACTTGAATCAAGCTTCTATTCAAATATTAAGATAGTATGAACTTTCACTGTTCTGAAAATTCTTGACTTGTCTAGAATTTGGAACTTTCTTCTCTGTAATCATATAGAATTTATTATGTTGCAGAGAAACAAATTTCCTCTATCCTTCCAGGTTCTACTGGTTGGTCTGTTAATTAAATTGACATAAGGCAGACTAACAAGAGGGAAAAAAAAAACAAAACTCATGTTCATATAGGAGTCCTATGAACTCAATGAGAGGCTACTGAAGCTTCTATGCCTTTCTGAGCCAAAAAGAAGAGGGTAGGGTTTTGGGACTTCAAAGGAAAGGAAGATGATTCACAGGAAGATGGGAAGAGAGAACATTGGCAAACAAATTGTTGTCCTGCCAAGCAGAGACAATGGATATGAGAGGTCTCTGAACAAAGAAGCACACCAAGCCCCCCACCAGCTGACCACTCCTACCTAAATTCTTTATAGTTCTGTCTAGTGATGGCTCTTTTTCTGAACCAGGCTCTCTATCTAGATTCTTTTAGTCAGTTGAAGGGGAGGTAAAAAAGTTCCTCTTGAGTCTTTTGGTTTCCATTGTTTTTGGCTCCATGTAATCCTCATGCCAAACTGGCACATTATAAGAAAGCTCAGTCTGAACACCTTCATGTATAATGATTTAAAATTATTTACATATAAATCATTTTTATATGTATAATCATTAATTTACTTGAGCTGCTCTTTCTGAAGCAGGTGACCTTGACAAACCACTTGGACCTAATGTATCGTTCAATGTCTCTAATAAATAGTAGTAATTCAAAATTGTTTATAAAAGTTTGATTGTGTATTCCATATACTGAATTTTTTGTTTCCATGTGATATTATCACTGTTGAAGACACGGAGTTACACCAGTTGCTATTAGTTTCCAGATACTGAGTTGATATGACATGATAATACTCATGTATCTTGTAATGTCTGTAGTTCCACTAGGTACCAATGTGGATTTCCTTCAAAAATAAACAATGCGTGGGAATAAAATTCTATGCTCCCCTGTTTGATATCTTTCTAGGGAATATTGAAATAATCTCTTTCACTTAAAATACCCTACACACCAGCTGTCAGAGGAATAGAGACCAAAAATTGCATCAATGTTATAATTAATGCATTTTGGTCTTTCTTTACTTTTCCCTTTCCACGGAGAGGAATATGCCCCTATATCCCAAACAGATGTTTTACTCAGGCTTGTGGAACCATATTTCTGTAACTCCTCTCCTGGGTCCTAGTCCCTAATGTCTGAGGCAAAATAACTTTCCAGATTGCTAAGTAAGAATATTAAAAGCTTGAAGATTAACAATAATTATCATAATTATAATTTTGTCTATATTTCCCCCTTCCATCACTTTTTCATATTCCATTTCTAAAATTTCAAATTTCTAATAGAGGATATATAGCTAGAGATAGATATAGATATATACATACCACAGATAAAGGAACACCTTAGTTTTTAATTGTAGCATGCTAAAAATTTCAAATTTCTGAGTACTAGCATTTAATACTGCATAGAAAATGGGTTGAACTAATGAGCTAATGCATATTAGTGCATTTTCTATCTAAGCAATTATGCAAACACTGCCTAACAATGGGATTTGACCATAGAATCTATTCTGTCCCATTAAATCTGTGACTGTATAAGCACCACATTTTCTCCTCCTACATCTAGTTTCTTTAATACAAAATACCAATCTATGGCTGAGTTGTAATCTTTTTTCTAAACAAACTGAATATTTTATATTTCTTAATTTATATAACTGAAGAATCTGTATCCTGACTACTTACTTTAATCTTATTGACATGTCTTTTCTGACACTTGGGGAAGTCAAGGAAATTAAATTGCCAGATTTTGTTTTTATTTCTGTTTGGTGACATTTAAACTTCCTCCAATGTTACACTGTGCAGATTTTTCTATTCAGGTAGGAGTCAAGGCCTCTGCAATCAGTATTCTGTTTTATTTTTGCAGAGATCATCTGCTTATGAAGACTCATTAAAGCATGATGAGTCAGATATGTTCTAGGGTATATTTTAAGTTAATTATGTTCTGAACCCTTACCTTGCTGCTTTGGGCATAAATTAAAAGCATCTAAAGCTTTTTTTTTTTTAATTTTTTTTCAAAAAATGTTTTAAAATTAAATTAAAAAGATATTTTCAGAGGAAAAATGCATCCATTTGGAGATCTGTATATAAAAGAGAAATACTACATCTTGCAAGCTCTCTATCACAACAAATAACCATGATTTTATTATGGCAAAGGGTACATTTCAAGGTTACTGCCTTGCTTTGATTTTGAAGTTTGTTTAGCAACTAGGAGAAAACACAAAAGATTCAAATTCTGGCTTCTTTTAAGTGACATTTGGCATAAAAGTATTTGATCAGAAAGAGAAATACAGACTCTACCAAGAAGACACGCAATCTGAATCTGTAATGCTTTACAACAAAACCTTCTACTGTAGTGTAAATAATATTATGTGTGCAGACTTTTCATTTTAATGTCAGAGACTATATTTTCTATTTAAGAAAGAATAAGCAGTTAAATGCCAAGTATACATTGAAATTCAAACTTATTTTTATGTTTAGGTAACTCAAAGATTTGTTTTTCTTATAGTCTATTGAGTTCCTAACCCCAGATAGTGAAGTTCGAGAAATCCAAAGGTTTAATCTTGAATCTTATGTTTGGAAAGTCTTCTATCTCAATAATACTTTTAATTTTATTGCACTTAGATATCATATCAAATTAAATAAATTCATTAACATTGAAATAGGGTATTTCAGCAATTCACCAACCCAAATGAAGACAGTATCCTAAACCCTTGGTAGAGTCTCTCAGAAGAGGAGAAACTAATTAAATTAACATCATACCCTCTTTTAATACTCAGTGGCAAGAAGAGCTTTCTTTGTGGTGTGATTTTAAAAGGCTACTTTAGTAAAAAATAACTTCCTTTTTCCAACACTTGCCTGCAAACCATCATGATATTCAAACGTTCCATAGAAAACCCTTTAGGGTTTAGGAGTTTAAAGACCTCCCATGAGATGTAAATTGAGTTAATTGAATTGAGACCTAGATTCTTGTCTGGCCATCAGGTAATCTTAGGAAAGATACTCAGAGCCTCATTATTCCGTCTAGTATGTGGTTGGATTAATGGTACCTAAGAACATGTGAGCTGTTTAGCCTTAAAATTCTATGCTAAACCTAACAGTATCTGGGGCTATTACCTAATACATCAAGATTGCCTCAGTCATTAGCATCATGGACAAAACAGATTAGATTGGTTGAAGCTAGTTGTCTAGCGTTGTAGCAAAGGAAAGCATTAATGACAGATGACATTACAGGAAATATGTAGCATCACAAAAGAAACGCATGCCTGTCAGTTTGGGCTGCAAAACGATTTAGAAGACTTAGAACATTGTCATTTTATTGATTTTTGTACCTTAGAATTCCCTCTAAATATATTTTGATGTGATGATGTGCATATTACTTATTCAGTTTTTCCTATAAGGCATAAGTGAACCAAAGTAAGTGTCATTTCAATGAATGTATGATGGGATCAGTCAATTAATAAGAAAACTTGGATGCACAGGGAGGCTAAAATTAGGAATCTAACAGACAAGGTTGCTGGACATTCAACTGCTCAGTCCTTGAAACTTTAAAACTTTTAGGCAAGAATCTTGTAGGATTACATGACAATTTCCAAAGAAAGAACTAATTCAGGAAAACATCTATTATTAGTTGTAAATTAGAGAGCAAGTGAACTATATAATTGTCTAAAAGTGAATGACAATAAATAATCAGAAATGAGGTAAGCCTGACAGCTAAACCAGCACTAATTAAAAGTGTGATAAACTAGGATTACACATCCACACACTCCTTTTTATGCTGTGTCTCTTCCTTAACCTGGAATCCTCTATAATCTATAAGGTATCTCATTTCATATACACGAAAGGTCCAGCTGTCTATTAAAAAATTAATGATGTGTTTTTAATACATCTAGGGACCTGGGAACCTCTTGAAAACTTAAGAATCTTCAACCCTGAAATAGTAAGTCTCTAATTTTAGAGTCTCCAGAGAACCTGTGATGGAACTATTTGGTGCAGTGATCTTGAAGACCACCATCATTGCATACTCGCTTGGGCTATACTCTATTTGAGTGGTGCATGTGAATACTGGAGCCCCTTGAGTACACCATAGCATATATTTCTCAGTTAACACCAACAACACATAGCATATAGTAGCAACTCAATTTTCTGTAGATTCCTTTCAGCTTACTTCTTTTCCCTGGTGGCTCAGATGGGAAAGAATCTGCCTGCAATACAGGAGGACCGGGTTCCACCCCTGGGTCAGGAAGATTCCCTGGAGAAGGAAATGTAAACCCACTCCAGTATTTTTGCCTGGGAAATCTCATAAACAGAGGAGCAAGGAAGGCTACAGTTAATGGGATCACAAAGAGTCGGACACAAGTGAGTGACTAAGACACACATTTACTTCTCTAGTGCCCATGGAGCAGAGTGGCAGAGAGGTCAGTGGTTAGTGGCTGTTAAACGACTATATTCTTTTTCACATTTAGTTACTAACTTTGAAGCCTTAGGCCATCACTTAACCTATTACTTTCTTTATTAATTTTTATAAGATTCAAGTGTTTATTAATCAAGTAGTACAAAGAAAAATAAGAAAATGCATATCAAAATTCTTTCACAAACATAAAGATATTATCACTGCATATGTTTTGAGTTAAAATAAGCCTTGCATAATAATTAGACTTTAGAAAAACGTTAAAGTCCAGAGTAATATCATCAGAGCATCTTCTGTAATACTTCTGCTTGTAGCTTAAACTGAAACAGAAACTGTATACTCATCACAGGAGATAAGAGATAAGAACAGTAGAATGGAAGGAATGTAAAAAGATACAAAGTATGAGAAAAATAAAATACTGAATAAGACAGCAGGGAAGAAAAGGAAGAGAATGGATAAGGGGAAGCTGGAAAAGAAGAGCATCTATATGGGAGAGTGGAAGAATACCTGTCATAATAGACTTCTTCCACTAGGGATTTTAAACTTGCCTTGCATAGGCGAGGCTGGGGCCACAGAAGATTAATAAAGCATAAGGGTTAGGCAGATGCTTCCACCATTAAACATACTGCTTAAAAGAAAAAGTCTTCTCCTTTCTTCTTTCAGAATGTAGAAATTCACTTATTTGAGTCCACAGCAACTTTACACGGAAATTGCTGTAGCAATATATAGAAACAATCCAGTCAGCAATTTTTTTAACATATTCCATAGAGTAATGGTTAAAATTTTTTTTAAAGTTTCACCAGTTTGCCTTGTAGCGCTATATAGTGTTAAAATATTTGATTAAAATGAAAATAGGGAACCAATATCAAAGATGTTTTCATCAGTATTTGTGTGCAAAAAAACATCACTTGTAATATATTGAGAAATTATATTGTAGAGTGATTATAGCAAAATAGCATAGTGGTTGTAACACAATTTTTGTAGCCAGGCTACACAAGCTTTTGACTGACTGATTTGTTCACTGTGAAATTGTGGACAAATGCTAACCTCTTTTTTCCTCAGATTCCTTACTTTTAACATGAAGGTCATAAAAGCAGTACTATAAAATTTATATTAAGAGTCAATCCACACAAATTTTATGTATAACAAGTAAGTGTGAGCTTTTCTTTAAATTTATTTTTAAGTGAGACTATGCAAGAGTAAGTCAAGGTTGACTTTTATTTTCATACTTCAAGTATCTTTTATTTTTAAATGATGCCCTACTAAATAAAAACTTAAAAGTCTAGAATATAAGCAACTAATTAGTTAGGTTGGAAGACACACCATAACAAAAAAAAAAAAAAGGAAAAAAACTATTTTTCTAGTATCACAGATTCAGTAAGGACAAATAGTAAAAGAAAAGATAATACCACTTCTTTGTTTCTTTATTAATATTTTATTCATGTGCATTTAAAAATTAAACATGATTTTTAAGCCACATCTTTAACAGATTCATGTTTGCAGCTTCTTCCCTTACTAGTAACTTGAATTAGTACAAAGAACTATCAAACCTCTTGACTTAATTTACTTCTCATTTTGTGTTGAAGTGTGATTACCCAATTTTCTTTTTAAAATTTCAGTTTTAGTTAGCATGTCAAAGTCTTTGTCATCTCATCAGATTTCATTTTACACAGAATTTTAATATATAAATATTACACTTTAATAAAAACATACCCTTAAAGAATATCTTCCAATAATCTTCTGGGTATCCTAGTGGCTAAATAAATAAGAAAAAATGTAAGTGCTCAGGAAAAATCCTTCTGTAGACTATTTAAAAATAATCAACAGTACAAAAATTCAAAATAGCTGAAAAAAAATTTAAAACAAATGTAAAACTTTCTCTTAATGTTAGCAAAGACACAGCAAGCAAAGGAAGCTTGTTTACCATGTACATTTTCCCAATGATTAAACCACAAGGTAGCAATATTCTTGTAGTTTCATTAAAGATTACAGGTTAAAGAAATGCTGATTATAGATATATACGCAAAACATAATTAATTTCTGAGATGAGATTTCTTTACTGATGAAACAAAAGTTGCTGATTTCCTTCCCTTTTTAATCATTCTTTTGATCTTGTTCTTTGTAAAGGAAGGAAAATAATGTTCCCCCTACCATTCTAGATTCTAGACCAATAAACGTAAGAAAAACAAGTTTGATAACATATGTACCTACTGTCTACATGCAAGATTCCCAGAAAAACTGAATAACTGTCCAAAATGGCTCAAGCTACCATCCACCTCATGCGATGAGTTGACTCACTGGAAAAGACTCTGATGCTGGGAAAGGTTGGGGGCGGGAGGAGAAGGGGACGACCGAGAATGAGATGGCTGGATGGCATCACCGACTCTGTGGACATGAGTTTGAGGGAACTCGGGGAGATGGTGATGGACAGGGAGGCCTGGCGTGCTGTGATTCATGGGGTCGCGGAGAGTCGGACACGACTGAGCGACTGAACTGAACTGAACCATCTTAAATACTATCTCCAGCTAAAAACAACAGATCTTGCCTTGGGAGGTGCCAGTCATGGAAAATTATCAAGAAAAGCACAGTAAATAAAAGTAAGGCTGTTAATGAAGATTTAAATCTTCTTCATTGAATTTCTAGAGATTTAGAATCATGCTCTTTCCTGGTGCTGAGGTACTCTTACAAATAGAGATTTCCCTTATAAATCTTTCTTACAAAAGGGTAACTTCTACTACCCATTTTCAGAGCTCTTCTTATGCCTGCTGTTTCTTTAAAAATAAACAATTCAAAATAATCCTCATGCCCTAGAGGCATATTTGGAATGACATATTCTGCTCCTCTTCAGTTGCTACTGACTTTCCAATTATTCCATTGTATTGATACTACTAAACTTTAATCAAAATAAAGCTAAATAAAAGTACTTTTCAGATAAAGTCTTTAGTAAACATATCTGAAAAGTATGGAAGAGAAGCCAGGCAAAGCATTATTTAAAGGTGATTTTCTCTTTTACCCCTTCTTACTCCCTCAGTGCCCAAATAAATTTGTCCAAATATCAAATTCAGATCCCATGGGATTCAGCAGAAAAAGGAAAGGATACAGGGCTGTTGACCTGAAATAAATAGCCTGCTAGATATTTCTCCAGCAAAGATGGGTTTATTTGAGATCATTGGATAATTGCTATTCAAAGTCTGCAACACTGAGCCACATCTAAGACCCCCACAGCATGGGGAAGGAGAAGGCTTTTATTGAGGGAAGTGGGAGGGCTGTAGTAAACAAAGAGTCTATGACTTTTCATTGGCTGAGTCTTGCGAGGAATGAAGTCTTTCTTCCTCTTGTTGGGCTCTGCTATGTTGCAGGGCATGAGAGCTCCCACTTCTGATGTCCAGACTCTCTTTAGTTAAGGTTTCTGTTATTAATTTTTACATAGCTTAAAGTCAGTTTTGGGAAATATGCTTCCCTGGCAACCAGAATTAAATGCTTCAAACAGACACTGGAAATTCTCTTATCTGCTTGTGCAAAAATTACAACTATACCAAAGTCATTAAAACACATATTCTATTGCCCTCATCCTGCTCTTGAACTCGAAACAGACTACCATAAGCATGCTTTATTCCATGATCGTTTCAACATAAAACAAATGTATTCTTACCTTTTGTTAAACATCAGAAAGTTGTCAGCTGAGCAATGATGGACAGTCTTTCTTCCATAGAACCTACAAATAAAAGTGAAAAGATTTTAAGGTTCTAAATATCCAGAATATTTCATAATGAACTTCCAATTGGTATACCAATGCATTTATTTCAACTTTTATAAATGAAGTTATAGAGAAAAGAAGAAAGCATATTGATTCAATCATATGCTTATATTTGCATCAATCTTTTCCAAGTTCTAACATTTATGAGTAAGGTTGTCAGGGTATATTCTACCTAATGGTGCCTGGCTGATGGGACTGGCAGCAAGAACAATAAAGTAGCTTTCATCTTCTTGACCCAACAGGAATTCTGTGTGAACACTGGGCTAGCTGTGCCCAGAAGGAAACCATCCTATTTTTTTTTTCTTGATATACTCTAAAGGGGGGGCTTTTGCAGTCTCTTCAAAGGAAGGTTACTTTCCATTCTTTGTTTATCAGTACCAGGTGTGCTCTATGAGACACTGCAAAATAGACACATAAAAAGAGTGAATTTTTCTTTTATGAGTAGTATTTAGCTTAGTGTCTGAAATACAGCTGTTAAAAGAGAAAAGAGATGATATGAATTTATTAATAAACAAAATGCCGCAGACCTTTAATATTTTTTTAACTTATTTATTTTGGCTGTGCTGAGTCCTAGTTGCTGGATGCATGCAGGAATCTAGTTTCTCAACCAGGGGATCTAACCCAGGTGGCTTTCTGGGAGCTGCAGCTTGTGATGGTTCTTGACCCCAGCCAGGGCTGACCATCTGCCTGAGAGGTCTCTTCTGTGATGGTGCCTACCCCTGCTCCCTGTATCACTAACTCTCTGTGCTTTGTGGACACCACCATCCTTACAACAACAAGGGACCTTGCTCTGCGCCGCTGACCTGACAGACGCTGACTCAGGGAGTTCTGCATGTGTGTGGTTCCTTCTCCCATGAGCACCCACGGGAGTCCGATGTGGATCCCGAGTGTGTCCCCACACGCTCTCTACTTGAGCCAAGATCCCCAACAGGTGGTAAAGGAAGGGTGGGCTGCAGCTGAGAAGGCTGTGATCAAGAAGGAACTAAAGGTTAATGGGCTGTGCCAGCTCCTGAATTTATTGTTGCTCCACCCACCTGAGGGGGCAGCCCAGTCTGAGGCTGCAGGTGCCCTCCATGCCAGCTCACAGTCTCTGACTCAAAAAACAAAGGAATTGATAAATTATTCACCAAAAAGCAGGAAGTGACACATATCAGAGAGAATCAGGACTCAAACCCTAGTTCTTTTGATTCCACATGCTGTGATTTCTAATCCAACATACCAATTTCCCCACACTTACATAGCTATAAACTGAAAGTATGTGTAATATACTTACTAAAATAAATCTGCCTATACATGGACCAGAAGAGTTCAAACCCTTGTTGTTTAAGACTCAACTGTATTACTGTTAATATCATGAGTAAATTAATCAAGGAATATTGAATATTACCCTCCGACTCAGGTTTCTTAACATCTGAACATCTAGCTCTGAACATCCTTGGCAAGATGATTTATTTTTATTTTTTTTATTGGAGGCTAATTATTTTACAATATTATATTGGTTGGTTTTGCCATACATTGACATGAATCCGCTCCGAGTGTACATGAATTCCCCTCCCTACAGGACATAATAATTTACTCATTTTATTGAAATACTTTGTTTTGGTGTTTTTATAATTATTAAATTATTTGCAATAGTTGCATAGACTCTTTGTGTAAAATTTTACAGAATAATTAAGTTGTTTCTTTTTTGGCTACTAATAACTTTCCTGAAATAAACATACTTTATATATTTCTTAGTATATATGAGAAGAGGACATTCCTAACTATGAAACTGATAAGCCAGGAAATTCATGATATTTTACATTTCACATACTTTAATTATACTGATAATTTTTTTAAAAGGTTGCACTAGAGATTATTAATATTTTATATGTTTACACAATTATATAATGCTCTTTTGACTTGCATTAATTTAATTGCATGTTAATTTATGCATCATTATGTTAATTTGTGTGTAAACTGCTTATTCATTTCTATGCTTATTAGATTATTCATGTTTTTCAAATAAATGTATGCGTCCTTTCCCCTAATTTCGGAAAAGCTATAGGAAAAATAGGAAGTATGTTGGAACTCAAACTTTATTTAGCAACTAACAAAACATCCTGACCACTGAGATCCACCCATCTCTTTCTTTTAAGGGTTACGGATAGGACACAAATACCCCATATGCTGCTGCTGCTGCTAAGTCATTTCAGTCGTGTCCGACTCTGTGTGACCCCATAGACCGAAGACCACCAGGCTCCCCTGTCCCTGGGATTCTCCAGGCAAGAACACTGGAGTGGGTTGCCATTTCCTTCTCCAATGTGTAAAAGTGGAAAGTGAAAAGTGAAAGTGAAGTCGCTCAGTCGTGTCCGACCCTTAGCAACCCCACGGACTGCAGCCTACCAGGCTCCTCCATCCATGGGATTTTCTAGGCAAGAGTACTGGAGTGGCTTGCCATTGCCTTCTCCGAATACCCCATATACCATTTTTTAATTGTGTTTTTCTCTTTCCTGTAGTAGTTCTGTTTATGTTCTTGATATGAATATGTTTTTGTTGATGTTACGTACATTGTAGGTATCTTTTCTCAATCTATGGCTTGTCTTTTAGCATTATATACAGGAACTTACAAAATTAGATTTCTAAGCTTTTCTATGCTGCCCAGAGAGAGAGGCATACAGAATTGTTCTGGTTTCCCAGCATAACTTAAAGGGACGTTTTCACAATGTCCAGAGCCTCAAATTCTTTGAGGCATCAGGAACCCCCTTAGGAGGTATCAAGCCTAGACTTCCAAATGGAGCCATCATCTATAATAGAAGGGAAAAGTGATGGCATTACCTCTAAATCTGGAGAGCACCTAGGAGAAGCTTCTGTTGTCCACTCCTGCGGTTTTTGCCATTGAAAACCTGGCTGATGTCAGCATCATAACTCCAGGAGGACCAGCCAGCGAGCTGTGCTGAAGTCTGATGCAGCCACGGGCACCAGAGCTGTGCTGGGCACCTCGCTCCTGGAAACCCCCCTCACCTGAGCGAGGCAGCCAGCTCTCCAAGAGCCGCGACTCATAGTGGTTCCCGATCCCAGGGCTGTCCACCCGCACGAGAGGCATGTTCTGTGAACCTGCCTTCCCCTGCTCCCTGTAACACACACCTGTCTTTGTGCTGTGTGGCCACCACCACCCTTACAACAGCAAAGGAGCTCACTCAATGGGTCTGGTGTGATAGATACTGACCCGGGGAGTTCTGGGCATGCGTGGTTCCATCTCCCGTGAGTCCTACATGCATCTTGCACGCCTCCTACACACTCTCTACCGGAGCCAAGATCCTCAGCGGGTGGTACAGGAGGGGTAGGCTTCAGCTGAGAAGGCTGTGAGCAAGTTTAGGGTGAACGGGCTGCCCCAGCTCCTGAAATGACTGCTGCTCAACCCACCGGAGGTGCCAGCTTGGTCTGAATGTGACAGGTACCCTCCGTGCTGCACTCTCACCGGCGTCTGTGAGCTTTCGTCCTCAGTAGGGTCTGCTGGGCAAGCACGGAGGGTACCTGGCACATTCAGACCACTTTTCATTTGCAGATAGTTCATAAAGGCATTTGTGATAATGTCCATATCATAAAATAAATTCAATATTTATACAAATAATTTGCTAACTCTTATGATCTTAGCTACTTTTTAGTTTGTTTTTTCCACATTTAAATGAGGAGATATATCTCACTAGTATTTCAGATATGATAGCTTGCTGTTCTATATCCCCCCCCGCAAAGAAACACTTTTTATAATATAAAGACGTAAGTAGCTGGAGGTATATCTCTTGTTAATATATAAACTGTAAAAAAATTTCTGTTTGGGGTTTCTTTCCACAATATTTCATATATAAATGGTAGCAAAAGAAGTTCTTTTTCCTGTGACTTTGCTTTATCCCTTTAAAGAAATACTCTCTGAATTATCTGTTTTTTTTTTTTTTCTTTTCCTATTCACAGATTAATGAGGCTACCTTTTGAAGCATGGAGTCAAGGCTGTATTTTTCCTTGGGTTTTACATACTGAGCATATATCTTCTGGTAAGTTACACCTTTTGTTCTTTTTTTTATGGCTTATATATATTGTTATTCCATTAGTACAAGACTAGCTATTGCTACAAATGTCCCACAGAGAGAATGTTTTGGTGACTTTCTTGATAATGCTAAAAAGTCTTTGTTTAGCATTCAGTCTGCCTTCTAATTCTGTGCTCATGTCACTCTGTGTTCCAATTTAATTCAGGTTGGGTTATTCTTATCCTTCAATCTCTAATCACTAGCTCTTTTATATTTCAATTACACAAATATGAGCACAGCTTTGGTCTGGACTCACATGAGTTTGGTCTGTCACTTGAGTTTAAGTCCAAAGTAGTTTTTGATGTTTGCTACAACCGTTACCTCATTGTCAGCCCTAGATAAAGTTGTCAGAAATTTGCTGCATGATTTGGTAGAGTTTTATTAAAATGAATTTCATTTGGAATAGACTTATGGAAAAACATGCTGCTAAAAAATTAATTTGACAGAAAGTAGACGTAATAAAATAAATCTACATATTAATAAAATTATTTAAATGTAATGAGTGTTCATTGGTACACTAAGAAGAAATTTGTGAAAATATGTACTTCAAGATTTATATAATTTCCTGCACTTCGCAAAGCCTAGAGCAATGGCAAAAAGAAAAAACAAAAATATAGTTACTAAGCTATTAGTAACAAAGAGAGTACCATGCTTTAAAAGTATTAAATGAATCCATGAAAAGGCAGAAAACGAGGAAAAACTGGATCAAAGAACAAAGGTAAAAATAAGAAACAAAAAGAAGATGGTATATTTAAAGCAAATGGTGATATTAGTATTATATATAAAAGGTTTAAACTCCATGAGCAAGGCAGACATTATCATCAGTTCAGTTCAGTTCAGTCGCTCAGTCGTGTCCGACTCTCCGCCATCCCATGAATCACAGCACGCCAGGCCTCCCTGTCCATCACCAACTCCCAGAGTTCACTCAAACTCATGTCCACAGAGTCGGTGATGCCATCCAGCCATCTCATTCTCCGTCGTCCCCTTCTCCTCCCGCCCCCAACCTTTCTCAGCATCAGAGTCTTTTCCAGTGAGTCAACTCGTCGCATGAGGTGGCCAAAGTATTGCAGTTTCAGCTTTAGCATCAGTCCTTCCAATGAACACCCAGGATTGATCTCAGGTAGAATGGACTGGTTGGATCTCCTTGCGGTACAAGGGACTCTCAAGAGTCTTCTCCAACACCACAGTTCAAAAGCATTCAATTCTTCGGTGATCAGCTTTCTTCACAGTCCAACTCTCACATCCATACATGACCACGGGAAAAACCATAGCCTTGACTAGATGGACCTTTGTTGGCAAAGTAATGTCTCTGCTTTTTAATATACTATCAAGGTTGGTCATAACTTTCCTTCCAAGGAGGAAGCGTCTTTTAATTTCATGGCTGCAATCAGCATCCACAGTGATTTTGGAGCCCAAAAAAATAAAGTCTGACACTGTTTCCACTGGTTCCCCATCTATTTCCCATGAAGTGATGGGACCAGATGCCATGATCTTCATTTTCTGAATGTTGAGCTTCAAGCCAACCTTTTCACTCTCCTCTTTCACTTTCATTAAGAGGCTTTTGAGTTCCTCTTCACTTTCTGCCATAAGGGTAGTGTCATCTGCATATCTGAGATTATTGATATTTCTCCCGGCAATCTTGATTCCAGCTTGTGCTTCTTCCAGCCCAGCGTTCCTCATGATGTACTCTGCATATAAGTTAAACTGCAAGGTGACAATATACAGCCTTGACGCACTCCTTTTCCTATTTGGAACTGTCCATGTACAGTTCTGACTGTTGCTTCCTGACCAGCATACAGGTTTCTCAAGAGGCAGGTCAGATGGTCTGGTATTCCCATCTCTTCCAGAATTTTCCACAGTTTATTGTGACCCACACAGTCAAAGGCTTTGACATAGTCAATGAAGCAGAAATAGATGTTTTTCTGGAACTCTCTTGCTTTCTCCATGATCAAGCGGATGTTGGCAATTTGATTTCTGGTGCCTCTGCCTTTTCTAAAACCTGCTTGAACATCTGGGAGTTCACGGTTCACATATTGCTGAAGCGTGGCTTGGAGAATTTTGAGCATGAATTTACTAGCGTGTGAGATGAGTGCAATTGTGCAGTAGTTTGAGCATTCTTTGGCATTCCCTTTCTTTGGGATTGGAATGAAGACTGACCTTTTCCAGTCCTGTGGCCACTGCTGAGTTTTCCAAATTTGCTGGCATATTGAGTACAGCACTTTCACCCCATCATCTTTCAAGATTTGAAATAGCTCAACAGGAATTCCATCACCTCCAGTAGCTTTGTTCCTAGTGATGCTTTCTAAGGCCCACTTGACTTCACATTCCAAGATGTCTGGCTCTAGGTCAGTGATCACGTTATCGTGACTGTCTTGGTTGTGAAGATCTTTTTTGTACAGTTCTTCTGTGTATTCTTGCCACCTCTTCTTAATATCTTCTGCTTCTGTTAGGTCCCTACCATTTCTGTCCTTTATCGAGCCCATCTTTGCATGAAATGTTCCCTTGGAATCTCTAATTTTCTTCAAGAGATCTCTTGTTTTTCCTATTCTGTTGTTTTCCTCTATTTCTTTGCATTGATCACTGAGGAAGGCTTTCTTATCTCTCCTTGCTATTCTTTGGAACTCTGCATTCAGATGCTTATATTTTTCCTTTCCTCCTTTGCTTTTCGCTTCTCTTCTTTTAACAGCTATTTGTAAGGCCTCCTCAGACAGCCATTTTGCTTTTTTGCATTTCTTTTCCATGGGGATGGTCTTGGTCCCTGTCTCCTGTACAATGTCACGAACCTCCGTCCAGAGTTCATCAGGCACTCTATCTATCAGATCTAGTCCCTTAAATCTATTCCTCACTTCCACTGTATAATCATAAGGGATTTGATTTAGGTCGTACCTGAATGGTCTAGTGGTCCCTACTTTCTTCAATTTCAGTCTGAATTTGGCAATAAGGAGTTCATGATCTGAGCCACAGTCAGCTCCTGGTTTGTTTTTGCTAACTGTATAGAGCTTCTCCATCTTTGGCTGCAAAGAATATAATCAATCTGATTTCGGTGTTGACCATCTGGTGATGTCCATGTGTAGAGTCTTCTCTTGTGTTGTTGGAAGAGGGTGTTTGCTATGACCAGTGAGTTCTCTTGGCAAAACTCTATTAGCCTTTGCCCTGCTTCATTTTCTGCTCCAAGGCTAAATTTGCCTGTTACTCCAGGTGTTTCTTGACTTCCTACTTTTGCATTCCAGTCCCCTATAATGAAAAGGACATCTTTTTTGGGTGTTAGTTCTAAAAGGTCTTGTAGGTCTTCATAGAACTGTTCAACTTTGGCTTCTTCAGCATTACTGGTTGGGGCATAGGCCTGGATTACTGTAATATTGAATGGCTTGCCTTGGAAACGAACAGAAATCATTCTGTCGTTTTTAAGATTGCATCCAAGTACTGCATTTCAGACTCTTTTGTTGACCATGATGGCCACTCCATTTCTTCTAAGGGATTCTTGCCCACAGTAGTAGATATAATGGTCATCTGAGTTAAATTCACCCATTCCAGTCCATTTTAATTCACTGATTCCTAGAATGTCTATGTTCACTCCTGTTTGACCACTTCCAATTTGCCTTGATTCATGGACCTAACTTTCCAGGTTCCTGTGCAATAAAAAAGAGCTAAGATGTAAGTTTTCTACATAAAAAACACTTTAAAATTAATACATTTAAATCTAAGAGGGTCAAAAGATACGTTATATCAAACTGATTCATAAAATGCATAAGAAGTAACATTAACACTAGACATGGTAGATTTTAGAATAAGAAAAATTACTGTGGATTAAGAGGAAAATGTTAAATAGAGGGGATGATTTATAAGGAAGATATAACTATCTTAATTTTTATGCATATAATAGATATTTTACATAAAGTAAAAATCAATAGAACTGATTGTTAACTTGATAAGACTACAATAGTAGATGAAGTTTTCACTATTTTTCTCACCATCAAAACATAGTATACCACTATACATAATTTGTATAATCTTACAAGAGTATACTTTAGTGATCTCCTTCTTGTCCTATGGACAATAATTATTGTATAGTTAGTATCTACTTAGGTTATAAACTACACAGTACTTTTTAATGTAATTTTTAAGTTTATTTGGAAGTCCTGAATTATTCTGTGGACTGATATTTCCTTAAATGACCAATGGAGGATGTTAGAAAACCACTCATCTGGAAAAGATCCATTCAAAATACAAGGTAGACCAATGAATTTTAATGTAACAAATTACAAAAAGTACATGAATATGGTTTCAGAATTTTTATTGAAATTAACCTCGAAGATACCACTTAGTCAGTTTTGACATTGTATCAAAGAAAAATATCTATAATTATCTGAAAAGGCTTTAAAAACTTCTAACTTTTCAAATTACTTGTCTGTGTTAAGATTCTCTTCATGTACTTGAGCTTAAAAAAATACAATGGACTGAATGTAGAAAGAAATATGAGAATCCAGTTATCTTTTATTTATATATACAAATGTTACAGAAACTTTCAAAACCTAAAATATTATTCCTCTAATGATTTCATATGTATAATTAACTTTAATTAAAATATTTGCATTAAATATAGCAATAGGCTGGATTTTATTGCTGTTTTCAAACAATTATATATGCATTAATATTTTTTCATTTTTTATTTTAGTAAGTACACTACTTTGAGATCTATCATCTTGATGAAGTTTTAAGTACACAACTCAGTGTTGTTAAGTGTTGTACAGCTGATATCTAGAACTTATTCATTTTCAGTTGAGTTCCGTTCAGTCGCATTGCAACCCCATGAACCACAGCACGCCAGGACTCCCTGTCCATCACCAACTCCCAGAGTCTACCCAAACTCATGTCCATTGAGTCAGTGTTCATTTTATTTGGATGCAAATTTATATCTGTTGAATAACCTCTCATTTCTTCACCCTCAGTCCCTGGCAGCTACAATTCGATTGTCAGTTTCTGAGTTTGACTATTTAACTACCTCTTATAAACCGTGGAATTCTGTGTCTGGCTTATCTCTCTTATAATGTCTTCCACTGTCATTCATATTGTCATATAAAGCAGGGTTTCCTTCTGTTTAAAACTGTTGGGAAGATCCCATGTAGGAGAGCATGGCAACCCACTCCAGTATTCTTGCCTGGAGAATCCCATTGACAGAGGAGCCTGGTGGGCTATAGTCCATGGGGTCACAAAGAGTCGGACACCACTGAGGGACTAACACTACTACTACTTCTAAAGCTGAGTAATATTTTCATTATATGTGTGCCTCTTATTTTTTTTATTCATCTGTCAATGGGCATTTAAGCTGCAATGGACATGGGGCTGCAATTGTCTCTCTGAGGTCCTGATTTCAATTCTTTTGGATATATAACCAGAAGCAGGATTGCTAGATCATATGATAGCTCTAGTTTTTAGTATTTTGAGAAACCTCTGGACTGTTTTCTGTAATGGTCACACTAATTTACATTGCCACTGTATCACTGGTTTTATCATTGGTTTAAAGTAACAAACAGGCACTTCTCTTACATATAGAACTGTTAGCCAGTTTCACCTCAGGTTACATGTTTTAGCTGCTTTTAGCTTCAAATTTCTATTGGGATTCAGATCTACTCCATATGACTCCACATTTTTTTCTTGGAGGGGTGACTGTCTGAGACATGAATAGCCAGGCATTTTTAATAAATCTTTTCTCACTGTTGTTCAGTCACTCAGCCATGTCTGATTCTTTGCAACCCCATGGACTGCAGCACACCAGTCTTCCCTGTCCTTCACCATCTCCTGGAGCTTGCTCAAACTCATGTGCATTGAGTCGGTGATGCCAGCCAACCATCTCGTCCTCTGTCATCCCCTCTCCTCCTACCTTCAATATTTCACAGCCAACATCAGGGTGTTTTCCAATGAGTTGGCTCTTTGCATCAGGTGGCCAAAGGTATTTCACTGGCTCAAACATTTAATACTCAGTCACATTTTCACTCATTCATGTTCAACTCTCTGTGATCCCATGGACTGCAGCCCATCAGGCTCCTCTGTCCCTGGAATTTTCCAGGTAAGGATACTGGAGTGGATTGCCACTTCCTACTGCAGCAGATCTTCCCAATCCAGGGTCAAACTGATGTCTTTTGCATCTCCTGCATTGGCAGGCAGATCTTTACCACTGTGCCACCTGGGCCTAGACATGAAACATTATAAATCCCAGAGTCAACTTGTAAAAAAGTACATTGATCCTACCATGAAGTCATGGAAAAGACAGAAAAATATGATACTAAAAAAAGTCTTGAGTGAAGAATTAATATCTTCCAAGACATTAATGGGTCTCTGTACCATTTAATAAAGTTAAGACAGCCAGCAGGCACACAGTCTTGATATAGTATTTTTCTTCACTTAAATAATTTGCATTAGACAATTGAAAGGGGCTGGAAAGTGTTTTGTCAGTGACTTCATTTGATAAATGGAGAAACTGACGTCCCAGAGTATTTAAGCACTTTTCTAAATTTGTACAGTAAGTCATTGATATCTGACAAGGAAATACTGATCTGACATTGTACCTGAATTCACTGTTACATTGACTTTCTTTTACTATTCATGTGCAGTTTCAATATCCCAGACAGGATTCAGGCAGGAAACAGATGGCAATCTCAAAAAGGCTTAGCAGAAAGTTAAACAAGATGAAAGAGATTTAACAAAGAGCTCTTTAGCAGAGGTGATAGCAGTTGAAAAGGATCCAGACGAAATGAAGCAGAATCTGTGTTTAACAACTGCATGAGTCACCACCACTAGCTGTGAAGGGGGAAAATAGGGGCAAGAGTTCTAGGACCTAAAAGAGCTGAACTCAAGGGTGAGGAGCTTTACCTTTGCCTTTGGAAAGACACAATCCCAGTAGAATCCCAGAATCTCTACTGTAAGAAAGAAAGAGAATAAGAGTAATAGTCGGACACGACTGAAGCGACTTTGCACACACACAACAAATGGTCATTGAAACCTTGCTACATGTCAGATTTGTCTGCAGGCATTGGGACTGTAGCATTGAACAAAACATAAAAATTCCCTCTGGGAGCTTACACTCTAGATGGATTCAGTTCTTAAGCAGGAAAAAATCAAGTAACATTATATTATGTTAATAGTGATAAATATCAAGAAAAAATCAGGGAAAGAGTAGGAAGTTGACTCTGAGTGGCTGTGAGCAGAGTGTAAGATGATCTGACTTATGTACACAGGAAAATTCACTGCTGAGTTACGGATTAGCTTAAGATGGGCTAGAGCTGATGCAAGTGGAATTTTGTAAAATATTAATTATATGATAGGTATATTCTAGAAATACAGCTATTTTTTGTTGTAGGAAAATATTCTTTATTTATTTTTTTACTTTTTATTGAAGTAAAGCTGATTTACAATGTTGTATTAATTTCTGGTATACAGAAATGTTATCTAATTTTACATATACATTATTTTTCATAACTTTTCCATTATTGTTTAATGAAAGATATTGAATATAGTTCTCTGTGATATACAATAAGAATCTTGTTGTTAATCCATTCTGTATATAATACCTTACATCTGTTAGTCCCAAACTCTGTCTAACCCTCCTCTGTACCCCTCCTGTCCTTGGCGACCACAAGACTATGAGTCTGTTTCATAGATAAATTCATTTGTATCATTTTTTTAGGTCCCACAGATAAGTGATAGCATAAAGACATTGCCTTTCTGACTTACTTTGCTTAGTATGATAATCTCTAGGTCCATCTATGTAGTGCAAATGGTATTATTTCATTCTTTGTTACGACTGAGTGATATTCCATTGTATATGTACCACATCTTCTTTATGTATTTGTCTGTTGATAAACATTTAGGTTGTTTACCTGTCTTCACTGTTATAAATAGTGCTGCTATGAACATAGAGGTGCATGTATCTTTTTGAATTGTAATTTTATCTAGATATATACCCAGGAGTAGGATTGCTGGATCATATGGAGTTTTTTGAGAAACATTCATACTGTTTTCCATAATGGCTATACCAGTTTACATTTACATCAACAACATAGGGGGGTTCCTTTTCCTCCACACTTTCTCCAGTATTTATTATTTGTAGACTTGATGATGGCTGGTATGAGGTGGTACCTCATTGTAGCTTTCATTTGCATTTCTCTAATCATTACTGATGTTGAGTATTTTTTCATGTCTCTACTGGTCATCTGTATGTCTCCTTTGGAGAAATATCTATTTAGGGTTTCTGTCCATTTTTGATTAAGTTTTTCTTTTTTGTTGTTACTGAATCATATGAGCCATTTGTATATATTGGAAAATAAGCCCTTGTCAGGGGCTTACATAAGCCCTTACATAATTTACAAATATTTTCTCACAGTCCATAGGTTGTCTTTTCGTTTTGTTTATGATTTCCTTTGTTGTGCAAATCTTAAATGCTTGATTAGGTCGCATTTGTTTATTTTTCCTTTTGACTTCTGAGACTGACCTAAGAAAATGGTGCAGTTTATGTCAGAGAATGTTTGTACCTATGTTCTGAGTTTTATGGTGTCATGTCTTATATTTAAGTCATTAGGCCATGAAACATAGTTAATTTTTGTCATCTATTTAAATAGCATGATAAAAGAGAGATAAAATGTGGCAATTTTTTAAAATAAGTAAAATAATTATGTCATAATTTACTTATTAACTATGTCCAAATGTTTACATATGGATTTTCTTAAGTGTAGAGTTGTTGACTGACATGAGTGATATAAGTTTAGAGATAAGCCTGAGCTACTTGTTAATTTTCAAAAGAGATATTTTTAAACCAAACTCTAGACTTTCGAAGAAAATTTTTAAATAGGAGACAGGAAGAAAAGACACATTATTTGTAACAGATGAAAGCTATAAATTGTTTGGAAGATGAAATAGAGAAGTAGATGAGATTTAATAACAATATATACAGATATAGACATAAACTTTTATCTTCCAAAGATGCTCATTTGTATCTTAACCTATAAACCAAACAATTATGCAAATGTTTATCAAAAATTACCTATCGTTGATAATATAAAAATTATATTTATTTTATTTAGACATTTTTCCCATATGAAGACATTTCTAGATATTAAATTTTCTGGAAAGTTAACACAATAGACTTCCTTTTAAGTATTTTACTATGTAATAAATATTTAAATATATTTCAGGAAAAAAACCTGAACTCAGTTGTTAAATATTTCACTGCAGTCTGATAAAATCCAATGCCAGGCTCTCTGGAATTATAACAAATGCAAATATTTGTTAGAAAAGGACTTACAATAGCCAATTCTATCTGTATAAGGAGAACATAACAGTGCCAACTCTAAAGACAACAGTTCCACGCAGTAAGCTGCCCCTTTGAGACTGAATGCAGCCTTGTTTGTGCAGCAGGATAGGATGAGCTGTAGCAAATAACCACTGTGCTCAGGTTGCCTCCAGCTCCACCTGGTGCAGCCTAAATGACAATATTTCATAGAAGCCAGAGAGAGGAATTTAACAAAAGCTTCAAGCTGTATATTCTTACATGTTAGGGACCTCATAGTTTCACATTAAAAACTCTATCTTGAAAATCTATAAATGCAGATAAGTTCTCACAAAAGCATAAGAATTTTGTGCAGTGCACTACCTGGTATGATCACTCACCTAGAGCCAGACATCTTGGAATGTGAAGTCAAGTGGGCTTTAGGAAGCATCACTATGAAAAAAGCTAGTGGAGGTGATGGAATTCCAGTTGAGCTATTTCAAATCCTAGATGATGCTGTGAAAGTGCTGCATTCAACATTCCAGCAAATCTGGAAAACTCAGCAGTGGCTGCAGGACTGAAAAAGGTCAGCTTTCATTCCAATCCCAAAGAAAGGCAATGCCAAAGAATATTCAAACTACTGCACAATTGGCACTCATCTCACACACTAGTAAAGTAATACTCAAAATTCTCCAAGTCAGGCTCCAACAGTACGTGAACTGAACTTCCAGATGTTCAAGCTGGATTTAGAAAAGGCAGAGGAACCAGAGATCAAATTGCCAACATCCATTGGATCATCAAAAAAGTAAGAGAATTCCAGAAAGCATCCACTTCTGCTTTATTGACTACACCAAACTTTTGACTGTGTGGATCACAACCAACTGTGGAAAATTCTGAAAGAGGTGGGAATACCAGACCATCCTACCTGCCTCCTGAGAAATCTGTATGCAGGTCAAGAAGCAACAGTTAGAACCAGACATGAAACAATGGACTGGTTCAAAATTGGGAAAGGAGTACGTCAAGTTACACTGTATATTGTCACCCTGCTTATTTAACTTATATACAGAATACATCATGTGAAATGCCAGGTTGGATGAAGCAGAAACTGGAATCAAGATTACTGGGAAAATATCAGTAACCTCAGATATGCAGATAACACCATCCTTATGGCAGAAAGTAAAGAGAAACTGAAGAACCTTTTGATGAAAGTGAAAGAAGAGAGTGAAAAAGTTGGCTTAAAGCTCAAGATTCAAAAAGCTAAGAACATGGCATCTGGTTCCATCACTTCAGGGCAAATAGATGGAAACAATGGAAACAGTGGCTGATTTTATTTTCTTGGGTTCCAAAATCACTGCAAATTGTGACTGTGGCCATGAAATTAAAAAACAAAAACAAAAACTTTCTCCTTGGAAGAAAAGCTATGACCAACCTAGACAACATATTAAAAAGCAGAGACAATACTTTGCCAACAAAGGTCCATCTAGTCAAAGCTATGGTTTTTCCAGTAGCATGTATGGATGTGAGAGTTTGACCATAAAGAAAGCTGAGCACTGAAGAATTGATGCTTTAATTGATGTGATTAAAATCACACCTTTTAAAATTTTTGAAGTTACAAAAATTCGGTATCTACATTCATGTAGATAACTAAAATTTTATTCTATTACATTTCTCTTCCTTTATTACTTAAAATCCCTTCAAAATTTCATGTGATAACTGGAGTTCTTTATATTTAATTTTTAATATAACATTTCTCCAAGTGATTCACCTTATTAAACAGAACAGCTATCTTCACAAATGTGGTGCTCTTTCTTAAATTTCCAAATCTCTGGTGTTAAATGTTTATGGACACTTTTTGATAATAGAGGTAAAATATAAAGAGAAACTTACACTTTTCTTGAAAGTGATCTTTCTTGAACTTTAGGGTATCCATCTTGATCCAGGAAATATTTCACATATCAGGGATCCAGCTCAGTCTATAATAGAGTCATTTGGCTTCTTCACACAGTAAAGTCCATAAGGCACTCCACTGGCTTAAAAATATGGGGATAGTTCCTCCCTAAGGTTTAAATCCTCTTTTTCCACTGACAGTGGAATATTGATTGTTTACAAATAAAACACCCCAAAAGATTTAATGCTATTCTAAAGCAAAGAGCTGGCATTTATAATAAGCAAAAATATGTTACCAAAATCTGTTGGAATTAACAGTCATTTGGAGGTTGGGATTACAATATTACATTTGAGGGTTGGGATCAATATTACAGTAATTCAAGTCTATGCCCCAACCAGTAATGCTGAAGAAGCCGAAGTTGAACGGTTCTATGAAGACCTACAAGATCTTTTAGAACTAACACCCAAAAAAGATGTCCCTTTCATTATAGGGGACTGGAATGCAAAGGTAGGAAGTCAAGAAACACCTGGAGTAACAGGCAAATTTGGCCTTGGAGCAGAAAATGAAGCAGGGCAAAGGCTAATAGAGTTTTGCCAAGAGAACGCATTGGTCATAGCAAACACCCTCTTCCAACAACACAAGAGAAGACTCTACACATGGACATCACCAGATGGTCAACACCGAAATCAGATTGATTATATTCTTTGCAGCCAAAGATGGAGAAGCTCTATACAGTTAGCAAAAACAAACCAGGAGCTGACTGTGGCTCAGATCATGAACTCCTTATTGCCAAATTCAGACTGAAATTGAAGAAAGTAGGGACCACTAGACCATTCAGGTATGACCTAAATCAAATCCCTTATGATTATACAGTGGAAGTGAGGAATAGATTTAAGGGACTAGATCTGATAGATAGAGTGCCTGATGAACTCTGGACGGAGGTTCGTGACATTGTACAGGAGACAGGGACCAAGACCATCCCCATGGAAAAGAAATGCAAAAAAGCAAAATGGCTGTCTGAGGAGGCCTTACAAATAGCTGTTAAAAGAAGAGAAGCGAAAAGCAAAGGAGGAAAGGAAAAATATAAGCATCTGAATGCAGAGTTCCAAAGAATAGCAAGGAGAGATAAGAAAGCCTTCCTCAGTGATCAATGCAAAGAGGTGGCAAGAATACACAAAAGAACTGTACAAAAAAGAGCTTCATGACAAAGATAATCTCGATAGCATGATCACTCACCTGGAGCCAAACATCTTGGAATGTGAAGTCAAGTGAGCCTTAGAGAGCATCACTAGGTACAAAGCTAGTGGAGGTGATGGAATTTCAGTTGAGCTATTTCAAATCCTGAAAGATGATGGTGTGAAAGTGCTGCACTCAATATGCCAGCAAATTTGGACAACTCAGCAGTGGCCACAGGACTGGAAAAGATCAGTCTTCATTCCAATCCCAAAGAAAGGGAATGCCAAAGATGCTCAAACCACTGCACAATTGCACTCATCTCACACGCTAGTAAATTCATGCTCAAAATTCTCCAAGCCAGGCTTCAGCAGTATATGAACCGTGAACTTCCAGATGTTCAAGCAGGTTTTAGAAAAGGCAGAGGAACCAGAGAACAAATTGCCAACATCTGCTGGATCATGGAGAAAGCAAGAGAGTTCCAGAAAAATATCTATATCTGCTTCATTGACTATGCCAAAGCCTTTGACTGTGTGGATCACAATAAACTGTGGAACATTCTGAAAGAGATGGGAATACCAGACCACCTGACCTGCCTCTTGAGAAACCTGTATGCAGGTCAGGAAGCAACAGTTAGAACTGGACATGGAACAACAGACTGGTTCCAAATAGGAAAAGGAGTACGTCAAGGCGGTATATTGTCACCCTGCTTATTTAACTTATATGCAGAGTACATCATAGGAACACTGGGCTGGAAGAAGCACAAGCTGGAATCAAGATTGCAGGGACAAATATCAATAACCTCAGATATGCAGATGACACCACCCTTATGGCAGAAAGTGAAGAGGAACTCAAAAGCCTCTTGATGAAAGTGAAAGAGGAGAGTGAAAAAGTTGGCTTGAAGCTCAACGTTCAGAAAACAAAGGTCATGGCATCTGGTCCCATCACTTCATGGGAAATAGATGGGGAAACAGTGGAAACAGTATCAGACTTTATTTTTTGGGGCTCCAAAATCACTGCAGATGCTGATTGCAGCCATGAAATTAAAAGATGCTTACTCCTTGGAAGGAAAGTTATGGCCAACCTAGAGAGCATATTAAAAAGCAGAGACATTATTTTGCCAACAGAGGTCCGTCTATTCAAGGCTATGATTTATCCCGTGGTCACGTATGGATGTGAGAGTTGGACTGTGAAGAAAGCTGATCACTGAAGAGTTGATGCTTTTGAACTGTGGTGTTGGAGAAGACTCTTGAGAGTCCCTTGGACTGCAAGGAGATCTAACCAGTCCATTCTAAAGGAGATCAATCCAGGGTGTTCATTGGAAAGACTGATGCTAAAGCTGAAACTCCAATTCTTTGGCCACCTCATGGGTCGAGTTGACTCACTGGAAAAGAGTCTGATGTTAGGAAGGATTGGGGGTGGGAGGAGACGGGGACGACAGAGAATGAGATGGCTGGATGGCATCACCGACTCGATGGACATGAGTTTGAGTGAACTCCGGGAGTTGGTGATGGACAGGGAGGCGGCATGCTGTGATTCATGGGGTTGCAAAGAATCGGACACGACTGAGCGACTGATCTGAACTGTTGGTTGGGAGGCTTTAGCTAAGTTTTACCCAATTTATATTATTGAAAAGAGCATATCTTTCCTGGTCTGTGGCATTTACTTTAATTTTTGTTGACATCTCAGTTTTTATTTTAAAATTATTGGGTATTATTATTTACTTTATTATCAAGAGGAGATGATTCTACAAAAGCGTCTATCATCATGCCTTTGGAAACCTAGAATTGCCAGGACAGGGACTGGGCAAAAAGGTCATTCAGGTTTCTCCATAAACTCTTACAGAAAAATCAGAATGAACTTTTTGGCCCACCAATACTAAGGATCAGGATTTCAAAAGGATAAAATGAAAATAAGTCATTCTTCATCTTGCACAGGAAGCCAAGGGCACACAGATGTGTCTTGTTGCATTTGAATCTTTGTGTGGCCTTATTTTTCCAAGCAGGCTAAAATTTTTCTAATTTATTCATTTCCACTGGTTCAATAAGAGTTATTTTTACCTACAACATAAAAGCATTAATGTTTAAGTTTCTACCAGACAAGGAAATTTGATAACTGATCAAGCCTCTGCCTCAAATTTAGACTCCTTCCCTGATAACCCTCACACTTAGTTGGCAAGGTTTTTTTGTCTATTTCTACAATACAATACCACATATATGATATATTATAATTATAATATATAGAAAAAATGTAGAAAATGTTATATATATATATAATGTCTTGTATATATAAAGTGCATGGTCTTTATACATTTCTTCTATGTTTGTATAGTCAATATAAAGAAAGTATGTACTATATATATTTTTTTCTGTGTTCAAATTCACACTCCACACATATATGATTACTATATAAATAAAATATTCAATCCACGAAAGTAAAAGTTAAAATTCCTTGAATTTTATCGATGAGAAGACTTTGCCCAGTCTCCCTAGAGTAAGGAATCTGAACACCCCCAAAGTAGAAATTATAGTTTAAAGTTAATACTGGGGGAAACCTAAACCTTAAGTCCAGATTCTGGTTTAATGTTTTGACACCTCATTATTCTATTTCCTCCAAGAGATTCTGATAAGACATTCCTGAAAATTCCAAACTTAGAAGCTTAAACTAAACAATTTGTCTATTGGCTATATTTTAAAAGCTATCATTTGCTTGAGGTATCACATAAAACACATTCATAGAAAATAATGCATACTATAAACATTGTTTATAGGTTGTTATATTACACCAAATAAAATATGTGTGAGAATATTAAGGTACTTAATTGCTTTTGTGTTTTTAATCATCTTAGCTTTTTAAATATAAATGCATCACTTCAGTACCACTACAATTCTTTGCCAAGCTGTAAATATTAATATACAAATGAGTCAATATCCTGATGATGAGAATGTACTTCAGAATGCTTTCTTTTAGCAGTTGATTTTTGAATGCCTGCTCCTTTCCAGGCCCTCATAAAATGGCATAATATGACAAAAATTAGCATTTCCAATATTTCTTTAAAGTTATCACTACCATAATGTTCAACTGCATTGCACTCATTTGTTTGTAGAAAGTGACACTATATATAGCCTGCTGTTTAGCCCTTAGTACCAGGGAGAACTAACTTTATTAACAAAGGTGGGAGGGCGGTTTAGGAGGGGGAACTTATGTAAACCTGGGGCAAATTCATATCAATGTATGGCAAAACCAACCAATATAATATTGTAAAATAATTTGCCTCCAATAAAAAATAAATTAATTACCTAAAAAAAAATAAGTTAAACTTTTAAAATGCATAAAATTCTTAAGTTTAAATCCAACTTTCTAAAATATTATTTATCAAAGAAAATTCTGGTATTCATATGTATATATCATAATAATAACAAAACCTTAACATATATAGTACCATTATAAAACAGACAGCTTTTAGAAAAACACATACGAAACTCTTTTTTTAATCATGTTTTTTAACATGGACATATTATTATATGTTCATTTTAAATAGAGGTAAATATAAAATTTAGAGGGAATGATATAGGAAAAAATCATATGCTTTTTAGACTCTGTGGAGACTAGCAGAAAAATAGGCCCTTTGAAATTCTCAACAATTTTCACAGTATTGTTCATTGCAAGCCCTAAGTTTTTAATTCCCTTCTCTATAAACCTGATGTATATTTGTAAAATAGTTTTATTCCTTATAACAAACAAACTGCACATTTTTAGATCTCATTCAGCAATATTTGCTATTCACTAACAGAATATGATTAGCATTCTTAACATTTATTATATTCATATCTGTATAAATTAAACATTTATTCATGGGACCCTAAATATTTTTTCACAAACTCTGACTTGATTGCTTTAAATGACTTCTAATCTAAGTCTCCTAACTTGTCATAAAAATTAGACTGATTCATTGTCCCTCTGAGAGTATGATATAAAAGCCCATCCATCACGGTGTATCTAATTAAGAAACTAAGTTAAGAGGTGTTTGAACAAGATATTTGAAAATCTCAGGGGACTAGACAATTGAATTGGTATTTCAGACATATCAAATTAGTTAATGATTTGGGAATCTTTATTCTGCAAGAGTATGTAAATTAAAAAAGAATAATGAAATTCATTAAAGCCTGGCATCAGGGAGAAGAAGGACCCCGCGCACCACTGCATGTAATTATAAGTACCTGCTTCTTTCAGATAGAAGGACAGGAGACCAGGGAAACAAAAAAAGCAATCTGAGCAGATTAATTTTCATATTGGACATAGATAATTACAATTATTTTTCTTTATATTTTTAGGGTGTCTTTTTCATAATTGACAAATCCATATTTGGTAACCAGGCTTGCTTTCCATTTTCAATTTACCATATGAACTTGTAAGATAAATGTCTTCCCATTCAAAATGACAATAGATATTGAATTTTCTCTTGAAATTTAACAAAGTGTTTTGTTTATCCTGTCAGCCTATTTTGATACCAAAAGAGTCAGAAGACTAAAACTATACAGGTTTATCCTAACACTAAAAGAATGGAATATTAAATCTCATCCAATAGATGACTGGAATATGTATTCTAAATGTAAGCACAATCTATTCTCATTCCAAAGCCACATCCTCGTGATTCTTTTAAAGCATCTAAAATAAGAATACAACAGTGATAATATTTTATTAAACAAAATACAAGAACATTTCTTCCCTTTCGTATCACTTCTGGTTTGTCCATCAAAAAAAAGCAGTCATTTTTGTACAAATCATTTAAAAAACTTAAACTCTGATGAAATATAAAAAGTTTTTCAAACTTGAATGCTTGTAGCATATCCCCTTTTTATAAAATAGTGTACTTTTCCTAAATTTTATGTATAAGAAAATTATAGGAATGTTGGTTTAAATGGATCTGTATTATTTTATCAGAAAACTCAAAATCAAATGTTGGTTTGAACCTTGATATGCCACGAAACATTATACTATTCCAGGGATAGAATATCAATATATTCCTTCCTAGTGCCTCCCACCTCCACTCTCTTCCCTTGCTATTCCCTACAATTTGCTAGCCTCCATGGAACCCATTTGACTTTTATGAGATTTTTGCGTTTTTGAGTTTTCAACATCAGGGACACAGAAAATTGTAAATATTTGCAAAATGATATTTATTGTGCCCACATCATCAGATTGCTATATACCTAGTTGATATATATATATCAACATCAAAACAGGTGAGAGTAGATTGACTAAAGTTTTGATTTTACATAAAATAAATCTCATTAAGATGAAGCAACAGTAAAACAGGAAGCATATGTTCCCAAAGTAGGAGCATTATTTACAAAGAAAACCCTAGAATAAAAATAAAGAATGTGAGTGAAGGTTTATGAGTAAGTTTATCCATTGCAGTTTTATTCTTGGTAGTGATGCAGTTGACAAAGCAGTAGGGAAAATACCTAAGTTTCCAGTGATGAATCCATCCAGTGCAACATGAATTGATTAAGCAAACTTTGGAGGAATATTTAATGATAATATTAAATGCTAATAATTTAATACTATGAGTGAAGAAAGCATATTTTGAGATAAAATATATATAGTGTGAGACAAATCATTTTTTCAATTTTTAAATTATATTTATATATAGAAAAATTCTGAAATAAAACATATCAGTATATTGGTAAATTGAGGTCTGTAAACCAGAATTATCAGTGATATTAATTTTATTTTTACTGATTCTTATATTTCCATACAGTTTTAAATGGACCTGTATTATTTTATCAGAAAATTCAATAATAAAAATGTAATTTCTATAAGACTCTTTTTTCCATTTGAAAGTGTATTAAATAAAAACAAGAATTGCCTTTTAATGATATTGATCATGTTAAAACAAATTTATCTTCCCAAGTGTATGGGGAGGCTGTTTTATTCCACAAGGAAATCCATAGTTATAGATTAGTGATCTATATATATATCAATATATATGAGATATGAAACCTGCTTCTGTCCATGGAATTCTCCATTCAAGAATATTGGAGTGGGTTGCCATGCCCTGCTCCAGGGACTCTTGCTGATCTAAGAATCGAACCCACATGTCTTAATATTCCTGCATTGGCAGGTGGGTTCTTTAACACTGAGCCACCTTTACCAATATTGTTGATATTGTGGCTATCATCAAGTTTCATTTCATCTATTCTAGTTTTGACCCTATCCCAGGTCCCTTGGTGGTCCTAAACATTCAAGGTAATACCATTCCCCTGGTCAAAGCAATCATATTAAAAAAGACTCCTAATTTATTTCAGTTAGAAACTGAACTTCTTCAGTGATCATAATTACTTCAGGCATATTCATATAGGAGAAATCAGTCCAATAAGAGCAAGGCTCAGGGAAATGGTCCTATGGTTCAGAAAGACGTTCTCCATTTCCTTCTAAAGTGTGCAGGAAATCCAGTCACCATAGTTTCAGATCCGAAGACCAAGCCAGAGGAATAAACCCCCTCACAGAGAAGAGCAGATATGAAAGTATCCTACTACTCAACTGATTTATGCCTGAAACTCACCTTCAGTACAGTTCAGTTCAGATCAGTCGCTCAGTCATGTCCGACTTTTTGTGACCCCATGAATCACAGCACTCCAGGCCTCCCTGTCCATCACCAATTCCCAGAGTTCACTCAAACTCATGTCCACAGAGTCGGTGATGCCATCCACTCATCTCACTCTTCTGTTGTCCCCTTCTCCTCCCGCCCCTGATCTTTCCCAGCATCAGAGTCTTTTCCGGTGAGTCAACTCTTCGCATGAGGTGGCCAAAGTATTGCAGTTTCAGCTTTAGCATCAGTCCTTCCAATGAACACCCAGGATTGATCTCACGTAGAATGGACTGGTTGGATCTCCTTGCAGTACAAGGGACTCTCAAGAGTCTTCTCCAACACCACAGTTCAAAAGCATTCAATTCTTCAGTGATCAGCTTTCTTCACAGTCCAACTCTCACATCCATACATGACCACGGGAAAAACCATAGCCTTGACTAGACGGACCTTTGTTGGCAAAGTAATGTCTCTGCTTTTTAATATATTATCAAGGTTGGTCATAACTTTCCTTCCAAGGAGTAAGCGTCTTTTAATTTCATGGCTGCAATCAGCATCCACAATGATTTTGGAGCCCAAAAAAATAAAGTCTGACACTGTTTCCACTGGTTCCCCATCTATTTCCCATGAAGTGATGGGACCAGATGCCATGATCTTCATTTTCTGAATGTTGAGCTTCAAGCCAACCTTTTCACTCTCCTCTTTCACTTTCATTAAGAGGCTTTTGAGTTCCTCTTCACTTTCTGCCATAAGGGTAGTGTCATCTGCATATCTGAGATTATTGATATTTCTCCCGGCAATCTTGATTCCAGCTTGTGCTTCTTCTAGCCCAGCGTTCCTCATGATGTACTCTGCATATAAGTTAAACTGCAAGGTGACAATATACAGCCTTGACGCACTCCTTTTCCTATTTGGAACTGTCCATGTACAGTTCTGACTGTTGCTTCCTGACCAGCATACAGGTTTCTCAAGAGGCAGGTCAGATGGTCTGGTATTCCCATCTCTTCCAGAATTTTCCACAGTTTATTGTGACCCACACAGTCAAAGGCTTTGGCATAGTCAATGAAGAAGAAATATTAAGGATATTTTAGCTACATGAGCAAGTATCTATTAAGGCAATTTAACTTTTTTGTGGGTTACATATAATCATCAGCATGATACCTTAGATAATATCACAATATTAAATATATAGTTGAGTTCTTAAACCCTGCATACAGTTATATTAAACTATGGTTCAGATAAGGTACTCTGCCTTTAAAATTACATAGGACTTTTTCCTTACTGTAACATGGGAAACTAGTAATATGAGTATGACCATATTCTGCCACACTAAATTGTAGTATGAATTCTGCCTCATTTGAAATACATAGATGTCAGTGTAGTTTTCAACAGGGGCATGGTTGCTTTTTACAAGCAGAAGTCTATATTATTTTAAAAAATAACATTTTGAAATAATTTATTTGGAAGGACATGCATGGTAGATAGGTTGTTAATTGCAAGGATGATATTTTATGTGGGGAGTTTACTTACATACTTATCTCTATATTTTAGTGCAAAAACACTTTATAAACTTTTAAATACAACTTATTTTTATTTTCCTTAAGAATAAAATTTCCTTGTAATGATATGTTCCTAATATAACTCAATAATGTGTAATATTTGTGTATATTGAATTAAAATTCGCTTCATGCATAAAACCTAGTGAGGTATAAGTTTTGAATGGAATACCATGGACAGCTGTCCATGCCTTCCATAGTTTCTGAAATGTAGCACGAAAATTATTGCAATGAGTCTAACAGTGATATTAAATGTTCTTAATAAACATGTTTGCCTTTTTGAATGACTCTAATATCTTAGTTCAAAATTTACTGAAATAATACATGATTTCCAAAGAAGTATGCTGTTTCAAACCCGATTAGTTTACAAAGAAATCACATTAATTAAAATAACAAAAAAAGTGTTATGATTTGTAAGAGAGGACTAAATGTTATCATATAACAAAAATGTTAAGCATTGGAGAAAATGAAGAAATAGAATAGCCATTATGTAATTCCACCTGAGGGAAAATTCTTGGTGAAGTGGTGTTGGGTGTGAGCAACTGAACTTATAAAACCCAAATGTGTGATTTTTCTTTGTTTACCTGTTTAATGACTCATGTCCATCGAGTCGGTGATGCCATCCAGCCATCTCATTCTCTGTCATCCCCTTCTCCTTCTGCCCGCAATCCCTCCCAGCATCAGACTCTTTTCCAGTGAGTCAACTCGTCACATGAGATGGCCAAAGTATTGCAGTTTCAGCTTTAGCATCAGTCCTTCCAATGAACACCCAGGATTGATCTCCTTTAGAATGGACTGGCTGGATCTCCTTGCAGTCCAAGGGACTCTCAAGAGTCTTCTCCAGCATCACAGTTTAAAAGCATCAATTCTTTGGCAATCAGCTTTCTTCACAGTTCACGGGAGTTGGTGATGGACAGGTAGGCCTGGCGTGCTGTGATTCATGGGGTCGCAAAGAGTCGGACACGACTGAGCGACTGAACTGAACTGAATGATAAAGTCACAGATCTGCTGTATGGATACAGTAAAACTTATCTTTAATTTTAATATGAACCTTTTTACAGTGGGAATTTCACATAAGTATTGAATATGTCTAGGTTTTAATTTAGAAATACATGATGTTTCCAAGGTGAATAAACCAAGTAAGCATAAGATTTTAGGACCTAAAATTTTTGCATAAGTTAATTATATTCCAGATAGTTTTCACCGGGGATGTGGTGAAAACACACAACATCCGAATAAGAAAGGGATAATATAAATACTGTGTAATAATTTTTAATTTATTCAAATATGTCGCTTAGGGCCTGGAGGTAAGATCCAAAAGACTTTAAGTGCAGCCTTGACATCTGGGAAAATTAGAAGGGTTCCAACTGGCCACACCACCAGTTTCTCTCCTCACCCCCAAACCCCACCCCTGCGTGCACAGATTCTGCTGTGGGTCTAAGTTCCCTGACAGCACACAGATTATTCAAATAAACCAGAATGATTGGTGACCAAGGGTCCCACCACCCTCTTTTTACCACAAAGCCTGCCTCTTGCAATCTTCTATTTCTTTACTCAATTCTGAGTTGAAACCCCTATGTGGCCCTCCATAACATGCAACGTCCTACTCTCCAAGGCTGTGAGTACATGTGGCGAATAAACTGTCATCTGTCTCATCTCATCCATCTTGGACTATTTGGATTGATGATTCCTCCCTCTCCCATGGGGTGAACTGCTGGCTTTCAGAACTAAAGGTTCAGTCTCACAAAATATTAGCTCTCATTCAAACCATCAGGCTGCTTGCAAGACATTAAAAAAGCACCACTGAAAGCAATGTTAATGTTTCTTAGAATGAATTTTACTGTCTGTGTAAATCATCACTTGGAATTTTCCAGTTTTCATGGTTTTTATGCCTTCTCCCCGCATTCATACTCCACACATTGCTAATTTAGAGTGCTGATGCTCTGATTATAAAGTTGGATGGAAAACTATGCCATTCAATCTTAACGACAAGTAAATATTCTGGTTCTGATTGGGTTGATTATTGTACACTTTACATTCAGGGAAACGTATGCATTTGTGTATTGTGCATGATAGTAGACTGATGGTGTGCCAGTATCTGGTGCCTGCTGCATTGCTTATGTGACCCTGAAAACATAAGAATATGCATTTACCTTTCAAGGTATTATTTTCTTTGCATTTCTCTGAACAGGTGATTTTTTTCAAAGAGAGCACTACCACCATCAGTTCAGTTCAGTTCAGTCGCTCAGTCGTGTCCGACTCTCCGCGACCCCATGAATCACAGCACGCCAGGCCTCCCTGTCCATCACCAACTCCCGGAGTTCACCCAAACTCATGTCCACAGAGTCGGTGATGCCATCCAGCCATCTCATTCTCTGTCGTCCCCTTCTCCTCCCGCCCCCAACCTTTCCCAGCATCAGAGTCTTTTCCAGTGAGTCAACTCAACTCGTCACATGAGGTGGCCAAAGTATTGCAGTTTCAGCTTTAGCATCAGTCCTTCCAATGAACACCCAGGAATAGGATGAGGTAATATGATAACACTTTGTAAGAAGAATCTCTTTATTGGATAAGGTTAGCAAACTAATGCTGTCAGGGATTGTATTACACTGTCCCCTGTGTATGCTTGTAGTGTGATTTTCAGAAAAGATCATTTCAGAGAAATAAAGAGTAAATTGCTGTATTCGCTCTCCAAAATCCTTTTCAAAATAGATTTGACAGTTGAGTGATTACATCTCTAATGGAGACTGTGATAGAATAGGGGAGATTAAAAACTCAGCAGTTTCATCCTTGAGGCACTGAACAAAAGGGGTCAACAGAAACACGGAACCCCCCAAATCAAACCCAGATAGCTAATCACCTTAACTCTGCCCTCAATACCTAGAGGTTAAGGTCTGTGCCTTCCACAGTCTTTGTTGTTCAGGTTTCAAAGCCCTAAAGTTTTTCCTCCTACAAAGATCTTATCCATTTGTTCAAGAACTTTGAGCTTGGGATTAGTAACGTCTGAATGTAGGAAGGGATACCTGTAGAAATGAAACTCTCTAATTCTCTTTAAACTTCCTAAAAAGCTGATGGGAGGGACATGTGTGAAGAGTAATATGTCTAGTTACTGTTTCATTTAGACTTTAGGATATAAAACCTCAAAGTGGGTAACTAAAAAGAGAAATGATGAAATATCCAATACTGATATTGTATTCTACTGGAATTTGCACATGCATGGGCTCATTCCCACATTTAATTTATAGAATTATTTATGTTCAAAACTACAGGAAGCTTATATCCCATACTGGTGTCTCCTGCATTTCAGGCAGAGTCATTACTGCTTAAGTCATAAGGGAAGCCCAAAATAAGCCATACTGTAAAGTAATTCTTCCTGGATGGCTCAGTGGGTAAAGAATTTGCCTGCAATGCAGGAGACACAGGACACACAGGTTTGATCCCTGGGTCGGGAAGGTCCCCTGGAGTAGGAAATGGCAACCCACTCCAGTATTCTTGCCTGGAAAATTCCATGGTCAGAGGAGCCTGGCGGGCTACAGTCCATGTGGTCACAAAGAGTCGGACACAACTGAACCCATGACACACACATAAAGTAATTATCTACTGAAAAGATACTTCAAAGATTCAATTTCCTACCTAAAGTTTTATCTTTCAGCTAATTAGCTATCCCACAAAGAAATATTAGCAAATTGAATGTAGGTAAAGAAGCATAAGGAGAAGGCAATGGCACCCCACTCCAGTACTCTTGCCTGGTAAATCCCATGGACAGAGAAGCCTGGTGGAGTCCATGAGGTCTCTAAGAGTCGGACACAACTGAGCGACTTCACTTTCACTTTTCACTTTCCTGCATTGGAGAAGGAAATGGCAACCCACTCGTGTTCTCGCCTGGAGAATCCCAGGGACAGGGGAGCCTGGTGGGCTGCCGTCTATAGGGTCGCACAGAGTCAGACACGACTGAAGCGACTTAGCAGCAGCAGCAGCAAAGAAGCATAGATGTAAAACAAAACTATGTAACTCAGAATAATATAAAAAATATTGCAATCTCTCTGTTGTAGTCAGAGTTCAGATAATTTTATGTTCATTTCAATATTTTGATTGCTATATTGAAGAAGTAGGCTGTAATTCTTTCTATTGCTTTTATGCTGCCTCCCTCCACCCAACTTCTACACAAGGCTCCTTCTGAGGTTACAGCTAAAGGCAGACACTCGTAATCTTGTCTTTCTTTGTAGGTATTAACCAAATAACAGAATATCAGCTCTCTCACTCTTATCTCTACAAAAAAAAAAAAAGGCAATTTTTTATTCCATGACAACAGAACACACTTCACAATCACATGAAATGTGTATCTGTTTGTTTGTCTATAAATTAGAGCATTCAGGGCTACCTCAGACCCACCCCATCACTACCTCGGCTGGAGTGGGTCCCAGCAGGTGTCTTTTTCAACAATCCCTGCTGAAAAAATCATGCTCTAGGGAGCGGAGATAATTACATGCTCTTCTTGGCAGCTGGGGTTTTCCTGTAGCTGTCATCTTTGCTGCTTCTTGCACTGCTGTCTGAGCATCTATTTCAATAACAGGTGAGTGAGGACCAGAGCCAGCACAGGTAGAGACCAATGCCAGCATCCTGGAGCTGGGGCCTTTCCTGATGCTGTGACTCTCCTCACACCATTAATTCTGACTTTGGGGTCAAAGAAAGAATCCTTTTTAAAGCCGGGTTCATTTTCAAAATCAAGGAGTATCAAACTCTCCATCATAATTTGTAGTCTTAAATCACAGTGAATAAAACTCCACATCACACTTATTAATACCTACTTGCTTGTACTGGGTCATGAATCAGGTCTACTCAAGAGATCGGGAAAGGAGACAGACTTCCTACAAGTGTGCAGTGAACAGTGAATGGTGAAGCCAGGAGTCATGACTGTAGTCAATCCTGTGGCTTCTGTGACTCAAAGACCAAAATGGGTAAGAAGAAGTCTAATAGTAGTAGATGGTTACTGTAATTAATACTTGTATTCATGATAGCCTCTTGAATAGTGTTTCCATAACCACGGAGAGATATCCATGAATCCTGTCTCTAACATATAGAAACTGGGATTTAATGTAAAGTAATTAGCCTCCAATTAAAATAAATAAATTTTTTAAAAAAGAAATTAAAAAGTGGATATGTGACTGTTATTTTGCCAATCAGACTGACACAGATTTGATTCATAACAAGTGACCAGTGGTGAGGATTTTGGGCACAACTCCAGTGTTGCTTATAGTCTGTAACAAAGTATTGGAAGAACTTGGGAAGTTGTGTGATTGATTGATTTGCTGAGGCAGAAGTGGAATTGGTACTGGGTAGTGGTTTCATACAGGTGATCACTTTTCATTTTATGCCTGACGATAGAAAGTGAACTGCGTACTGAGCGGGCAAGTTGGTTGTGAGTTCAGTAAAACCCTCTGATGATGGAAAAAAAAGAAAGAAGTATTAAGTTTCACAAGCTGTTTGTACTCAAATATATTTTCTCAGTTTCAGATCCTCAGCTATTTTATTGAGTGGAAAGTCTTGAACTGAAAGGGTTCAAGAAGAATAATGTTGCATTTCCTTATGTCTCAGGAAACACTTTTTATGGTAACTTGTCAGATTGTCTATGAACAAACCCACTTTTTTAGACATTGATAAAGTCTTTTCTTCATGTGATATTTTATACAAGAACACTTCAGGTGTGTTATTAGATGTGACTGATTTTAACAAATCTTATTAGATTTGTATCAACTAGTTACATGTTATATTCATAGTCTTTTGTGAATCGTAGCCTTTTTGTTTAAAAGATGGCCTATTTTGAGCCTTTGTATAGGTACATTCTTGTTTTTGTGACAAAAAAAAAAACCTTTAAAACTGTCCCAAACGAAAAAATAATGGCTATCAGAAGTATGTTTTGTTTTAGTGTGAGTTACCATTACTGTATTTGTTTATTGTAAAGGTGGACATTTAGCGTTCAGTGCAGTTTTCAATAAAAAGTAATGAAAAAAAAAAAAAAAGAAAGTGAAGCACCAGCACTTTGCTCAAGAGGTCGGTTCTCTTGAGACTTGAGGTTGTGTTTCTGGAGGAGGAGGATCAAGATAATTCCTGTGTATTTTCCATAATCAAGACTTTTCTTAATATTCTTTATTAAATCCATTTTTTGCCTGCATGAGTCAAAGTGAATTTTCTTGTTGCTGCTAAGGTCCTGAGCATACATAGGAGGACTATAAGTGGTTGCAAGAAACGTACCTCCAACTCATGGAGAAATTGTATTTTGTTATCTGGCAGGACAATCCCAAAGACAGTAAGAATTCAGCTAGCATGAAACTTTATCATAGGGGTGTGCAGTGACAAAATAAATATGTGCATTTCTTTTAACTGCTTTGAATGCAGTGACCGTTGAAAGCAAACCTATGGGGGAATGAACAGGTTATTCAGATACATTGTATAAGAATAGGGATTGGTTTCATGTTCTTAATTGTGCAGGAAGGTTTAGAGAAAAGAAATGATATACTCAAAATCCTAAATTCTCAAAACAAGGCATTATCTAAGAACCATGGAATTTATATAACCATTCTAAAGAATATCAGCATATGCCATCAAAACATTAATGTAGCCAAAATACAAACTCAGCATTTGATACTCTCAAATGCTGAATTTTTACTTTTTAATATTTTTAAATTAAGAAAATTGTTTTATATTGGATATAGTTGTTTAATAATGTTGTGTTAGTTTCAGATGTACGGCAAAGTGATTCAATTACACATATACATAATCTATTATTTTTCAAAATCTTTTCCCATTTAGGTTACTGCGGAGTATCGAGTAGAATTCCCTGTGCTATATAATAGGTCCTTGTTGATTATCTAGTTTATATATAGTATTGCATATACGATAAACCCAAACTTCTATTTTATTCTCCCTTCCACGTTTTCCCTTTGGTAACCATGTTTTCTAAGTGTATGAGTCTCTTTCTGTTTGTAAATAAGTTCATTTGTATTGTTCTTTTATGTTCCACATGCAAGTGATAATCATATGATATTTGTCTTTGTCTGACTGACTTAAGTTAGTTTTATGATCTCAAGATCCATTCATGTTGCTGCAAATGGCATTATTTCATTCCTTTTTTATGGTTTTTCTATGTGTACCACATTTCTTCATCCATTCATCTGTTGATAGTGATTTAGGTTGCTTCCATGTCTTGGCTATTGTAAATAATGCTGCTACAAACATTGGGGTGTATGTATCTTATTTAATTTTGGTTTTCTCTGGATATATGCCCTGAAGTGGAATTGTTGGATCATATGGTAGCTCTATTTTTAGTTTTTTAAGGAACCTCTATACTTTCATCTATAGTAACTGTACCAATATACATTCCCACCAAAAGTGTAGGATAGTTCCCTTTTCTCCACATCCTCTCCAGCATTTATTGTTTATAGACTTTCTGATGATGACCATTCTGATTGGTGGGAGATGATACCTCATTGTTGTTTGATTTGCATTTTGCTAATAATTAGGGATGTTGGTCTTATTTTTATGTGCTTTTTGGCCATCTGTATGTCTTCTTTGGAGAAATGCTTATTTAAAAAAATGGAGCTGGAGGAATCAGGCTCACTGACCTCATACCATGCTATAAAGTTACAGTAATCAAAATAGTATGGTACTGGCACAAAATCAAATATAGATCAATGGGCCAGGACAGAAAACCTAGAAATAAACTCATGCACCTACGGTTAAATAATCAGTGACAAAAGAGGCAAGAATATATAATGGAGAAAAAATAGTCTAATAAGTGGTGCTGGGAAACCTGGACAGCTATATGTAAAAGAAAGAAATTAAATTAGAATATTTTTAGCACCAACCCAAAAATAAACTCAAAGGTGGATTAAAGATTTAAATATAAGACTGCTGCTGCTGCTGCTAAGTCACTTCAGTCGTGTCCGACTCTGTGTGACCCCATAGACGGAAGCCCACCAGGCTCCCCCGTCCCTGGGATTGTCCAGGCAAGAACACTGGAGTGGGTTGCCATTTCCTTCTCCAATGTGTGAAAGTGAAAAGTGAAAATGAAGTCGCTCAGTCGTGTCCGACCCTTAGCGACCCCACGGACTGCCGCCTACTAGGCTCCTCCATCTATGGGATTTTCTAGGCAAGAGTACTGGGGTGGCTTGCTGTTGCCTTCTCCGAAATATAAGACTAGATACTATAAAACTCTTAGAGGAAAATGTAGGTAGAACACTGTTTGACATAAATCACAGCAATATCTTTTTGGACTCACCTTCTTGAGTAATGGAAATAAAAGCAAAACTAAATAGGACTTAATTAACTTAAAAGCTTTTGCACAGAAGAGGAAACAAAATGAACAGAGAACCCACTGATTTGGATGAAGAAAATATTTGTAAATGATCCAACTGACAAGGGATTAAGATCTAAAATATACAAATAGCTCATGAAGCTTAATATCAGAATAACAAATAACCAATCAAAAATGGGCAAAAGATCAATTTTTAATTAATTTATTTTTAAGGTACAGTTACTTACAATATTGTGTTGTTTTCAAGTGTACAGCAAAGTGATTCATATATAATAATGTGTGTATATATTTATATATATATGTATATACATACTTTGTCAGATTCTTTTCCATTATAGATTATTACAAAATATTGAGTGTAGTTCACTATGCTATACAGTGCTATATAGTAGGTCCTTGTTGTTAACTTATTTTATATAGAGTATTATATATATTATATTTGTATATGATATATTAAATATTATATACTGTATCTAAATATATTAAATATTTATTTTATATATAAACAGTTATGTTTATTATATTAATATATAATATAGTATAATTAAATAATATTATATAAATATGTATTAAATATAAAATAATTTATATTATGAATAATTAAAATTTTATATTAAATAGCTAGATTTTTTAAAAATATTTACTAAATTTCATAAGGAAAATTTAGAGTATTTTTGAGAAGAGATATAACTCAAAGGTTTGGGGGGATGGAATAAGATATAGAGGAAGATTCAGGTGACTCAAATTTCCTTGAATCCACATGCTTCACTGGATATCCTGTGCTAACCCTCCCCTACTGCATAATGAAGATATTATTGCCTTGTTTGAAGAATGAAAAAAAGCCTGCCTGAGACAGTCACCTGGCAAGAGAAATTCAATTCTTATGTTCCACCTTCACCAACTTCCCTTGCTAGACTTATAAAGTCAAATCCCAGCGTGAACTTGGTGTGACAGAAGGAGCACTTTAAAAGACAAAATAAGAAAACCAATACAATATTGTAATTAGCCTCCAATTAAAACAAATAAATTTTAAAAATTTTTTAAATAAAAAAAGAAAAGGTTTTCATAGTAGTATACACAATTGCAAGATTTTTCTAACTGATTAGCTATAGATGTGTATGGCACTAGATTCTGAGGATGCTAGACCCAAGAGGGAGAAAAACATTTTAGGTATTATTGATCTTATCGAAATGGTTGCAACTACTGAAATTTTAGATTCAATGTATTAATACAAAGTTCAGGATATAACTGATTGAACAGTTGCTTGACTGAAAGCTGAATTCATTTGTGACCTTGCTAAATGAAAGTAAAATGTCAGATATTCCTTCATGTGATGTGGAAAATTAGAAGTAGAATTAGAATAAGTGCATTAAGTACAAACCTCTCTCAACACAGAAAATCACAGAAAACATTCTTATTCAAAACAAAAAAAATTTTTAAATGAGAAATACACCAAAGAAAGAAATATCAGTTTCTCAAAATATTTGGTGGATGTTCTATTTAAGCAAGGAAGATAGAGGAATGATGAGATTTCCACTGAAAAGATTCCTTGAGAACAATTGCTAGATTTTAATTTAAGAGATAAAGTGTGGTTAGTCATAATAATAAGTAGCAAGGGCCTTCAAAAGTGCCTACTTGATCAAAGGGTTTCTAGGATAAAGATAAATGGTCAGATACTGAATTGTTAAGCTGGCAGAAGAAAATAAATAATAAATAATGCACCCCGCTCTCATAACACTGGATTTGAGCTCCATGTGTCATATAGAAAAATTGCACTGGCTATCTATTTTACATATGGTAATGTATATGTTCTCAAAGATATGGGAATACCAGACCACCCTACCTGCCTCTTGAGAAATCTGTATGCAGGTTAGGAAGCAACACTTAAAACTAGACACGGGAAAACAGACTGGTTCCAAATAGGAAAAGGAGTATGTCAAGGCTGTACATTGTCACCTTATTATTTAAGTTATATGCAGGGTACATCATGAGAAATGCTGGACTGGATGAAGCACAAGCTGGAATCAAGATTGCCAGGAGAAATAATAACCTCAGATATGCAGATGATACCACCCTTATGGCAGAAAGTGAAGAAGAACTAAAGAGTCTCTTGATGAAAGTGAAAGAGGAGAGTGAAAAAATTGGCTTAAAGTTCAACATTCAGAAAACTAAGATCATGGCATCTGGTCCCATCACTTCTTGGCAAATAGATGGGGAAGTAGTGGAAACAGTGGATGACTTTATTTTCCTGGGCTCCAAAATCAATGCAGATGGTGACTGCAGCCCTGAAATTAGAAGACACTTACTCCTTGGAAGGAAGGTTATGAGCAACCTAGAAAGCATATTAAAAAGCAGAGACATTACTTTGCCAGCAAAGGTCCGTATAGTTAAGGCTATGGTTTTTCCAGTAGTCATGATTGGATATGAGAGTTGGACTATAAAGAAAGCTGAGTGCCGAAGAATTGATGCTTTTGAACTATGGTGTTGGACAAGATTCTTGAGAGCCCCTTGGACTGCAAGGAGATCTAACCAGTCCATCCTACAGGAGATCAGTCCTGGGTGTTCATTGGAAGGACTGATGTTGAAGCTGAAACTCCAATACTTTGGCCACCTGATGTGAAGAGTTGACTCATTGGAAAACACCCTGATGCTAGGAAGAGAAGGGGACGACAGAGGATGGATGGTTGGATGGCATCACCGACTCAATGGACATGTGTTTTGGTAAACTCCGAGAGTTGGTAATGGACAGGGATGCCTGGCATACTGCAGTCCATGGGGTCACAAAGAGTCGGACACGACTGAGCGACTGAACTGAATGTATATGTTCAGTGCTACTCTCTGTTTGTCCTACCCTCTCCTTCTCCTGATATGTCCACAAGTCTCTTCTTTATATCTGCATTTCCATTGCTGCCCTGCAAATAGGTTCATCAGTACCATCTTTCTAGATTCCATATATGTATGTTAATGTGATATTTATTTTTCTTTTTCTGATTTAGTTCACTCTGTATAAAAGGTTCTAGGTTCATCCACCTCAGTAGAATTGACTCAAATGCATTCTTTCTTGTATCTGAGTAATATTCCATTGTATATATGTACCACTGCTTCTTTATCTATTCTTCTGTTGATGGACATCTAGGTTGCTTCCATGTCTTAGCTATGTAAATAGTCCTAGCTATGTAAACTGTAATATTGCTGAGAGGTTTAGGAGGGAGAGGACATATGTATACCTACGGATGATGTATGTCAGGAACAAACACAACACTATAAGGCAATTGTCCTGATTAAAAATAAATATTTTTTTAAAAGAAAATAATAATTAGTGCAAAAAAATGAATTTAAAAACAAATTAAATGAAACCAAAAGTATATTCCTTGAAAAACTGAGATTTATCATAATCTATCCAGGTAAAGAGCAAAAAAAGAGAAGACACAAGTTCCTAATATCATAAATGAAAGAAGGGGAATGATTATCACCTCTTTGATATCAAAATTATAATAAAATAAATTTATGAGAATTCTATGTCCACAAACTTTATTTATAGGAAGCAGAGTAATTCTTTGATAGACATAAACAGTCAAAATTCACACAAAAGGAGAAATATATAATCTATATATGTCTATATTTATTAAAGAAATTATATCAAAAATTAATAACTTCCAAAAAAGAAAACACCAGGTATAAATGGTTTTCCTGGTGAATTTTACCAAATATAAAAAAAAAGAGATGATAGCAACTCTCTACAATTTTACCCAGAGAGTAGAAGCAAATAACCACTTCCTAATATGTTCAGAAAAAAAAGATCATGGCATCTGGTCCCATCACTTCATGGGAAATAGATGGAAAAACAGTGGAAACTGTGTCAGACTTTATTTTTTGGGGCTCCAAAATCACTGCGGATGCTGATTGCAGCCATGAAATTAAAAGACGCTTACTCCTTGGAAGGAAAGTTATGACCAACCTTGATAGTATATTAAAAAGCAGAGACATTACTTTGCCAACAAAGGTTCGTCTAGTCAAGGCTATGGTTTTCCCCGTGGTCATGTATGGATGTGAGAGTTGGACTGTGAAGAAAGCTGATTGCCGAAGAATTGATGTTTTTGAACTGTGGTGTTGGAGAAGACTCTTGAGAGTCCCTTGGACTGCAAGGAGATCCAACCAGTCCATTCTAAAGGAGATCAATCCTGGGTGTTCATTGGAAGGACTGATGCTAAAGCTGAAACTGCAATACTTTGGCCACCTCATGCGACGAGTTGACTCACTGGAAAAGACTCTGATGCTTGGAAACCTTGAGGGCGGGAGGAGAAGGGGACGATGGAGAATGAAATGGCTGGATGGCATCACTGACTCTGTGGACATGAGTTTGAGTGAACTCCGGGAGTTGGTGATGGACAGGGAGGCCTGGCGTGCTGTGATTCATGGGATCGGGGAGAGTCGGACACGACTGAGTGACTGAACTGGACTGACTGAACTTGCTTTATTCAGAGAAGACAATAGCACCCCTCTCCAGTACTCTTGCCTGGAAAATCCCATGGACAGAGGAGCAGCCCTAATAATAAGGTGAGATAAAAACATTATAAGAAAGGAACACTGTGAATACCATTCCTCAAAAACATGTAGTTACAAAAATCTTTAACAAAATCTTAACAAATCCAGTTCATCAATGTATAAAAATAATTATGTACTTTGACCAGTGGGATTTATTCAAGGTATGCAATACTGGTACAATATTTGAAGACCAATTAGCACAACCCACAACACCATGAGGCTAAGAAAAGAAAAATAATATTATCATATAAATGGATGCCAAAAAGCCATTCTACAAAATTCAACACCCATCCATGATAAAAATTCTCAGTGAACTACACATAGAAAAAAAATATTAATTTGATAAACAATGGCTGCCAACCACTAAGGGTGATGATAGTCAACATCATCCTTAATGAACAATTGGATGTTTCTCACTAAATTTGAGAACAAGGAAAGGATGTTTTCTCTCATCAGTCTTATTCACCATTATAAAGGAAATCTGAACTAATGCATAAGACAATAGAAAGAAAGAAGAGATATAAACATTTGGAAATGAGAAATAAAACTCTATTTGTTTACATATGACATAATTGTCTCAGTTCAAAAATCACAAGGAACAGACAGAAAACTGAAACTTAATAAGCAAATTGAGCAAAGTCACAGAATATAACATGAATATATGAAAGTCCATTTCTTTGTCAACATATCAGAAATGAGCAGTTGGAATTTGAAATTAAAGACACAATACTGTTTACATTAGCACTTTAGTATAAATCTAACAAAGGATGTTTAGGACCAACATGCAGTCATTGGCAAAATTCTGATTCAAAAAGAAAAAAAGAATATCTAAATAAGGAGATATTCCATGTTTATGAATTGAAGAACTAAAAAACATTGTCAAGATATCAATTCTTCCCCAATTTTTCAATGTATTTCATGAAGTCCAGATCAACATATCAGCACACTATTTTGAGAATTTTGACAAACTGATTCTAAAGTAAATATGGAAAGCCAAAAGACCCAGAATAGCCAAGATTATACTGAAAAATAGGTTTGGAAGAACAACACTGCCTGACTTTATCTGAAAGCTGCTTTGATCAAGGCAGCATGTATTGTTGAAAGAATAGACACATCAATCAATGGAACAATGTAGAGAGCTTGCGATAGACCCAGACAAATCTAGTTAACCAATTAGAGTTGCCAAGGAAGTTCAATGGATAAAGTATAGCCTTTTCAATAGATGGTAGTATAAAAGTTGGATGTGTGTATGCCAAAAACTAAAAATACAATAGGAATATAAAAATAGACCTTATACCTCTCAGAAAAGTTACTCAAAATTAATCACTGACATGAGTGTAAAATTCAGAACTATAAAATTTCTAGAAGATAGCATAGGCTGAAGTCTAGCTCTGCTTTGATTTGGCAATGAGTTTTTAAATATACCTCCAAAACCATAATCCATGAAGATAAACACATTGATATGTTGAATTTATTAAAATTAAAAATGACTCTAGAAAAGACACTGCTGGAACCACTTTGGAAGGCAGTTTTGCCATTGTTTACAAAAAATATCATATTCTTAATATATAATCCAGGAATTGTGCTCCTTTCTCTTCTCCGAAATGAGCTGAAATTTTGCCATCAAAAAACCCTATGCACAGATATTTATAGAAGTGTTATTCATAGTTGTAAAAAATATTGGAAGTAAAATGCATTCAGCAGGTGAAGGGTTAAGCAAGCAGTGTGCCAATATATTGCAATATTATTCAGAGCTGAAAAGAAATGAACTGTCTAGCCATGAAAACACATAGAAGGACCTTAAATGCACATAACCCAGCAGCAAAGAATCCACCTACTATGCAGGAGACATAGATTCGATACCTGGGTGGTGACAATCCCCTAGATAAGGAAGTGACCACCTACTCCAGTATTCTTGCCTGGAGAATTCCATGAACAGAGGAGTGTGCAGGGTACAGTCAATGGGGTCATAAAGTGTCAGACACAGCTGAGTGACTTACACTACAATTGAGAGACAGTCTGAAAAGTGCACATGTTGTATGATCCCAACTGTATATATTAATAACATATATTAATTAACATATATTAACATATATTAATATGTTAATATACTACTGGGGTAGTAAAGATATCAGTACATGCCAAGGGTTTGGCATAGCAGGGGGAAGGGGAGAGAGGAAAAATACATGAAGCACGGGGAATATTTAGGCCAGTGAAACTATCCTATGCACCATGGTGATGTTGGACATTTTTGCATCTGTCAAAATCCATACAACTGTATGATACAAAGAGAACACTAACTTTAACTATGGACTTTGGTTAATAGCAATGTATCAATATTAGTTCATTAACTGTAGTAATTGTACTATACTGTCTGCATAAGAGGTATATGATAGTTCTATATTTTCTGTTCAATTTTTCCGTAAGCTTAAAATTGCTCTATTAATTTAAAAACCTATCAAGCAGGAAAGGATATGGAGAAATCTTAAGTGTATGTTGATAAATATAAGACACCTATCTAAAAATTCTACGTAGTGTATGATTGTTGAAGGAGGTCATGGAGAAGATGAGACTAACAGTTGACCCTTTAGCTGGACCCAGGCAATTTGAGGTTCTCCACCTACTCCCCTATCTTTGGAGTATGTATTTTGTTCACCTTCCCTGTTCCCAGAAGTTATTTCTAGAATACAGTCTCCAGATAAAAATGTGGTTTTGAGACAATCTGGATGCCATAGGTGACTGAACCAGGTGAAGGCCTTTATATAAAGGTTTAAGACTTGGTGGGTAGATGAGGGAATCTACTGAAGTCATGAGCCCCACCCCAACTCCCACCCCCCAGACAAGCCTTCTGTGTAAGTCCCTTTCCTTGTTAGACGTGCAATATGCCAATCTGGAGTGGTCTCCCTCTTTCTTTGGTCTGTCTTTGCCCTGCATGTACAGGGTCCAGTTACAGATTATCCCCAGGAAGTTCCAAAGAGGTTGCGAAGCAACAGTGATTCTGGAATAATTGAAACTACAAAGATAGTAAAAACTATCAATGGTTGCCAGGGCTTTAGAGAATGGTGGAAAAAATGAATAGTTGACACACAGGGATTTTTAGGCCAGTGAAAGCATCCTTGCTGAAATTGTAATGGTGAAATATGGCATTATGCATTTGTCAAACACAACTCTACTGCACAAAGAGTGAAACTTAATATATGCAAATTTAAAAGAATCATTTAGAAATTCAGGGACTCTCAGTGAAGAAAATAGACTTTGACAAGAGAATTTAACTTTATTCCAAATGTATTAAACAACCTCACTGAAGAAGGTGGGAGAAAAGGTGCTGACCTCAGTAAGCTTAGAAATGAATTGAGTCTGTAAGTTAAAAGCAATAGATACTGACCATAAGCACTTTACTGTAGCTGATAAAGTATTCTGAGGGCATATGTGTTAACAATTTTGATACTGCTGTGTACATATAGTTGATTTGAAAAAGTAAGTAAATTGATGATGCACAATAGGAGTCTGAGTTCTTACATTTTAAAAATAAAGTATTATTTGGCTGCACTGGGTCTTAGTTACAGCATGTCAGATCTACAGTCTTCTTTACAGCATGCAGTATCTTTAATTGAGGTAGGCAAATTCTTACTTTATGAATAAGGGTTAATGAATAGTACTTTGGCCACCTGATGCAAAGAACAGACTCATTGGAAAAGACCCTGAAGCTGGTAAAGATTGAAGGTAGGAGGAAAAGGGGAAAACAGGGGATGAGATGGTTGGATGGCATCATAGAGTCAATGGACATGATTTGAGCAAACTCTGGGTATTGGTGATAGACAGGGAAGCCTGATGTGCTGCAGTCCATGGGGTCGCAAAGAGTCAGACAAGACTGAGCAGCTGAACTGAACTAATGAAAAAGCAAGCGAAGGAGGCCAGAATAATCCAAAGGATAATGGGCTAAAAAGATGGAGACATCAGAATGAACTCATGTTTAGTTAATATTAACGCAGATACTTAGATTTAGATGTTTCTAGATACATGCATATACACAGGTTCAGTTCAGTTCAGTTCAGTCACTTAGTAGTGTCCAACTCTTGGCAGCCCGATGAACCACAGCACACCAGGCCTCCCTGTCCATCACCAACTCTCAGAGTTCACTCAAACTCATGTCCTTGGAGTCAATGATGACATCCAGCCATCTCATCCTCTATCTTCCCCTTCTCCTCCTGCCCCCAATCCCTCAAAGCATCAGAGTCTTTTCCAGTGAGTCAACTCGTCGCATGAGGTGGCCAAAGTATTGGAGTTTCAGTCTCAGCATCAGTCCTTCCAAAAAATATTCAGAACTGATTTCCTTTAGGATGGACTGGTTGGATCTCCTTGCAGTCCAAGGGACTCTCAGGAGTCTTCTCCAACACCACAGTTCAAAAGCATCAATTCTTCGGCAATCAGCTTTCTTCACAGTCCAACTCTCACATCCATACATGACCACTGGAAAAACCATAGCCTTGACTAGATGGACCTTTGTTGGCAAAGTAATGTCTCTGCTTTTTAATATGCTATCTAGGTTGGCCATAACTTTCCTTCCAAGGAGTAAGCGTCTTTTAATTTCATGGCTGCAATCAGCATCTGTAGTGATTTTGGGGCCCCCAAAAATAAAGTCAGCCACTGTTTCCACTGTTTCTCCATCTATTTCCCATGAAGTGATGGGACCAGATGCCATGGTGTTAGTTTTCTGAATGTTGAGCTTTAAGCCAACTTTTTCACTCTCCTCTTTCACTTTCATCAAGAAGCTTTTTAGTTCTTCTTCACTTTCTGCTGTAAGGGTGGTATCATCTACATATCTGAGTTTACTGATATACACAGGTTCATTTCAGTTCAGTCACTCAGTCGTGTCCGACTCCTTGCGACCCCATGAATCACAGCACGCCAGGCCTCCCTGTCCATCACCAACTCCCGGAGTTCACTCAAACTCATGTCTATCGAGTCGGTGATGCCATCCAGCCATCTCATTCTCGGTTGTCCCCTTCTCCTCCTGCCCCCAACCCTTCTCAGCATCAGAGTCTTTTCCAGTGAGTCAACTCGTCGCATGAGGTGGCCAAAGTATTGCAGTTTCAGCTTTAGCATCAGTCCTTCCAATGAACACCTAGGATTGATCTCCTTTAGAATGGACTGGTTGGATCTCCTTGCAGTCCAAGGGACTCTCAAGTGTCTTCTCCAGCACCACAGTTCAAAAGCAGTTAGTATACATAAATATTTTCTTGCTCAAGGAGCTACGAACGCCCAAAAGAATCAAAGCCAAACAGGACCCTATGGGACTGCCAGATACAAAGCCTTTCTATCCCCGTTCTTTTGTTGGTAGAAAATAGGCTTCATTCCACCTCCAAGACCTTCCCTGGGATCCTAAGGTTAGATTCAAACAATTGTTAATCAGGGAATGGAAGGGATGTAGAAACAAAGGAGGTGTAGTCAAGAAACAGAAGTGCAGCCATGGGGCAGAGTCCTAGTTCTTCCAAAAGGAATCTACATAAAAACACCTTTAAGTTCTGTAGGAAGTAAGGCTCCCACCCAGGTGGAGGATGGTGACTTTATGCTGAACACAAGATTCCTGGGTCACCACCCTCTCACCTCACCATCAACCACTCAGAAGAAAGTCACACACACTGAAGCCCTCACCCCACATTTTGCCTTTAAATATTTCTCCCTAAAGAGACGCTTACTCCTTGGAAGGAAATTTTTGACCAACCTAGATAGCATATTAAAAAGCAGAGACATTACTTTGCCAACCAAGGTCTGTCTAGTCAAAGCTATGGTTTTTCCCGTGGTCTTGTATGGATGTGAGAGTTGGACTGTGAAGAAAGCTGATCACCGAAGAGTTGATGCTTTTGAACTGTGGTGCTGGAGAAGACTCTTGAGAGTCCCTTGGACTGCAAGGAGATCCATCCAGTTCATTCTAAAGGAGATCAATCCTGGGTGTTCATGGGAAGGACTGATGCTAAAACAAACTCCAATACTTTGGCCACCTCATGCAACAAATTGACTCACTGGAAAAAACTCTGATGCTGGGAGGGATTGGGGGTGGGAGCAGACGGCGACGACAGAGAATGAGATGGACGGATGGCATCACCAACTCAATGGACATGAGTTTGAGTGAACTCCGGGAGTTGGTGATGGACAGGGAGGCCTGGCGTGCTGTGATTCATGGGGTCACAGAGTTGGACACGACTGAGCGACTGAAGTGAACTGAATTCAACTGAAAGATCATTAGGGAGTTCTGGTTTTCTTGAGTACATGCCATCTGTTTTCCTTGCTTGGTCCTGCAATAAACCTTTCTCTGCTCCAAACTCTGATGTTTCAGTTTGTTTGTCTTCACTGTGCATTGGGCACACAAACTTGCTTTCAGTAACAAAAAGACCCTGGTAGTAATGAGCGCAACTTATGATGAAAATTGGGTAAACAGTAAGGTCTTCATAAGATACCCTCTCATGTTTGTTTTTAGTTTATATTAAGAATTCAATGTTTATTGAAGTCAAATCTAGGAAATTACGCTGGAAGCTCAGCCTCTATGTACTGGCTCGAAATCAAATCTCAGAGACAGAATTTTGGGTGAAGTAGAAACGAGCTGCTTTATTGCTCTACCAGGCAAAGGTGGAC